>NC_057382.1:1947106-2271624 GCF_016906535.1 Rhizoctonia solani
TCGGAGACCGATCGCGGACTGAAGTCGTGCCAGTGGGGCTGTTTCTGGGGAGCGTCAATGCGCATATAAAAGGCCTCGCATACAGGTTTTGAGCTCAGCAGCTCGCAATAACTTTCTGGATATATATCAACATCAGTCTCAATCTTCAGCCGGTATTCAATCACTTCAACTATGATCACCACCTTCTCTATTCTTGCGCTCGTTACCAGTGCACTTGGGAACCCAGTTTCAACTCGTAATGTTCTTGAGACTCGTGACACTTGCACCATCAACTCTCTCTCGACTGTTACCGCCGCAGAGAAGTGCAGCACGGTAGGCATTCATTTTCTCTCTGGAAGCTGGTTCGCTGACTATAGTGAGTGCCTGAGGATTACAATTGATGCATTCACTGTCCCTGCTGGGCAAAAGCTGGTGATAAGTGCACTAAATAAAGCGACTATTAACATGAATGGCAATATTACCCCAAGTACCATCCCAACGGTTTGGATACATGTTTTTCTAACTCTCTGGTCTTGTAGTTTGCAGCCGATACTACTTTCAAGACGTCTGGGCCCCTTTTTACGTTATCGTGAGTATCCTTCCTAAGAGATACCGTGTTCGAAATCCACTAAGCGACTTCATGACACGAAATCTATTTTCTGGTGGAAATAGTATCACTTGTAAGTTCCATGGTATCTGTCAAAGATTCCTGCGTAAACTGATTCTCACTTGTGACAGTCAACGGCAATGGGTTCACCATTGATGGTCAATGTGCAAAGTTTGGGACGGGCAAGGGACTTCTTCTTCAATGAAACAGGCCAAGCCCTATCCCATGATCAAGTTAGTGATATAACCTCTGAGATATTTGAGACAAAGTTAAAATGGAAATATAACAGGCTTAGTTGCAGCGGAACGGTCAAAGACATCAAGGTCCTTAACTCCCCTGCCCAGGTCTTTAGCATGGGCAACGATGCTACCCTTATCGTATCTAACATAGACATAAATAACTGTAAACTGAAGCCTAGTACAACACATACATGCATATACCTAATTCTTATTTTCAGCTGCTGCAAATGCTCCAAACAGCTTGAGTGGAGGCAAACCTGCCGCTCACAACACTGATGGATTTGATGGTTCAAGTTTGCACAAACAATGTAACCATTCGAGACAGTACTATTGTCAACCAGGACGATTGCTTAGCTATCAACAAGGACTCAAACATTGCCTTCCTGAATAACAAGTGTACTGGTGGACATGGCATCTCTATCGGATCGATCGCTAGCGGATCGAATGTGTCCAATATTCGCATCACAGGAAACACAATCACTAATAACGTACAGGCGCTCCGTATTAAGACTGATGCAAATGCTAAGAGGTGCGTCAGGAAAACTAGTGGCTGCTTGAATACACTCTGATTAAGACTGTAAAGTGGTTCCGTCAGCGGGGTAACCTACAGTGGCAACCATGCGACCGGGTGCACTTCCTACGGTGTGATCATCGATCAGAGCTACCCTGATACCCTTGGTACCGCTGGCGCAGGCGTCAAGATTTCAGTGCGCACCCGCTTTATCTTATATAATTGGATTTTTAAAAAAAATCTAATTTACCTTAAGATGCATCAGGACATCACTTTCAGCGGCACAAACAATATTGCCATCAATCCTTCAGCAAAGGGAGAGATTGAAGTCAACTGCGCGAAGGGCAGTTGCAGTGGTAAGTCTGAACTTTACTTCATCTATAACCGCGACTAAATAATAATACCGAGTAGGCACTTGGGATTGGAGTGGGCTCAAGGTATCTGGCGGTCCTTCGGGCTCTATCGTTGATGCAGATATCCCGCAATTCAAATCTATATCACGAAATTCGTGAACGAGATTTGGCTCCATTTGCATCCAATGTATTGTGCTGTTGAATGCCTATTTTTGAAAAATATTTCTTCCTCAATCTAATAGCATAGAGCTATATCTAGCTGTGATATTTAGAAATCTTACAAGAAGTTACAGATTCGGAATAGCTTCGAATAAGTAAGAGTTCAGTTACCTGTACATGTGTGCTAACGTGAATATTGGATTGAAGGATTAGACATAGCTGAACAAATAACATGTTGCTTCTGCCGGAGTTATACTATACACCTGTTCCGAGCTACCCCAGACTTGCAATTGAAACAGAAAGACTACAATGCAGAGTAACCACCCATTAGTAGATAATAGTATCGCACTCCAGAAAAGGCAGGATACCTTGCAATTAACCTAGGTCTGGATTTAACTCTTACGGGAATTTATGCACTATTCTCATCATTTTTTATTACAACATTTTTATTTCCAAATTTTATTGCTATAATACAATGGCCGCAACCATGATCATCTAGTAAGTGATACATATGCCCCCCTGAAATCCCACGTGAATACCTCATATCCATATCATAAGCATGTTTGTTAATCGCATAGTCGGTTTAGTGCACAGGCTCCAAGCTGCACGCCTTACGGTTTAAAATAATAGTAGCATCGGTCCCTTCGCCCTCTCGTGATTCCAGCCTAAGATCACCACCAAAATATCTCGCATACTAAAACAACCGTCAGAATCGTAGCTTATTAAACCGCGATGAAAGACTTACCAGTCTCGACAGAGGAAGACCGTAGCCGTACCCTGCCATTGGCGCTCGGACGGTTCCGCCTTTCATTCCGTCCTCATCCTCATCCATGATATCTTCATTACCGACGGTCGAATAAGAGTATCTCCAAACCATCTGAAGGTCCTCTTGTTTGATTCCTCCACCCTGGTCGCGGACGCGGATCGCAATCTGGTCGGTTGCTGGAAGTTCAATCACATCTACTTGAATATCGGGGAATTTTTCATCATCTGATCCAGCAAACGTCTTTTCGACAGTTGCCCGGAGTGAGTTTTTCAGAATCTCAAACGCAATATGGTTCAGGTGACCAGGGACATATGCAAATTGGAGAGATGAAGGGCAGTTAAGGATGATGCGTGGAGCACGGTGCAAAGCATAGTATTCTTCGCAAATAAAAGAGGCAGCATCGATGGCATCTTGCAAAACGCTCGCAATTTCCTATAGTATTTCTGGTTAATAGTTGTATAACTAAGGAGTTGGGACGGATGCGCACGGTCTGCTCGTTAATTATACCAACGTGGTGTGGAGGTGGTGGCTGTGGAGAGCTAATGGCCGTGTCTGTCAACCAAGCGCGTAAGCGACCGATTTCCAGCATATACGCGGCTTAACTTACGTTGGCTAATCAAAAATCTCATGCTAATCCTCGACATGTAAAACCTGTCCAGCCAGTTGTGGAGTTCTTCATCCGCACCCTGTGCACCATTTCCACCGGCCTTCCTCAAAAACTCGCGGACCCCATAAGCCACGCGGTATACGGTTGGGTCGTGCCGCCTGCGTACACGTTCCAATACTTTTATGAATCGCGAATTAAGCTCTAGGAGCTCCGGAGTCCATGATCCGTCGGTAGTTGGAGAGACGTAGAACCGGCGCTGAGATCCTGCCGTTCCACGTTCGAGAGGAGTTGCGAGGCCGTTGAAGGGGTTAGGGGTTGCCGTTGGTAGGAAGATGCGTTGAGTGCTAGGAGGAAGCTTGATTGTGGGGAAGCTTGATATTTCCTATACTAGATTTAAGATGGTCGAAAGTGCGAAAACGGTAAGCATACATACCTCGAAAGACTGTAGGTACCAATTGCGAACAGTAGCAAATGAAGGAGACTTGCCCAGGTCATGTGCAGAGTTGTCAATATCTCTAATTCGATGGGCTAGCCTGATGGGGAGCTCATCTTTAATAAGAATTAGTACAAGATAATTCGCTTATTTAAGAACCAACCAATTACCTGCTAGGAATTTTGCTGCTCGCAGCACCTTTCCAGGAGACGGGTCGCGGCCAAACGCTACCATCTGGTGCAGAGAGACTTGGTATAGTTTATTAGTCGAATGGATAAAACAGACAGCGCTATAACGCACCTGGAGTCTGGGGGAAGGAGGCATAGTGGGCGAGCTTTTCCGCCACCGATGTGGCCTTGCGAACAAACACCATTGGGATTTTGTGAAGGGATGAATCAAGAGTTAGGTTCAAGGAATGTCCAAAGCCTTGATTGACTTTGTATTAGTTGCGTTTGGTGGTGCCTAACTTGGCCAAGGCAACAGATGGTTGGACCGGGTGGAGGGGATATCTCAGAGAGACTTTGGTCCCCCTGGGTTCAGCAGGTTGATATACCCCATATTCTACATCCCAACCGGCGGTGCTGTCAACCAATCAACGTAAAGAATTGTCGTCGTAGGGATACATCCAGCCTTTTTCCTCGCCAAGTTCCGAATCAAGCTACATCAAATTCGCGCGGACCATTAGCCGAAAGAGCCTCCACCTCGCGTGCCAGTATTAGATGCTCCCAGTTTAGTACACTGTGATTTCTTAGTTAGACAGTTCATGAGAGATTATCTGAAGATAGATATTCCAGGCATAAATCCCATAACGCCTGTTAAGCAAGCCGTTCTCAACGAGTTGTCGCATGCCTAGGAGATAGTTAGCAAAAGTGCCAAGCCTGGGCACCTTGCTGTCGAGTGCTTTGTAACAAGATCTCCATGAGAATCAAAGTTCGAGAACTGCGGAATCCAGTTGCCTCGGTGTCAAAGACACCACAGTTACCGTGCCAAGGAACGTAGCCAAGCTGCCGAAAGGAGTTTTCCAGCGAGTCATGGAAGCAACAGAGTCGAATTCCACGGTCTTGGCGCCAATTTCAATCAAGACAGGCCTCATCCACGTCTTCTGATTATATGTGACAAGAGCGGGGCAAGGCCGTTGACCAAAACTAATTTTAGGACTATTGGAGGCCGATTTCTACCTTTTGTCTCAGTCCCCCGGAGTTGTTGTCAAAATAGTGTGAAATATGTAGGTTATTCTAGCAAAGAATTGTATCGTAACTTTACTGACAGTACTAAGCGTATAACGTGCTCCCGTATACAGCCTAACGTGCTTTCGTTAAGATTCACACCAAGAACTATTTACAAAGACTTGGGACAAGAGCCAATTCCCCGTATAGGTAGCACCAACATTCCGGGCCTCTCGGCGGCCTAATTGTGCTTGGCACGCGTGTAACAAGTCAGTTCGCCTTGTTAACGAAGATAAGGCGCATGTTTATCAGTTAGCCGACTTCCTAAGGGACTATTCCGACTATTAAGACTGTATATGCTTGCGTGCCTTGTGAATGCGCTTCAATCTATCCCTGTGAGTTAGTGTCAGCTTTCAGATCATAACACTGGGCTTCCCAAGAAGAAATGTCGATCATCCTAGACACGTCATTAATGCTCTATTTCTTCCCACCCGAGTTGATCCGAACTTCATTGGTGCCTATTCGGTGTAACATCGCGCCAAGTATTCACGAAGGACATTGTGTGAGAATGAAAGTCTCGGGTTTACTGCTTCCCAAGGTGGAGTATGAAAATACATGCGGGGTTTTCGTTATCACGCAAGCCTTGTGAGCTATTTATCAAAGCCAAGAGAATTGGTATTGATTTTTGAATACAGAAGAGTCGGACCGAATGGTCCCTTTAGGCGACTATATGCATGTCTGAAAGTGACCAAACAGGCACGTCCCTGAATTGAGAGAGTCAGTCACGTGAGCCAAGGTCTTGCTGTCTTCGGCGCTTCTGAGTAACCACCATCTTCGTCCGCCATGAAGTCATTTATCCCGTTTATTCTTACGGCCGCGACGTATTCTCTCGGAGCTACTAGCTCAATTAACGAATTCGATGAACTGTCCTTACGTTATATCAAGTTTTCTCCTCAACATATTGAAAAACTTCCGCTTGCTGCTATTGAACGACTTCGGGCCGCAGCGCCGCTCCCTCGTCCACTCACGGCTGAATCTCTTAATGAAGTTCGCGCTTCTTTAAGCGATATATCCACGCTCACAGGCTCGACCATATCCGATGAGGCAATTGAACAACTTCAAGGCCGCTTTCAACGGAAATTGTGGGGCCCCGGATATATCGACGTGACCGACTCCGTCTCCGCCGGCTTTGACGACAGCACCCGGTCCCAGACCCCATTTGTCGCTCCTATCACTGCCCCCAAGTATCCAACTCCAGACCCATCAGCGCACCCGGAGCTTAAGCCAATGTTGGAAATGGTTAATTCGACAGAGCTTCGTGACTATGTCACTCATTTGTCAACTGCATACCGAACGCGCTATTATCGCCATCCAAACGCTCGCGGTGAGTCGGCTGTTCTCTTGTCCAGTTCGGCAGTCGTACTTAGCCGGCGGTTCGAATCGTTCCAGAGCCTACCTATTGGATTGAAGCGCAGTTTGCTTCGTGGCTAGGCTCGAACCAAACCACAGTAGTCGAGAACAAGTTTAACCAACCGAATATTGTGGGCCGAATTGAAGCCAAGTCTGGGAGTTCTAGCGCGCCGATTATCATATTGGGGGCTCATTTGGATAGCACAAGCCAACTCCCATGGGTGGCTCCGGGCGCTGACGACGGTTGGTTATAGCTTGACTCGCTGGCTTGTTAGAGTGACTAATGTGGGATAATAGACGCATCTGGTCTGTCGGTCGTAATGGCCATTATGCGTATCCTCAAGGCGAACGATTACCAAGGCAGCTATGCTATTGAAGCGCACGCCTATGCTGGCGAGGAAGGTGGTCTATTGGGATCCGATGCACTTGCTAGGGCTTACAAGGACCAGGGAAAGGAAATTCGTGGTATGATTGAATTTGAGATGGTTGGTAAGTACTCTCAAGCTCAGTTGTTTACTAAACAGTAACACGATACCCCCAGGATACCAACCATCGACGTCGACCAATGCGGGCAAATCGAGCACAATCACTGTATTGGCTGACCCAGTCCCCAGCATGACAAGCCACATGATCAAAGTCGTCGAGGCATACGTTCCTACGGCAGAGTTGCGGAGTGTTAATTGTGGGGTATGTAATAGACATTTGCCTCGGTGCTTAGTCTTATCATTGCTATGTAGTATGGTTGTAGCGACCACTATTCGTTTTTCAAAGAAGGATACCCCGTTGTTTGCCTCGCATCGTATGGCCCGAACGACAAGTACTTGAACCCCAACTAGTGGGTATTCCAAACTTTAGTATCCTACTTACCGCTAACGGCACCTATAGCCATGCCATGAGCGACACCGTGGATAAACTGGACTTTGAGAAGATGACTGATTTTGTACGCGCTGGGTTAGGCTGGGTGGTCGAAGTGGCTGCTTAGAGACTTTCCAACAATTTGTGTATGGATGTATTATTTATTCTGCCAGTTACGCAACGGACATCAGTTGCTATTAATTTAACCTACTATACCAATGGAACTATACCCGGAATGGAACTTGAGCCGGGAGAAGCATTCATGATCCTCGTGATTCTAACGTTTGTGATCGATCATTTCTATTTGGACTCCACCGCCACCACAGGGCCAAGCATGACGCAAGGCAGGTGGCTGGGTTTGCTCCTGCCTCCAAGCACCACACCCTTGCTCCTGCTGTCCAGTATCCATGTTCGGTGTTCCCATTCTATTTCTCGCATTTTACTCGGCTTTTGGCACACAAGGCGCACTCGCCAGTGGATTCGATGACCTCTCCGTTCGATCTATTCAATTCTCTTCCGGACACGTTGAAAGGCTACCCATAGCAGCAATTGAAAGACTGCGTTCTGCCGCACCACTACCACGTCCTCTAGCTCCTGAATCATTCGTTGCTGCACGCAAATCATTGGCCGACATTTCTATACTCACCGCTTCTGTTATTTCTGATGAAGCCATCGACCGACTACAAGGCCATTTCCAGAGAAATGTTTGGGGACCTGGCTACGTTGATATAACAGACTCTTTGGAGGACTCTAGCAAACGTTCTTTAGCTCCACGAGCTGATACACCTGTGTACCCTACTCCTGATCCGTCGGCGCACCCCGAGTTGGAGCCGATGCTTACTATGGTCAACTCCTCAGAGTTGCGGTCATACGTAACCCAGCTATCCACTAAATACAAGACTCGCTATTATCTCAGCTTGAATGCTAACCGTACGTTTTTATTTTAGTTTATTTTTAGCCTCTGTTCCGAGTCCTTATGTGTAATGCACGCTAGAGTCGGCAGAATGGATCGGGTCGCAGCTTGCCTCATGGTTGGGAAAGGCCCAGACTCAATTCTCGGACAATGCTTTCCCCCAATCCAACGTGATTGGTCGTATCGAAGCAAAGTCCGGCGATCCCAACGCCCCCATAATTATCCTAGGAGCCCATTTAGACTCTACAAGCCAAACACCCGCGTTATTGGCACCAGGGGCTGACGATGGTGGGTTTCTTTTTCTTTTTCTTCTTTTTTTTTGTCAATTTTAACCAATTCAAACCAACGGCTCACTTGTGTAGACGCTTCTGGAGTGGCAGTCACGATGTCCATCATGCGAATCCTCAAAACCAACAACTACCAAGGAACACACGCCATCGAAGCACACGCTTACGCCGGAGAGGAAGGCGGCCTCCTGGGTTCACAAAACCTAGCAAAACAATATAAAGCCCAGAACAAGACTATTAGAGGCATGCTAAATTTCGAAATGGTTGGTAAGTATGATCTCCGCGCTCCAAGGCGACCAATCCAAACCAACACACCGTTTGACAGGATACCAACCCGCTACTTCAACCAACGCAGGAAAATCCAGCACAATCACCATTCTTTCCGACCCTGTTCCGCAAATGAGTGCTCACATGGTGCAAGTGGTTCAGAAGTATGTCCCCACTGCTGAACAGCGTAGTGTCGAGTGCGGTGTAAGTATCGATCGTGCCAAATATCAAAGCGCTCAACTTATCTCTTCCATGGTCTAGTATGGCTGCAGCGATCACTACTCGTTCTACAACGCAGGGTATCCAGTCGTTTGTGTCGCTTCGTATGGGCCGAAGGATCCTGAACTGAACCCTGGATAGTCAGTATCATTTTCTTCCACGAGCCCGAGCGTAATCTAATATTTTTATAGCCACACAACGAATGATACCGTGGACAAGTTGGATTTTGACAAAATGTCCGACTTTGTGCGTGTTGGTTTGGCGTGGGTGGTTGAAGTAGCAGCCTAAAATACGTCTGTCTGTGTTTTGGGTATGTTTATTGCCACTGTTTTCATTCTGTTTTATTGTGTCATGTACACACTGTACACCTGAATAGCTCCAGTATTGTTTAATATAACTCCAGAGAATCGTTCCTAATGCTACCAGGAACCGTCTAACCTGAACTGCGCTGCTACAAGCTTCACTCACATGCGTCATCATTCCCAGCGATACCAAAATTGAATCAAAACCAAAAACTATAATTACACGAGTGAGATTGCTACAACAAGAAATGGAAGTTTGAGATAACAATTACGCCAAGATTTAGGAATCAGACAGTAAATATATAGTTTACATTCCAGGCCCACCCATATAGCCATACCCTCCTTGTCCTCCATACCCTTCGGGAACTTGTGTATACATGCTTGGCCCCGCAGCGCCAGAACTAGAACCAACTTGACTAGGACTATAGTATGTATCAAATGTCATGGCAGGGAAGCTGGATCCAACGTCAGCAAGCCAATCGACCGAAACTCCGGCATAAGGATCCGTCATCGAGTTGACAAATGCCGGGTCATGCGAATGCTCAATCGTGTGTGAGAAACAGGCTGCCATGTCGGTACACGCGGTTGGGTCGGGCGGGAACGGGACGTTGGGGTCAGGTGGAAGCACGGCATGCCAATGATGATGGTCAATGTGCAAATCGTGCTGCGGCTCGGCATGGGAGAGAGCGTATGCAACGTGGGGCATAGGCTGTTGCTTTCTCGTAGGTTTTGGTTGACGTATATACGGGTGGTGGTGTTGTACCTGTTGAGGATATTGTACTTGATGAGGGCGTCCTTGCTCCCCTTGAGATTGGCGCTGCTCCTGGCGCCTTCTCATCGCGACTGGGTCCCGTGCATACTGCGGGGGCGGTATGTATTCCGACGGCTGCGCTGGTGACTCCTGTGTATATGTCTGAGTATCAGAATAGGTTTGTTGCTGGGAATGTGGGTTCGCCTGATGTATCTGGGCATAGTGATGAGTTCCCGTTGCAGCTGCGATATTTTGATCAGAATAATGTTGAGTAAGCGGGTCGACATAATTCTGAGTTGAGCCAAAGTCTTGCAGTGCTTGAGCGATCGCAGCGTCGATATCAGCCTCTTGAAAGCTAAGGTCATAGTGTCGGGTGGGAACTGTGGTAGCATCACCAGTATAGGCTTGAGACGCATACATCTGACCGGAGATAGTATCATATCCCTGAACGACTTGTTGAACCTGGTGTTCGACTGGAAGATTATGCGAGTATAAAGTAGGCTGGGTAGGTATATGAGTTTGAGTATTGGATGATAGGGGAATGGAGTCCGCGCCGGTGGAGGGGCGAGTCGTTTCTGCTGAAAGCTGGCCAGATTGAGAGCCGGATGGAATGTTAGCTTCGACCGCGGCTGGTGATAATGACTGAGTTCCTTGAGAGGAATCCCCTGCTGCAGTAAGATCGCCGGTTTGTGGCCTGGATGGCCTTTCTCCAGACCCGGATGCACCCTCTGTCGATACACTCGGTCCACTAGAAGGCAATAAACCCAGAACACGTTTTCCAGGTCCAATCACAACGGACCAACGCCTCGCGAGTGCTTTGATTCGATCGCTTGCATCCTTGGCACTGTCAACCCAGTACCCGGTCTCGTCCATGCTATCCAAGCACACCAGTCCCGTGCGTACGCCATCCATTGCAGCAGGATCTTCGGGCGAAAGTAATAGAATGGTACATGCGCTGTAAATGGCATATGGAAGTGTCACACAGGGTGAAGAGAGTGGAATATGCCGGACAAGTGACATAATCTGAAGAGCAGATGCACGTGCGACGCGGAATGCTAGCGTGCGATAACGCCTGATAATATGGGATGAACTTGTGGCCTGTGAGACTTCGGTGCTTGTGTTGTTCGATATAACACCCGTGGAAGGAGCTGGGGGAGTCAAGAATGGGCGGCAAGTAAGTATGCTGGTGAGATGGGTGAAAAGGCTGTAAAGTTATAGGTGAGTATATGCGTACACATTCTATAACTTCAAATGGCGTACTGAAGGTAAACTAGCCCGTTGTCTTTCCTTCGAATCGCTCCAGTCGAACGCATCCATGCCGGCATGTCGTCAAGGAAGCGCTGAATAGTGACATTATTGCGAGTCACGAGTTCAAGAATCTCCCTGGGTGTTCGGCTTGGCGCATTGAATGCATATCTGTACGAATTTAGTTAAGCTATATACCCTTAGGCCAAGGTGAAATCACTCACATCCCGTCAAACAGCATATCTGACATACGGATAAGGTCACGTAGTGCTTCCCACCCGGCCTGAATAAGCACATCACCCATCCCCAGGGTGCTTGGATTCCACCATGTCGTCGCAACATCGGATGCTGTGGGCCTTTCAGAAGGTAGCGACTGAGAGCCAGAAGCAAGGCCTGAGGTGCTTGAACTAGCCGTTGGGGTCTCTTCCTTTTTAGAAGATTCAAGGACGTTTGCCTCAGCGAGGGAGGAATGGCGCGGAGTACTGATGATGCGGCGGTCCATTAAAGGATGTAGTCCCATGCAAGTAGCGCCAAACCTGCCGGTCGGTTGAAATATTTTATGAGCGATTATAAAAAAGACGACGAAAAAACTTACCTGTCAAAGTTGTATGTGGTCCAAAAGACAAAATTACGTGTTTCAAACAACCGCTTAGACATGGCTCCACTACGAACAAGCGGTGTTGCATCGATGTTCATACCCAAACGAACACACAAGGCAACAGCCACACCTGTCGCAAGGGCACTTGATCAATTTTCTGATTCGATTCTGTGGCCAGTAAAACTCACCGTTCAGAGTCCATGTCGCGGGTGCGCGAGCATGTCCCAGTTCCCAGGTGGACATGAGGGTCGCCGCTTGTACGGTGGCAAGACGTGGCTTGGCTACTTCGTCGAATAATTTCAGTCTCGCCCTCTCGTAAAACCGTTCGCTAACTTCAGCATTCCCGCGGAAGAGTGCCGCAATAGCAAACATGGCATCCAATAGCAACGGGCTGATAAATTGAGCAAGGTCCGGGGTGGGTTCGACATCACTAGCTCTGGGAATTCCTATAGCAGTGGGACCAGAAAATGGGTTTGGAGGGGGCGGAGGTGGAGGCGGTGGAATGGGCTCGCCGGGATGAACTGCCTCTGAGAAAATCGCATACGCAGAAAGGAAAGGGACGGGTGCGACATAAGGTAGATGCATCCGTTGCCAGTCCCAGAACTGGGCCAGCAGCTGATGCTCCAGTTCGAGACTTGCCCCTGGCTCATACCCTTCCATCCCTAGATCAAGTTCCTGGGCAGTATTACTTTGATCAACTTGGGGCTGGGCCATGAGCTGGAGCCCATCGGCGGTAGTAGCTGCATCAGCAGGTACGAAAGTCGGTTCGGTGTTGGGATTCAGCGGTGCAGTCGGCTGGTTTAATGCAGTTTGTGACGCCGAAGAGGTAGCCTCAGGCAGTTGGGCGAACTCAAAGTCAATCTCTTCCGTTTGATCGGTATTGGTGCCGGAAGGGTCAGAAATATCGCCAGTGCCAGCAACTTTCAAGATGCCCTCAAGGAGCTTGACGCGCGCCTCCAGCGCTGCAACGTAGTTTTTCTGCGCTGGTCTTGGCCGCGTTACAACTGCATGTAAATAAAATGGGAAAAAGGAAAATCCCACCTTCGCTGATCAATTGTCGCATCGTACACGCATTCGATGTTTCCCTTTTCGCAGAGGGAGCAGACGGGCGTCCGACCATCACACTAAAGTGGACGCATCAGTGTTAGTGTGCCCTTTACGTACTTGATAAAAATGGATACGCATACCTTACGCTTGCGACGCCTACATGAATCGCACGCAAGCGTTGTTTTCTTTGTTCGCGGCTCCGCCATCACGGTATGTGCACCCTAGGAGAATACGATAACCTGAAGTCGTTGATGCGGTTCCGCGTTTTTATGGTCTGTCAGAACGGCTTACGAAATCCACAGCGCTTGTAGGTGGCTCCTTGGGCCCTCGACCCATATCTCTTTTTTGTGTAGGCCCTTTTCTATCGATCGAGGTTGGGCATGAGTTGGAGCTGCCAAGGCAAATAAAAGGGATGCTAATATTGTTTTGGTAATAATTATATCGACTGGTTTGACTAAGAGATATTACGAATATGCCCGCGCTGTCAATTGGCATCACCCCCGCTATTCGCTTTGCGCTAAAGTACTCATATATGCGCCACTATATTGGCACCACGGCACCGAAACCAAAAATTCGGATGATGAACCACCTTTTCAAGTAAAAATTAGCATCGATTAGATGTAGGTCCTTGTCATAAAAGTGAAAGCGGACCCCAAAGTATGCCATGTTGATCTTATCTCAATGTATCAAATTGAACGTTATGTGGTAAGAACTTGGCTACACAGACCCATGCTTGTTCTTTAAACTCTCATATAGCTGGTGTTATTTAGCAATGGCTATTTGGCAAGAGCTCTCGCATTGGTGAAACCTAATACTGTTAATACACTTCGTTAGATACATACTTCCAGCATTTTCAGCTCTAAGCGGGGATTGGGACTCAATATTCATGGTTTCGCACAGCTACAAGATTTTTGTTAGTGCAAAATTGTCACCCGGAAGCGCGAAATATTGGATGAGGCCGGTCGTGTAGCATCTGTTGTCTCTTGGTTGACTGGTAGTGATTGTTCGGTGCATTGAAGGTCAATTTCAGCCTCATTTATTTTTTTAAAAAAAGATATGATCCCCTTTCTCCCCCAAACGACCTGCTGAACCAACCAGGCCATTCACTACGATCTACACCGTAGAATTTGAATGTAACCTGGGTTCGATCATAATCACCTTTTCGCCCTTCTTTTTGAGTATTTGTTGAGTATAATGTGACTTCTTGTATAGTCGTGCTCTAGTAAAGTGCTGAACAGTTTGGTATGGGCCCCATCTGTACCGATTCCTTCACTCGGAGCTCGTTTGCAGGGGACCTAGACCACAGTCGCGCTCAAATCACTCCAAGCTGTGTTAACTAAAAATGCCCTCTATGAATTGAACGCTATTAAAGCTCAGTTGCTCGGCCACCCCTCATGTCACAGATCAAAGGGTAAACTGTTCGAATATTTACTGCAACAAGACACATAAAGCGTTTGAAGATTGGTTTTATATGCGCACACAAGTTAGCGTGAGCTGTGTTCAAAGTACCCGTATGAAAAGATGTGATTTGTAGAACCCATTCCGCTTGCCTAGTGATAAAGACCGGCCTATGGTTTTCTTATGGTTTGGTGACTGATTCATGTACATAGAGTGATTTCTCGTTCGTCATGCCAAGATAACGCATACTCAAAGGCACCAAAATAGGCTAACGTTTCGACCAGTTAACTTTTGGGCACAGGAACGATTCTTAGAACGCGGCCTGATCCTTGGGGGAATCATTGTGACAGGGTTGGATAAACCCAGACAACCAGCCCTAACAGATAAGTGCGTCCATTTAACTATGACCAAATCATCCCACAGGTATCTAAAAAGTACAACACTGCCCGAACAGTTAATAAGTATACAAGGGGATTGCTTGAGCAAGAGTACAAAGTCACGTGGAAATAGGAGGGAAAAATTCGATGTAATTACAAGAATTCATGCTGGAATTTCGCCTTCCTTCTTTTTGCCCTGCTGACCCTCAATTAGTGAAGTTGTTTATTTAAGTACTAGTGAGACCTACTTGTTTAATGGCTCCCGTCAAACTCTTGTGGATAAAAGGCAGAACTCCTCCGCCTGCAATGGTAGCGCGAACAAGGGTATCGAGCTCCTCATCTCCTCGAATGGCCAATTGTAGGTGGCGAGGAGTGATGCGTTTCACCCTTAAATCTTTTGACGCATTCCCAGCAAGTTCCAAAACCTCAGCTGTCAGGTACTCGAGAATGGCGGACGTATAGACCGCAGCCTTGGCACCGATACGCATGTTATGCGACGTACGCTGCTTGAGGAAACGGTGGATACGGCCAACAGGGAACTATTGTAAACGATTGATGTAGGTCATTTAACTGACTAGTCCGGGTATGTATATTCGAGACGTTACTTACCTGTAGCCCTGCTTTCTGGCTGCGACTCTGGATAGATTTAGCGCCGTCGGTAACATCGCTCGACTTCCCACCCTTCTTTCCACCTGATCTCGAGGTCGATTGAGGTGCCATTCCAGGTCAGTCGATGAGAGGAATAACTTAGTTTAAACCCAGACAACAGACGTGTGGCCTTAGTTGTGAGTCGGCTATGACAAGCACCAGATTGCCCCAAGATGAAGCTCCCGGTGACCAAATACAGAAACCAATAAGCAAGATAAGAGATAAATGTTATCTCCAGTATCACCTATTTTACTTTTTTAGGTTTGTTTATTGTTCCACGCTGAGGGGCTGCTACCAGGCGGTGGTGGGTGAAATGAGGCGGTGGTGGTCAATGTAAACATTGATAATTGACACGTGACCTTGCGTAAATTCATCCAGACGCCCATTAGGGTAGATTATTTGGGTAAAGATGGCTCAACTATTCACAGTAAGATCTTGTGTGAATCTATCATATAAACACCATGTTCTAATCTTGTGTCTTTTGTCTAAAATTAGCCGTTAAGAGCAATTACAGCGTCCGGAGTTGGAGCAGTAGCAGTTGCCGTGGCAGGGCGGAGGACGGTGTGGGCCGATGAGCTCAAGACTCCCTCCCTCAAAAAGGTGGGTACAATGACGCACAAGCTTCAACAACTTGGCCAGATCTGCAACTCACTCACTTTTCAATATAATTTGACCTTGTTTGGTGGACAACATTGTTACTGGTCACACGCCTGCACTCACATACGACTTACCCTGTTGATGCGAACCAGCTTTCAATATACGATTCAAAGGAACCCGAAATTTTAATTGCTCAAACAGAGTCAGAGCTCGCCGAAACCATCGGCCGTACGCGCCGAATCCTTACCCGTGCAGGAGAAGAATCCAAAGATGGTATTCAAGGGGTCATCGCCAAGTGGATTCAGGTCGAGCGGAGAGTTGAATGTGAGGACTTCCGAAAACTCAAATCACTGTGATGAAAATTCACTAGTTTAATCCGACTGAACTAGCTCGAGTCAAATCTCTCATATCTCCTGATGAACCCCTCACACCGGGCATCCTGTACGTTGGCGTTGCTGCGCTATCAGGTTCTGTGTTCGCAAGAGGGCGTAAGTACCCTTGTTATCTGGTATTGGGTTATGTCTTTTGACCATCCGTGCTCGGCACTTCCCGATGTACTGAATTTAGGTTCACTCCCTACCAGAGTCCTACTGCCCCCTACCTTGTTTGTTGGAGCTCTGAATTACTTCCTTCCCAAAACTACGCATAATGTAAACGCATATGTATATGGTCTTGAGCGCGCACATGCTCCCGCCCTCGCAGACACGCACGATGCGGCCGATAAGGCGCTGCGTAACGCCGTCAAACAGGTATGCCCAGTTCTTTCCTACTGTTGCCAACCTGGTTTCACATCCCCCTCTCGCTATAGATCCGCGCTAGCTACAACTCTATGCGTGGCGGTGTATCGCATATTGTTGAAGATTCGGTTGATGGTCTCGAATCCACAACTGGACTAAAATTACGTGATGCCACGATTGGTCGCGTCCAACAAGCCTCTGAGGCTACCCACGACAAGACTAGCTCGATTGTTCAAAACATTCAGGAAAAGACTGCTGGGTTCCAGAAGAGGGCGGCAGCGATTGCAGACGATGTACAATCAAAATTGATACAACAAGAAGCTCAGAGCCCCCAGAAATCTGAGGCCTCTCTCGAACGTGTCAAAGAAAAGGTAGAGGATGCTGTCAGCAAAGTTTCTAAAGGTATTTAAATCTGCAGCTGGTAACTTCCAAACAACTATTACTGAAAGAAGTCGGCCAATAGATTCAAAAGACAGCGAGTCCAAGCGATATGTTTGATTCCATGTGAGCTGTTTTCATTTCCCACTGGAATCGTGCTAAAGTTTACATAGCATGAATACGCATGTATCAACAATATAGACGTAAAAACATATTTTCTCATGAATTTGAAAACTCGCGAGCCCCAAAAGTTAATCACACACATGCCCCCTCAATTCACCTTACATGAAACGGAGGGTCGATAAATCCTCGGTACAACAAGGCTCGGCTCGGAAGATTGCTCACTATTCCATCACACTTAGTTTTCTCAGAGTCTACAGAATCACTCCAGAATAACCAATCACGGACAGAAAGCAAAGAGCGAAAGCTGTCAAAATGGGAGGGGGTGTGATAATGTATGCGGTGTTGGTACAGTATCAAACCAACCTGGAAAGCGGACCGAGAACTTGGTCCGGTGAGTGAACCAGCAGGAGCGCAGATGCGCCCAAGGTTTCTAGTTCCGCCACCTCCACGAAAAAATTGACGGAAAAGATTGGTGGATAAGTGCTTCATTACCAAGTGCGGAGGTGTATATTCACATCTTTAGATGGGAAGCGGTGCACATATTGTGTCAGAGTGAGAAAGCCACTTCCGAACACCTTCTGTATACTGAAGTTACGTTGATCATAGACATATTTAGTCCTTCACATACCTTTTCCCAGCTCTTACGAGAATACCACCCGACATTGCAATCTATCCCCATCATAGTATCTGTGTAGGAAACGGTTGACCTTGATTGGAGGCTGTTGAGAACCATTGGGTAGTCATTTATGGATAGATTACAAGGGTAATCCTCTTTATCATTCCGGAGCTTTACCGTATTAAAACTCTACCTTGAAATGAAGAAACGATTTGACAACTATCTTCCTTGACATTAGCCTGACGTAAGGTTGACTTTCCCAAATAGGCTTTTAAAACCAAGAAAGCTCAAGGGTCTCGTTGATACTTGTGATTGCCTGCACACAAATCTCAGGACGACCATCACACATGATTGCCAAAGCATACACGTATCAGAAGGCTAGAGATTAATCTCTACCATGTTAGCTGAGGAATGGAGGTGAGTACACATAGCCACAGCATACTTTCCTTCTATCTGCTCCCTAGAGCCACATTTATTTATCCGAATAGCAAATATACCACCTAGCTTCACTTGTTTTAGATCTTCCGATTAACTTGGTCATTCACAGGATGCATCACCCTTACTCCACGGGACGCTATATGGATTGCTATACCCACAGGTACACCGGGAAGACACTTGATTCGGTATGGAAGGTGCCTGCCTGCCGATGGCACAGGAAACCGACGAATGGGATGTTATCCTTCGGATATTCTCAGTCCGACATTACTACCCACGCACTCTTGTGTTTTTTACGAATCGTGGGATGCGGGACTGGCGACACATGAGCTTCGGGTTTAACCACAGACATGGTTCAAGGCTAGAGATACCCGAGTATCCGCCGCTGGGTCCAGCCTCCTCTGAAGGGCCAGGACTAGAACACGAGTATCATCAGGTACCAGGAGCTCTAGATTATTTTAGCCGTGTGCTGGACGATATTCTCGAAATTGCGGAGTAAGTAGCCTTTGTCTGCCTAAACGCAAGGACAGGCACCGAGTGGTGCGCGTTGCTTGCCTAGAGCGGTAGTACTCGGAATCATAACTGGTGGCTCGATTTCCAGGTTAGATAACGCGGATGATAAACGAAAGATAGCAGAACGAATCCTATCCGCAAATATTGTTTTTGCTGGTGGGAAAGTGTGCTTGTACCGATTACTGTGCCTCATCCTAACATATGGGGACCTAGACTCCTGGTCCACGTACAAGTTTAAAGGGTTTGTTCTGGAGCTTGTTTACCTTCTTGTCTTGCGAGCAGGCCGGTATGTTTTTGAAGTAAAGGATTACAAAATTACAGCCATTCCAGAGCATCGAGAGATTGAGAAAAAAATCTCGATCCATTGTCTTTCCATGATCACTCCACATATCGCCCGGGTGCCACCACAGTGACTATGCAGTGGAAACACATGTTTATTGGATTTGACATGCTTCATTTTGTTACAGGTCTGAATACTGCCTGGTATTTTATCAACCCGTGGATGAATATCACATGATCTATACTTGATATGCAGGCCAATAAAGTCAATGACTCCCTACCGGTCCTTGGGCTTAGTACTTGAAAATGGCGATTGGGGAAAGTTTGGTTCGCACACAGGCCGGGCTTAAAAGATGTTGAATGAAAGCCGAATCGACATAAGAACATTGTCGGACCGATTTGAAGGGACAGTTGTTCTCACATCAATCTGACCATGGACCTTGGGAAGAGGTCTAGGGTAGCGTGCCGGAAAACGAGTGGGTCATTCAAGACCCAGTGATTCATCTAGGCTCGAACACGAGGCCAGTACATCAAACATGCAGATCTTTGGTCTCCAAGAGTCGTATCCAGGAACCGCGGTTGGTGATAGATTACGAACGCCACTGCGCATACACTGATATTACTTGGTATCGTACGAAGAAACGGGCCACTATTCGCCATCACACGAAGCATCGACCGTTAATTGCTCGATCCTAATGGAAGTTGACCGATGCTCACACCCACAAGCCCTTGAGTACTTCACGCCATCTTCCGCCGCTCATTGAACAGTCACCCACCCCTGGATCATATCCCGACGATCACAGCGAAAACCCTTGTGAATCGAAGGGAGCTGCACTTTCGGAGTTGGTTGCATTTCTATTCAATGAAAATTCCCGGGGAAATGAGGTGTATGGACTGTTTTGATTCGATGACACCAGAAGAAAGGAGAGCAACAACCAACGGATGTTAGCGGCTGGAGAAAGACCTGCGTGCGGGTCGCAAATCAGCATCATAGTCTCTATCAGTTTCTATGGATATTTGTAATGGTTTCGACTCTTTTTGTCGACCTTCGATACATGTTGGGTTAGGCTCAAAGTATTGTAGCTATGACAAATGCGCACTCTGATTGTCACAGTTGGTCCGTGGTTACCTGTATACAATTAACTGAGACAGACACTACTTTGCTACTACGCCCAAGTCCTCATAACCGATAGTTACGGCACATCGAGAAAGGATGCATGCGTAGTCTTATGCTCTGTATGCACGGTTCGGAAAGCAGGTTCAAATTAAGGTTAGTTTCACATAATGAATCCGAGACCGGAATAAACCCAAGAATTGGCATACGAGTATCACCTCAAGAATCGGCACAGAATTCTGACTGGTAAACCGGCGATTATAACATAATAACAAGCGATTATACGACTATTATTTAGCCCCACCCTTTCTCGAGTATAATACAGTACAAATTTTCGAAAGCAAAGCGGATTTCACTAGTTGCAAGGGGGGGGATCTCCTACACTACAGACTCATAAGCAAATGAGAAAGGAGAAGGGCCACGAGCAAAGTAATAAGGCAGCACACCAACAGGAATAACAAAAAGGTAACAAATAAGCGAACGTCCAAAAGAGGGAAGATACAAGAAGTCTGAACTTGACAAACTATGTAAAGGAAAGGACAAGGATCATCGATCCTAGAAAGCCAGGACCCTGTCCCTTAGAACATTACACCATACTTCCCGCCTTGAACAGGGATCGCAAGGGCAGCACCAGTAACAGCTAACGCAAAAAGCATAGCCCACGACGCACTGCGCATGACGATGTGCCACTGGGCGCGCGAAACCACAGGGGAGTGGATTCTAGTGAGAGGAGAGAAAATCTCACGCATCTTGCTGCGCTTGGCATCCACGCGGGTTTGGGAGTGCTTGCCAGGAAGAGCGTCAAAATCAAAGCTGAAAGTCGATGCTGTATCAGCACGGGGACTATGAAGAGTTTCAGCCAGAGTAGCCGAATCGGCCGCAGTAATGAACGATGCCGCCGAGTTATGCTTGTTGTATCCGTCCCAAACTGGGATGAAAGGCGCAGTTTCAAACAGAGTGGAGGTGGGAGAAGACGGATAGCCATTTTCGAGATCGGACATATAGTGGCCACCGATCTCACGAGCTTCAAAGGCCTCGGTGTTGGCATCGTAGATGTAAACCTTTTGAGGAGAGGCAGGCTCGCGCGGCATACTGTCATCTTTTTTAACAGCACTAAGATTCAAGGGAGCAGGGCGGCGAGAATCACGAGGAGACAAGGTTGCGGGAGAGGGCTTGGTTGGCGACATGGGGATGGAGTCTTTACCCTCAACAGTGTAATCATCTTTGACTTCACTTTCAGCGAGCGAGTGAGCCGATGCTGCATAAGGATTGGCCTCAAGCTTTATAGAAATACGCCGTTCGCCATTTTGGACTTGCAAAGGGGCTGAGATGCTTGGACGAGCCAGCTCGAAAGGACGGAGTTGGCGACCGCCTCCGCAGAGATACTGAAAGGGTCGGTAAAGGTGGACGTCAAGTGGAAAGAGATACTCACAATTACAAGGCAAAGACCATTCCATGAGCATAAAAATATAGTCATCCCAAGCCATAAGAAGCTGAGGTTGGGAATTCGCTTGCGGCGGCGTTCACCAGAGAACACACTTAGAAGAATAAGCGAAACAGCGGTGAGAATAGTAACGACACCACTAATCCAGACACAAGTTGCACGCTTGGAATCAGCATTGCAAATGCGAGTTCGTAAAAACTTCTTCAAGCTTTCGCGTAGACTAGTCTCCACATCCGCCTTGATGGGGTCAAATGCAGCAGGCACAGGATGAGGCTGACCATTTGTATTAGCGAAGAAGTTATTGATCTCTGTAATTAGAGTGTAAATTGGTAGGTGCGCCTGACAACATTTCAGCACTTACGGACGGCAGCCAAATTGAGCTCGTGGGAAGACTGTCGGGAAAAGAACGTCGCCTTGGCACGAGTGAAGGACATCGCAAGCTTTGGGTCTGACACTGCGTTGCGCGAAAACCAGGCGCGGTGTTTGGCACTATACTCCTGAAGCCAAAGAAGGAAGTATAGGTTCTCAGCGCCAAATTCCTCAAACCTAATTTCCGAGTTAGTATCAATTCAATCAAGTGCGAAATAAACAACATACAAGAGATACTCCTCAAAGTCTTTCAGACTAATGGGAGGAAGGTGCTTTTGTTTGAGCATGTCTTCGAGCGTTACGGTGAGCGTGGGGATGACTGATCCCAAGTGAGTCAAATGAACGATGTGTCACAGAATAATACGTACTGGACCACCCCTTGACCTCCGACACCTTGGGGGGACTGAAGACGCGAGCGGGCCACTTCAAGAAGGTAACGAACGACCAAGGGAGTTTCTCGGGCCTCCCATGCTGTTGGGGTGCGCGAACACGCAGGGGGCTAGTAGGCTGGGGAGGAGCGAGCGAAGACATAGGGAGCGACTGGGATGAACGACCGCCAGTGAGGAATGCGGTGGAAGGCTGCAGAAGGGTGATGAACTTGGCCGGGGGAACATAGCTTCATAATGGGCTATTTAATACGGGCTCTCCGAAGGTGGGTTAGGATCGGGTTTCAGAACCCCTCTTGAGAAGCCCACGCTCACGGTTCCGCTCAAGGCAGTCGACCCTATGCTTCGCGCGCCTCCAGGGTTCACTGTAATCCCTAGATCTATGGAACCATTCCGCTCTGAATGTACGGTCCCCTATCCCCTATCCCCTATCCGGCCAGATGAGCTATCCAGGGTTGTAACATTCACGACTCGCCCCAACAGACCGCGCCTTTTCATACATCCCCTTGGTGTATGTACGATCGCGCCATATATGCAGGGACCTGTCTGTGACGGATGATGCTAAATTAGGCTGAGGCAGAAACCTCATGATACGTATGGTGTAAACGCCGATTCAGCTACTGCCGCATGATTTGATGGTTGGTTTATCTGGTCCAATTCGCGAGCGAAAATGTTGACGCTCCATTATTTAGACATCTGACATGCATCCCGACCCTCGGTCCTAGCTCAGGGAGACCGGTGATTATATCGGTCATGATGTATGGGTCAATCGGCTTGTCCCGTCCTCTACGGCCCGTAGTGCATCATTCTTACCTACCCAGGGATTCACTAGGTTTGATTGCGACGATCCTCCCCGGCATCGGCTGTTCGCATACGCACAAAAGTTCAGGCATATGACCTCGGAGGTCGGGAACAAAGTTCAAGAGGGGGTAATTTTAAATGCACCCTGCAATCCCCAACTTTGACATCTCATTCAGCACCAATATAACACTATTGTGAACATAAAAGCAGGAACAATTCAAACTTAGCGCAGCGAACAACTGGAAGCTGGTTCTTCAGGTTCACCAACCGGTTTAGGGATTCGGAATTTGTTCTACCTGTTCTTGTGATTGATTAAATCGACAGCGATCACACAGTCAGATTGACTAATTAACATTACTTGCACTCGTGGCGTCATAAATAAACTAACCCCTGATGACCTGAGACGGGAATGATTTTCCGAGTACGTGTTCTTACTCAGTACCATCTTACTTGCCATATTGGATTGTATAAACCTGGCACAAAACCTTGCCGCGCCAATACCACCGTTCATAGAAGGGTAAGCACTTACTCAAAACTTATAATTACGGAAAGTTTCAGAACAGTGGCTCATACATATATAGAAAATCCATCTTCAAGCATGCACATGTTGTATTTACTATTAAGATATGTATATACTTGGTTAGACGATAAGAATTGCGCAATTTTCTGGACCATTGAATATCAGGTTTTCCGACCTCAGGCTTCCAGCCATTTATAGTCAACATCCTTTGACTCTGTAGAGCGAGGATCGGTGACTGAACTTAATGCCCGAGTGTTCTAGACACTGGATTGTGTTCACTAATCAAAGTTTGGGTGGATTCCCGTTAGTGCCGCGGCACGCCACACGCTCCTCATTGAATTCCCGTGATGGCCGCGCGCCACGACTTGGAGGTTCAAACGTGGTTCAGTTTTTTTCAAACAGTGCCACTGCACATCTAGCGTACTCTTCGTGTACAGTATCAACAAACTCCAGTTTTCTGGATGGTCCAACTGCTGAGTGTGTTGCTCTGAGTGGTGGGTTTATTGTGTGGTAGAAGTGGTAGTTTCGCTAGCTTGAGGCTCCAGCGTGGGTTTAAGCTCACGTTATTGTGAGTATGTCAATCATACTGCATATATTTGGGCTCAATGGCCACCGTTTACTATTGCCGGGAGCCTCAATAACACAGTTAACAGTCCAGCCTATGGCTCCGCGTAAGATCCGATAATGCCAAGCATGACGCTGGTTGGCTAATATCAAGATATCGATTGAACGCATTTTCACGTCGCCAAAATGACGCTGGGGTCCCAGCCTAAGCGCCCGGGACAGAGTGTCTATGGTATAAAGATGTGGTTGAATAGATGTGAATGTAAAAACGCTCCAAGTGAGATCGGACCATTCTCCACTCAGGCTGAGGCCTTTTATCAAGGTGCTTGGCTCTGAGGGTATGTGCTCGCCGACAAATTTGCAGTTGTGTCAGGCCAATAACGTACACAGTCACAGCGGTTGTGTAAGACCGTGCAGTGTGTATCTTTAGATCGTAGCATTTGTAAGCTTGCGGTGGACCAACTCTACGAACACATTTTTACCTTGTTGAATTGCAAACCAGCCTTGGACGCGATCACAGTAATTTCATACCGGTTCTGAACATCCACTGTGATCAGTCACGATCAACGGTCCACCTCCATAACGCATTGGAGTGGACTTGCTCTATAGTTAAATGATTCATGTATTGATAGCTATAGCTCGTGAGCCATAATTTTTACTCCCATTGGAATGCACAGTGTATTGACTCAATGGTTGGTGCTCGTAGCGCCTTCATAACATCATCGCTCAAATCCCCAGATACTGATTTCAATTGGCCAAGAAAGAAGCGTTCCAGTGTTCCTACTGCGCATCTCCGCAGCTCTTACTATCCTCATATTATTACTGTGTTATGAAATAACTTTATGATAACACTGGATAATCCCCGTTGGATTAACTGACGTCGAATGCCACGCCTAAGCATGAGGCAGTGATGCATAAGCCGAACCCGATGAATACGTATCTTGAAATCCTCGGCATTTTCAGGCCTCAAGGTGACATCGTTTTGGTATAAAGATGCCCCACCCGCAGTCAGCATGGCGCAACCTCTTCCTTGACTTTCTATTGCCCACTCATGGCCTCTAGTGGACCACCTTCTGGAGCCCAGTCCGGCATCACTAGCGATGATCTTGTTTTCTATATCGATATGGCTTTAGTCGGTATCCTTGGAGTGGCTACACTCGTCTATCTACCACGAACCATAGCTCGATACGCTCATAAATCTGGGAGGACGGAGGGGTGGCTGTTACTCCAAGGGAAACAATCCAACCAATATCCCCGTAAACAAGCAGCATCCAAATCTGAAGCTTCCGTTCGTGAAAAGGAACCAACATCTCCCAGAACAACACATCAATACCCGCCCAACCAACCCAATCTTGGGGATTTATCAGCACCTACTATTTCATCCACTATGCACGCCGGTAGTACAACAACAATCAGAGCCCGCCTTCTTGCTTCAAATAAAGGTCGCCAATTGGGGGCGCCGCCAGCCCATATACCAAGTTTACGTTCCTTTGTTCCTCTTGCTGGGAAATTCCTGGATTATCACATTGCGGGCTACAGCATTCGACAACTCACGATTCTCTCAGTGTACCTGGCAATCATATGTATCGCAATGTTTTACCAATCCAATCCGAAGACAAATACCAATCGTGCCGGTTTCGTGGTCATGTCTCAGATGCCTGTAGCATTTGCACTCGGAACCAAGAATAGTGTTATCACTATTCTAACCGGGATAAGTTACGAACAAGTGCGTATATCTGTGTATATATAAGCCGTTTCGCGCAGCATATTGAGACATCTTTCGTTAGCTTAACTTCGTTCATCGATGGGTCGGTCAATTAATGTTCCTCGCTTCGTTGTTTCATTTTGTCGGGAAACGTGAGTGGGCGTTTACGTATCTCCAGCACTGCTGACCTCATTTATTTGCCGCAGTTGTAACATTCACCGAACTTGGCATTGTGTCCATAGCGGGTAAGATTCCAAACTTCTGTCTGCTATGTACGACAAATATACTGACTTTCTCCACAGTATCATCTCATTCATGGGGAGTGGTGGCCTTTTCTGCACTTTGTCTCCTTGCTGTGGGGTCTCATCCATGGTTCCGTGCCAGAGTCTATGGATTATTTTTCTATTCGCACATAATTGGCTTAATTACATTTATGATTGGGGTAAGTGGTACTAATACGGGGGCTCTAATTCATAACTCAACTCGATTCTACAGATGTGGAAGCATCAGCCCGAAGTTGCGCCTCCTTATGTTGCTACTTGCATTGTGATATATGCAGCCGATCAAGTAACAAGACTGGTGAAGACTCGGGTACGCAAGGCAATATTGACACCAGTCCCAGAGCTCGGTTCTACTCATGTCTATGTCCCACGATTGGACAAGGGCTGGGTTGCCGGTCAACATGTTAGGATTCGAGTCCTCTCGTTCGGCGTGGGCCTGTTTGGATGGGCGGAATGCCATCCTTTTACGGTGAGCCGACCCATCTACTCAGATAAACGAACATTTAGGCTGACTGCCTGAATTGTCTAGATTGCGAACTCTTCCAGTGACGCTCCCGAAGGGCTTACCCTCGTTTGTAAGCGTGCCGGTGACTGGACATCAGCTTTGTACCGAATGGCGAACAACAAATCAAACTCGGAGGAACACCGTAGTGCTTACGTCTTGATCGAAGGCCCCTATGGCAAGTTTGGGCGCTATCAGCGCGCTTCCTCCCACATCGAACACTTGTCTAACGCCCTTTATCCCTGATTTAGGTGGAGCAGGTAACACGTTGTTCGCTAGTTTCAGCGGAGTTATGCTCGTGTTGGGCGGTAGTGGCATCACCTTTGGTACCTCGGTCCTGGAGGATATCATTGCCAAAAAGGCAAGCGGAGCCGCTCGGGCAATGTGTATCAATTTTGTTTGGGCCATTCAGCACCCTTGTGAGTCTGGCTTAATTTGGGCTATTGCGACTCGGCCAGACTGACCCGGCTCGACTGTAGCTGCCGCAGATCCGTATTTGTCTACATTCGTTGAAATTGTTCAGCGCGCCGCGGACATACCTGACTTGAGGTTGTCTGTCTCTGTCTTCTACACACGCGGAGCGGACAATGCTTATAGTTTAAAAACGCGTCTTCCTCCCAACGTTCAAATTAAAAGCGGGCGTCCGGATCTCTTGGAAGAATTGAGCAGTGTTCTTGACAGAACTCAACATGCGATCAGCATGCATCAATCACCTAAGAATGGTGTTATTCTGGCGGCATGCGGTCCGGATCAACTAATTTCAAGCGTATATGCGGCGAAATCTGGTGCGCCCTCGGAAGCCCAACGATCCGTTGGAGGATTGGAACTGCACACCGAGTAAGTAACTCGAGAGCCTACTAGTCATTCCGGTTCAATGCTAAAGTTTCGTTCAGAACCTTTGGGTGGTAGAGCATATTGATTGTCGTCATTAATGGAGTCATGTGGTATCACTTCATAGGATCGAAGGGTGGGATGTGTAGTTATTGGTTTGAAGCCAGCTTTACTTGATTTATTCTGGGGTTTACATTATGTTCCGACTTCTATTCGTTATTTCTTTCACTCCTTGTTTGTCTATTACATGTACTTCATCGGGGTTTGCCCCTTGCGTCATTCGTATCTATGGTTGTAGTTTGTAATTCCGATATAATTTTATCCTTTAGGCATTTTGAGGTGCGGATTTGTCCGAATACAGATAGAGGGGCAATTGCTTAGTGGCCGAGCCGTATCTTCATTTCATCTCGAAGTATGGATTACTTCGCATTAGCTCCAGCAAGGGGAACGCCCGTGCGCTGTTGAGTTGCAAGATTTCAAAACCCGGGCTGAAACTACTTCGCTTTGACTTACCCTGTAGTAGTCTGGCAACCTGGTTTCATTTCCAGCTCCCGCACCAATGGCTCAACTAAAGATTCGTTCTCTTTGGCCCTTGGCCATTCCTTTGCTCCATTTAAAATGGTATCCGGGTGCCATAAACGTAGAATATCGGCAGGCGGACCACCCCCAAGTGCGTCGAGCATTATTCCCAAATGTGTTGCTTGAGCACATAGGTTCAGCCTTCCTGGTTGCATGGTATCCGTATGAAGAACAATTGATTCTACAACCTTGATAATAAGGGTATTAAGTTGCGCATGTAACCTTAGTATGAATACACCTACCTCTCCGATTTGGTATTTGGATAAGGGTGTGGCCGGAGTGGAACGATTTTTTGAATTAGTTCCCCAATGTAAGGTGTTTAAAGTGAGCTGAGGTTGGGGACAAGAGAGGTATTCATGGGCAAGTATTCCTCCCTGAATCTGAAAACTCAGCTGATTTGCTAGGTCATCCTGAACTTCCGGAACGAGTGTTACATCGTGAAGCATTGCGGCGAGCCACATGTTCTCTTCTAACCCGAGTCGCTTTGCGTTAGTTACTACTTCCGGAGAAAACATTCCTGCAGTATCAAAGACCTCATATAAGTAAACTCGACTCCACACGGAGTCTGTTTCATGCAATTTACCTAGCTCGGGATCAAGCAGAGCCGAGGCATAAAAAAAGCTCCTCCTCGAGTGCCCATAGAGCCCGGGGGTCAAGATATCCTTTGTCCAACGAGCGACGGATTCAGCCCATGCAGTATCAGGGACCTTGATTTCGAGTATACTTATGGGTCGAGGGTGGCGATTGCTAGGGAGCTGGGCAAGTAAATCGTTCAGGGATCGCTCAACGGACGAGTCGACGAACTCTCGCTGCAGTGACCGGGCCATGCTGCAAGTGGATCTATAGTTCGTGAGTTTAGTGGAAACCGATACTATACACTAGGACTTTCATTTGAGTGTATGTGTATGCGGGTGACAAATCCGTAGCAGACGATCAAGTCTCTGCTTGATTGGGCGATTCTGGTCTACTGGGTCGAATATCCGCTGGCCAGACCACATGGATCGAATGGCGGATATCCGACACGCAATTTGAAACATTGATGATGAACTCGGAAGATTGACCCGCTGAGATTCGGACTCACGAGCTGAACAGCTTTATCTGACCTTAAAGTACATGTGATTAACATCTTTAAAAGTTAAAATTCAATACACTCCCCGCCCCCAGTGAATAGATGGCCGATTGGCGAATCGCAAATGAACTCGATTTCGCACATGCGCAATGGCGCATTTAGGCAGCTACCTCAACAACCCAAGCGAGCCCAGCTTTTACAAAGTCGACACCCTTGTCAAAGTTCAGCTTGTCGATGGTATCTGTTGTGCGATGACTGGTAGAGATAAGAACGTGTGTTCGAATCCGATTGTGGATAAACTTGAGACTTACTAGTTGGGGTTGAGGTTGCCATCATTGGGCCCATAGGCGGCAATGCAGACGACAGGATACCCTGCATCGTAGAATGCATAGTGGTCACTGCATCCGTACTTGGGTGTCCTCGTGAGTACCATCAACGTACAGATCCTGAAGGTGGATAACTTACACCACAGCTAACGCTCCGCCTCTCAGCCGTCGGTACATAAGCCTTGACGACGTTGGTCATATGGGTGCTCATAGCACTGACAGGGTCCGACAAGACAGTGATCGTGCTAGATTTCCCAGAGTTGCTGGAAGTGTTGGGTTGGTAACCTGAGTATAACTCGATTAGTCTGGAAAAAAGGCGGAGGACTACAATAACTACGCCTTACCAATCATCTCAAAGTCCAGCATACCTCGGACGGTCTTGCCGGCCGATTTATAAGAAGCGGCGAGCGTTTTCGCACCAAGCAAGCCACCCTCTTCACCGGCGTAAGCGTGAGCTTCGATAGCATAAGTGCCCTGATAATTGTTGGCCTTGAGAATGCGCATAATGGCCATCATCACCGCAACACCCGAAGCATCTACACCGCCCCGCATCCATGTCAATACGATCTCGTCATGTGGCGTATAAAACACACGTACCGTCGTCAGCTCCTGGTGCAGAGGAAGAGGCCGATTGACTGGTCGAGTCCAAATGCGCGCCGAGAATGACGATGCCGGCGCTCGCGCTCCCGGACTTGGCCTCGATACGGCCGATGACATTGGGCTGGTTGAACGAGTTCTCCGCCAGCTTGGCTTGGGAAGTTCCGAGCCACGAAGCAAACTGGGACTGGATCCAAAGGGACGGAGCTAATAGAATAAAGCTATAATTGAGAAAAAAAAACATCGTGCATATATCCAGTCAATTCGAAAACTCACCCCGGGCGTTCGTGCTCCTGTAGTACCGCGTCGCGTAACCAGTCGATAATTGGCTCACGTACGACTTTATTTCGGACGCGGTAACCATGGCCAACATCGGAGTAAGTTCCGGGTGGGCGGAGGGATTGGGGGTAGGATAGTTGGGAGCGACGACTGCTCTCGACTTGATCGAAGACGACGGTCCCGAATCGGTAATATCGACATATCCTGGACCCCAGAGTTTACGCTCGTATCGGCCCTGGAGCTCTTCAATTGCTTCGTCCGAGATAGTGGTAGCGGTGAGAATGGAGATGTTGGCTATCGAGGCTCGGGCGGCGTTTAGCGAGTCCGAGGAGAGTGGGCGCGGAAGAGCAGGTGCGAAGCGTAGCGATTCAATAGCTGCAATAGGGAGCTTTTCGATATGTTCATTCGAGAACTGAATCGTTCGAAGTGAGAGGTCGTTGAATTCAGATACTGTAGCAGGAACACCAAGCGCACCGATAGCGGTGGCCAACAAGAAAGAGGCGGCAGCGTACATCTTGAGCGAGTAAACAATGACAGCATACTGAGGGAAAGGTATTTTATAGTCTTCCGCAAGAAGAGTTGCAGCAGTATGGATAGGTGACACAACCGGGTGGACGAAGCACGCTTACGCGCGGTGCAAACTCCGGGAAGCGCTTCGTGCCAAGACACAAATGCGAATTGACCTAGAGGCATGCGGAGAGGAAGTCTCGTGATGTGTAGTGTAGCCGGTGGTTCACATGGTTAGTTGATAAGCCTTATGGCAAGGAGTATGCCCGGATTATATAGCATGGGAGGGAGTGAATCCTTGGTTGAGTTGGATATATCTTCTAGTTGGGTTGCTTTGAACCTCACTCGATCGATTACAATAGCAGTAAATACGTATACCACCCTACAGTGGGCACGGGATAAATAAATAAAGAACTATAATGAAGCAACAAAACCGTTACTCGGCTAAAAATAGATCATCCGTGGATGGGGCAAGTATACCGATACATAAATGGTTCCCACCAGACATATCCAACCTGAACCACGAGTTTAGTACCGTTGAGACCCTTGGGATACAGCCTGGGACTGGGGTCCACCATGCGAGCCACTGGCTTCTGAGTGTCCATAGGATTCCTGTGTCTGTGGTGCGAATGGTACTTGGGTTTGCAATCCCCAATCTGCACCGCCCAGATTCTCCATCAGGTTCGCATGGATATCCTCATCTGAATCTGCGTGAGTGTATTGACTCATCATTTTGTCGACCGTGTCCTGACTGGCCGATACAGGTCGTGGTGGGCTGAACGACGGCGCAGGAGCCTTGGATTGGGGAGTCCCTGGAGGGATAGCCCTAGACAGGGTCAGACCACGGCGTCCTCGTCCTCGCCATCGTCCACGGAATCGAACGACGCTGGGTGCGCCTCTTGGAGGACTTCCTGTCCTTTGGGTTTTCTCTGCTGCTTTGTCGGCTTCTCGGCGCAGTTCCCGAGCTCTCTCAGCCGCCACCATGTTCTCTCGCTCCCTTGCTTTTTCTTGAAGGCCCCTTTCCCGCTCGGCAATGATGACAGCTACGGTGGGAGATTCAGGGAGGGGTTGCTTCCTGGGCGCACTGAATTCGTCCGGTGGAGGGGATGAAGACATTTCTGCAAACGAGGACCTGCGTTTACCGCGAGCGCTACGAGTTGAGCCCGGAGTATTGGCTCCGTTTTTGTTGCTGTTGGCGGAAGGACTTGATAGAGGTACCATCATGTGAGAATAAGTGCCCAAGTTGCCATCTTCTGGTTCGCTGATCGACATGTTTTCGAGCTGGTCAGCGATTGGCGTGTTTTGCGGGCTGGGCGAGGCGGGTGGGGGAGAGCTGGGCGGCATATCCATACCCGAATTGGGAGTATGTACGACAGCTGCAGCCACTGGTTTTGGCGTTTGCGGCTCAATAATAGGGGAGTTTCTGGGCTCTGGATCTCCAAGGGGTTGAGAAACGGGGTCGTCCACGACCGATGGAGCTGGAACATAGCCGGGAATAGTCCGTACTCCAATTTCCTCTATTGATGTATAATCATGTCGATAGTCATATAGGAATTATACATACTATCGCCACTCACCTGGCGTATATCCCTCGGTTCGCAGCACTTCAGCCGCCTTTTTCCTCGTGATGGGCCTGCCCCTCATCATATGAATTTTAAAATGGTCAACCAAATCTGCATGGTTGCTAAATGCATCACGGCACCATTCCCATCTGCAAGTGTGGACAGTGGTCATCAGAGTACAAGCAGGCTTGAGTTTCAACGTGATCGAGAGAAGCAATTCGAGTCGCACGTGATCCATTTCGCTCTTTCTTTGTACCTCCCACCAATGGCATTGGCCACCAAGGGCTACACTCATGCCTGAAATTATCAGCCCGTTAATAGGCATCTTGTTGGTCACTCAGACACCCAAAAATCCCGACGAAGTTGTGTTTCGATGGCCCCCAACCCCTATGGTAAGGCCCAGGCTTTCCAGGCCCCAGCCAGACAAGTTTGAGCCAGATGGGAGCTGGCGCGCAGCCTACTACAACTCTGAAACACCTGGAGGATATGAAGCAAGAGGAAAGTCAGTAATAATACCATGTCACTTACCTACTGACTAAACATGAGCTAGTGACGAAGACGATAGTGAAGATGACTACAAGTGGACTCGCCCTGGTATACAAGTCCCACGACGAGCCTCACTATCATTTCCCCATTCTCCGCCCAGGTCATCCCGTGGCCCGACACCTCGTCCATCTAACTACTCTAGCTACCACTCGCATAATGCTTCTCCAGCACACAGACACGGCCAGGACCCTGATATATATTCCAGCATTCTTGGATATCGCCCTAGTCTTCTGGCCAATATTCTTAGCCCCAAAGCAGCACTTTGTCATCAAAAATTCGAGCTAGTCGTTGACGAGCTCACGTTTCTTGGGCATCCCGTCTACGCTGGGCCGGATGGGGGGTGGGGGTGGGAGGAGCTGTACAGGTCAAGAGCTGCGTCGATAGTCGAACGACTTCCCGGTACCACCGAACGAAATTTTGGCGAACGAGGAGCACTTGGGTTTGACCGAGGCGGAGAGCAGCCAGGTTCTTATATTCCGCGTTCGGGGTCCCTTATCGAGCGCCCAGGGCTGTTCACTGAACGGCTGGAACTCTCTGAATTACCTGCATCTACTAGCAGTTCGTTTGGAGCCCTGCAGACGCCGCGCGCTTCTAAATCCCACAATTCCATCGGCGAGGCAAGAGGGCGTATGCCGACCCGTCCTCCTTTCGAGTTGCGCATGAGTTCAGGTGATACTATACTATCCCCATCTCCCGGAGTTACACCTTCATCTACGACGCCTATATCAGAGCCATCGTCTGAATCTTCAACCATAGCTCATATGACCAGCTCTACTCGTATATTGCCGCACATGGCCTCCAATTCGACATCGGCATCGGACGCTGATAGTGCTCCCCAATTGACTTCTTTCCATCTAGTGCTGGTCATTGATAAACTTGACCCTCAATCCGTTTTCCCAAGAGATTTACACCGGTATATGGACGTATTTTACCAGCAAATTGCCTTCAAGATGACTGCTGTAATGCACTACGAACAAGGCCGCTCGGGATGGGTAGCCAAGGCCAGCGAACAGCTGATCTGCCTAAGAGACCAATGCATTGTCGATAGTAGTTCACATTATCCTAATCCAAATCTCATCGTTCTGATTCACGTTTGCCCAGATGTCCCACTTCAACAATATTGTCAACGTGCACTCGACACTTGCCCTCTTGCCGCGGCTATCAAAACGGTGTACGAATCCGTCACCAAAGGCGCGGTTGCGCACATTCAAATCAACGACGTACCACTGGACATTCAATTACCTCCACGGCACGCCGCCATGCTCGGAGGGGTCGCCAGCACCGGAATACCCGAAGACGGTGTCGACCCACACGCGGACTTTGACCAGGGTCCGGCCTCGACTGGAGCAGAAGACGAATTCGAGGATGAAGTTGGCCGCGCTGAAGACGCTCGGAGGTTCGGGTGGTGGCTCCCTAGATTGTTACCCTGGAAAGGATTGCTGCTGCTTGAAGACGCGGGACCAGGTACAGGGGCTGAAATGATCGTTCGGATGAATTCTGGCAGGATGAGCAGTACGGGGAACACTAATGGGAGCGCGGGTGGAGATGAAGATGCTTTGGCGGATGAAGATATGTTTAGGAAATTTTTGACCTTTGTCGATCCGAAACTGTCGTAAGTAGTCTCCGTTTGCCACCACCAACAAAGTCATCTCTAATCTTTGCCCCTGGCCCGGGGTTAGACTGTCTGACATCGCCGAACTCTCGGAGCTTAACCTGAAAGTAGACGTTTATCCGATGACACGCCTCTTACTCTACAATCGCAAGGCACGGATCGTGGACGTTATCCCGCCAGGGATGAAAGTAATATATACTGCTGCGCCTGCCTTCAAGCGTCCGTAAGTGGAGACCGCTGCGAAACGCGCTCGCGTCTAATCTGACAAGCGCTTCAGCCTCCCAGAACTCAGTGCCGTATTCTCTCGCCTTTTCTCCACGGCTCCACCTCTCCCTTCGCTCCTCGCCACACTAACGTCATATTCCCGACCCTTTTCCTCGCTTGTCCCCTCCAGAGATCACCGATCTTTTTATTTCGATGTCCTAGTCTGGCTTCTCCGCCACGGTCTCCTCGAAAAACTCCACCTCCGGGTCCGGGTCGTCGCAACAGCCGAAATCCGGGCCGCCACGCGAGGCGCACTCTCCCGGGAACGTGAAAATGCCCGACTAGGGAAAGAGGTAGCCCAGGTTGTCGGAAAGAGAGAGATCAAGAGGAGACGGAGGAAAAGGAGCAAAGCGAGCGACGAGGTCGAAGTGTACTTTGGTACCGCCTCTGGAGACATGTTCGACCCCTCCTCTCCCGAGTTGATGCGCCGTCATGGGAGTCATAGTTACCGAAGACGTAGGTCCAGTCGGTCTTCGCTAAGTTCTGAACAATTAAGTCGGATCCCAGGGAGCCTTTGGTATTGATGCCCGAGGATGCGCTAGAAGAGGAAGAAGAAGACTGGATTGATGATGAAGATGTGGAAGAGGAAGGTATTCATGGAGATGGAGTAGGAATGATTGATGCACTACTGGAAGAGGATTCGAATTTGGCTAGTGCTGGGGGTGTTATCATAGCCGAACCAGCCGAGGCCACTCAGTTGGAAATGAGGTGGATGGAGGCCATGGTCGAAGGGAAGGACCCAGGGATATCTCAAAGGTTCCATCGGTAAGTAGACACATCATGCATACATCAGTCAAGTTGATCATGATTCACAGTATTCGGAAATACTTTGACGGTAAAATTACTGCGGACGAGATCTTGTATAGGGAAGATATCACTCGACGAGAATTTAGGGAGGTTATTCATCACTTTGATACATATGTGAGTTAGATTATTGGGCTACGTGATCCATCCGTCACTAAATCTCCGATAGTTGATTGTTTTCTTGCATCCTTAAATGAACATTGGATTGTGTATTGCATCAACCATACGATTAACTCATACCAAAAATGGCTGAGCCGAGCCCGAAGTTGGATATGCTTGACTGTCTCGGTTAAACACATCGTATTATTTAAGTGTCGCCACCTTCCCCTCACATGCGTTGGATTCCGCATGGACACTATTCCTCCAATTCCCAAGAATGCACACATCCGTATATTGACTTGTTAATTGCTCTCTGAAACGCTTCGTTTGCTGCTTCTGGCTCCTCTTCTGGAGCACTTGGGTATTTCCGGGACAGTTAAGTCCCTTTTCGATTGGGTCGATGGTGGCGCGTAGATCCCCCAGGCTTCCAAATGAACTGGAATTCTCCTGCAAAATTATTTCAAGTCTCGGTTCAAAGGTAGATATCAAACAACACGAACGACTCCGGCATGTTTTACGGTCTAGATTATATCCGTCGTGGGCTTCTACTGTGTAATTCACATTCAAACCAATCTATTCAGTTTTGGACCAAAAGATCAAAAAGACTAGGTCCATTCAACTGAATAACTGTTGCCTGGATGTGGGTTCTTCGCTGTTCTTCGTTGATGCCTGATCCGCCATCCGCCCGCCGCCCGCCCTCTGAATCAGGTTTGCACGGGGGGGGGGGTTAAAACCCTGGGAGAGGTAGCACCCCGCTCACTGCCTTCTCTCCACAATCGCCCGACCATGATATCCAAACATCTCGCCGTCAGTAGAACTAATTACATGCACTGATGCGACTAGTACTGATACCAGGCTATAGGTTACTGCCTTGTTTTTTGGCGTCGTACTGGGTGCCCCAGCACAGACTCGACACTCTTGCTCCAACGTTCAACTCGTTCACGCCGCAGGAACCACCGAGAACGGTCTCGGGTTGGTCGGCGCACCTCTTGCCAAGGCATTGGCATCTGCAATTCCAGGGTAAGTACATCGTGTGTGTTCTATAACGATTGATCTTCTGAAATGTACCTCAGGACGACGAGCTATGCAATCCCGTATAACACTGGCCCCGAGTACTTTGAGACTGTAGAAGAAGGAGCAAGGAAGACGGAAGCATACCTCGCTGAACAGTCCACTCTGTGCCCAAATCAACATTTTGTTCTAAGCGGATACTCTAAAGGCGCTATGGTGATGCATAGTACGCAGCATATATATCCCACAATAATTTCGTCCTGACTTGAGGGCCCCTCTTAGAAACGAACCTCCCCGATGGCATCAAGTCCAAAATCCTCACTGTTCTTGTTTTTGGTGATCCATATAGAAAAATTGGACGAGCAAATACTTGGCCCATCAATTCACCCTCTGTTAACTCCAGCCCACGAGAAGGAAGCACGAGTACTCAAAATGTTGCTAGCTTCTGCAACAAAGGTGATGAGTTCTGCGATCCGGCGGGAGCGAGCCTTGGGCCTCACCTCGCGTACCGAGACGATGGAAGGTGAGTGCCTCACTTACTCTTAGCTAAATAAATGAATTCTTACGAGTGACACCCAGCGTTGACATTGCCACCAATTTCGCCAAGGCCAGAGTTTGAAATCGCCAAAGTACCGGTTGTGATTTTATGTTATACATGTACATATCGTGGTCTCGGAGTCACTATTAGTGGAGCGTCGTATCCAGCCTGAGTGAAGACTATCCTTTGCAATCTAGCCACCGAGTGGCTACTTGATCAAATTAGGGGCCGAATCGAGGGCCGTGTAAGGGATGACGTGAATGTCAAGGTTACTCCCGACGATGCTCTGGAAACCAGACAACCAGTGTCAGGAGAAGACCGGGTCTTTTAAATTAAATATTCAGCTGCAACTTTGCTGCTTAGCTGGACTATGTGTGCGATTTCCTGATTGGCCCGGAAACTATAACATCCCCCGCATCAATGTTTGGATCGGGTGGATTTACGCTTGCCTAGCGACATCCGCTCAGTAGAGTCAGGTGCCCATAATAGGTTACGCTCTAACGTAAAGAAGTAGTTCTTCGAGTGGTGTAGAGAGTATAAAGGCCGCTGTCATTGAGACTCTAACCTCAACTCCAACTCCAAACAGTGTCTTTTCATCCACACTCAGCCATGTTCGCCAAGTCTCTCCTTGTATGCGCCTTTTCCCTGTCTCAATCGCGCATAGGGCTGACTTTCTTTCAAGACATCTCTCTTTTTCACTACTATCGTATTAAGTGCCCCAGCCGATCTTACATCTCGTCAGTCCTCGGACTGCTCTGCAGTTCAGCTTGTACACGCTGCCGGGACTGGCGAAGTTGGCCTCGGAATAGTCGGTACTCCTCTCGCCAGTGCACTCGCGTCCGCAATCCCAGGGTAAATATACTACTCGTTTATATATAGAATGTTATGAAACGTTATTGGACAGCACTACAAGCTACTCGGTTCCATACAGCACCATCGCCGAGTACGTGGTCACCGTACAAGCGGGTGCAAGCACAACAGCCAACTACCTTTCGACCCAATCATCTCGATGCCCAAGCCAAAAGTTCATTCTGAGTGGGTACTCGAAGGGCGCGATGGTCGTACATGGTGCGTAAACGACAGTATTACAGTTGGATCGCATCATCTGAATGCTCTTCTTAGGTACCGAGCTCGACGACTCTGTCAAATCAAAGATCATATCCGTTCTCGTTTTCGGCGACCCACTGAGGAGCATACAGATAGCGACGTGGCCCATTGATTCGCCGTCGGTCAACTTGACTCCCAAGGACGGGAAAGCTGGAACCCAGAATGTGGCCAGCTTCTGCAACGACGGGGACATGTTCTGCGACCCTCCTGGAACGCTTATTCCTCACCTCATGTACCCTATGGATGGAAGGTGAGTTTTCCCGATTCTCGAACAACAATCGAAGCGATCAGTGCTCATGAAACATATATTATAGCATCGAGGCCGCCGCCAAATTCGCCAAAGCAAATGCTTGATCGAAGCCAAGGTCTCTGTTTGCTTGCGATTCGTCATGAAGGAATTTGAAGTAGATACACACAGTCATCGTCATGTAGTTTTGGAAACTTGTAAAGTTTGTACATGTACTTTTTCCCATGATTGGCTGGAACAATGATTACCGGACCGGACTATGAAATAGCCACTTGATAGCCACCTTGTTATTGGAGCAGTTTGATGATTGGAAAGCTGGGCGCCTCCCAAATATCACAAGGATACACCGACGCTAATATAATCTCAGTCGAATAGCTCACATCGCAAGAAAAAGACCCCGTCAGATTATCTCTCCGAGAGGATTCCGACCACGTAACCTGCCAGGAGCACGACCTCTCTCGAGCTGGATACACATTTTCAACTCGGGCGCCAGTGACACCTCTAATCAAATAAACCACTAAACATATCTCACCCCAACACCCGCCCACGCACAATTTACACTGCCAACTCGATGCAATTTTATAACACGCCTATTTTTTATTGTCTCGATTTCAGTTGCTGTCCATGGAGCCATGTCACCACGATACACTCGCTTATTCGTCCAGTCATCTTATCTAAATCTATATCAGGGAGTGAGGGGTTGGTAACAAACTGACATACCAACTCGTTCAGTCGTGGCCCCGGGTACTCAAAATAACCCACACGACGAGGTCCGAGGTTGTCTAAAATTATAACTCTAGATCACCGTACACATCGAACCCACACTTACCGCGCGCTCAACCACGCCTCGCGCCTAATGTAGTTCACGTTCTCCTATCAGTCGAGCTCAAGAATCTGTTTTTGGCACATGACTCATGGGTCAAGTCTTATCACTGCGATCGTTATCATTGCACTAAGCGAGGGACCACTCTAGAGGTCGACTTTACTAGCGCTGCTTTATCAAGCCATCTCGAGTTCTCTGCCTCAATGGGCTTTGTGCCCCGCAATATTCGCTCATGGTGCCCCGCAACTGTTCTAATGCGGAGGTGGGGCTGGGCATCGAGTGGGGTAGAGATCGAGTGGAGGGGAAGAGAGGCTGATGTTCGTTGATAGTGGATTAATTTAATTATTGGGCCCGGGGGTCCAATCAGCTCGTTGTAATATAGTCGGCGTAACTTGCTTTGCCCCGGATACAGTTGACAGGCTCGTGAATTATCTCAATGAATGACCATGTATGGGATAACTTGTACAGCGCTACATGCTATTAGAGCCATACTAGAACCCAGCTATCAAGAAGTTGATACACCAAACCATATGCACAAAACTGCGGATCCGGCCACTACATGTGCTCCCCAGTTCATTTCAAGACATCCTATACAAAAGAAGGAGAAGAAGAAAACAGGCATCACCTCGTAAACAGGTCCTAGCACGTCATGTTCTTGGCCTACGTTATACAAAGCGCATATACCCGACTTGGACGGCAGGATAGGACATATACCTAGCGCTGGTTCCTATCTCGGGCCTCTTTCTATTTGTGCTAAATAGAATAAAATCTCGGCACTCGGTGTCCTATCTCCCTTGTGCTCGTGGTTCTTATCACACTCGATAAACCCGGGCCCATATCTTTTACTGCGCGCCTGTTTAACTAATCATACCATTTTATGCTAGCCGCGGGGTTTATCATAGCCTAACCCGTGTACGCTTAGATTCGACGGTATCGTAAAGTATGCCAAGGGGTTTTATGTGCTATCTTATCGACCGTGACTGCATGCGGTACAATTGCGTGCGTGCGTGTTGAATAAACTCGGCATCAGTGCAGGTGTAACAGCCTAATGGGCCGTGTATGAATCATGTGTCATGTCGTTATCTTTCGGACCGCTCGGTCTTGTCTGTTTCGCTTTGTCGTTTGTAACCTATCATCTGCATACGGTATGGTTCACGGTTGCACCCAGTTCTTTTCGTGTCAAGGGTTACAGCCACATGTGACTCTTTTTAAAAATAGTGTATAAATGGAAATACATGTGCACGAGGACGACTGTAACAATTTGAACTCGTCTTCCGAAATTTATGCTCGGCAAAAAAGGGGGAGAATACGCTGAAATTTGCTCGAGCGACGAATACAAGACAACCAAAACCTTGAAGTCGATTCGCGTTATTTATGACGTCTAATACCAATATCGTATTAGACAAACCGATAGGCACAACACGCGCACACGCACGTCAAATACCCAAGCGAAGGAAGGGCAAACCTGAATCGACCGTCGGCCGAGAACTTTACGTCGCACCATTCACGCTGATAGACTCGCAATCCCAGGGGGCCCCACACACACAAATTCAGAAAGTAGGGAGAAGAGAGCTATACATACAATAAGAGGGGTATATACAAACGTTATACAACTACATATATAAAAAATAGCCCTCGTGGGAAACCAAAACCAGTCCATATGTATGTGCAATCAAATAGAAAGAAAAAAGAGACAGATTAAATGAGGGACTACCAGCCCTGAGTATCGGTCTCGTTGGCAGCAACAACCGCTCTGGCACGCATAGATCCATACATGAGAGCAGACATGCGCGCACGGTCCTCATCGCCACCCAAATATGGATCTCCATCTCCGAGGACTCGGGTTCGGACTCGGGCTGGGGGGAAGCGACGAATGGGGACTGGGACTGCGGTGGATGGGCGTGTAGGCGAACGCGGCGTCGGGTGTCTGCGGGCTGGAGAACGCGAGGGGCGGGGACGCGTAGCCCTGGTAGTAGTGCGCGGGATGTTTGTCCCATGGGCTCAGGCCCAGGCCCAGGCCCGGGGACGGATCGGGCGGAGGGGGAAGTAGGAGCCGCCGAGGGGCGCGAGGTCCGGGTGCGGGTGTATGCGCGGCAGGGCAGGGTAGGGACGTGCTCGCTGCTGGTGATGGCGGTGGTGATGATTGAGATGGTTGGGATTGGGCACAAAGAGAGGATCGTCCGTCGGGGGCATGTCCAGGGAGAACAGCGCCTCGTCGAAATCACGCAAATGGGCGCGAGAAGAGGCCGATGGCTGGCGGCGTGGCTGTACACGCTGAGGACCACTCATGGGCACAACGGGCGTGGCAAGCGCAGAGGACGGCGGACTCGTGGTGGTTGGAATAGGGCTGGAGGCAAGGAGACCAGGTGTGGGGGGACTCTGTGCGGAGAAATAAGAAAACAATAAAGGGGGCGATCAGCAAACGGCCGGGTCAAATGATCGAATCGGACGTACGAGCAGTCTGGCCTGATCTTCGAAAAACGTAGGCGAATGTTCGGACAGAGACCGTAAGAACCGGAGCGCGTTTTGCCCCGTCTGAGACATGCCCGAGGGTGTGTCCACCACCACTGTGGACCGTACCCGTTCTATATAAACACACGTTCCATTTATGCGTTTATCACTTTTTTACTCACGCCCGTACTTGGCAGCCACCGAATTGTACCGGCTGCTTTCCTGCGCTTCGTTCAGCCAACTGTGCAGCACCGTCGCCATTCTTTATCCAAGTGAAAATTCGAGGAAGTAACTTAATTCAACTTGCTATTTGGTCAGCTGGCCCAACCATTTATACCGTCGGCGAGAGCTCGCTCAATTGCGCTATCGTCTATCTGGCCTGATCCTGCGGGGGGCTGGGCTCCAACGGCCTCCGGGCGCTTCGGCAAGATACCGCACGTGCCCCCCCAGTAATCTTCGGCCCTGTGACCTTATCTGCAGATTCGTCACTCGGTTTCGCACGTTTTGGATTGAGACCGTTTTGCTCATCTCGCCATCCACCTCCTTCCCCCGCATTTTTCTCTCCACGTTGCTTTCGCGAAAGTAGGTTAGATCCCCGCGCGAATGACTCTTGGTTTCCAATGCATTTTGCATTTCCTCGAGTATGACTACTTGCACACACATACAACAAAAACTGAAAAAGAATCGAAAAAAGGATCAACCCAGGTGATATGAGAGAGATTGCGTGATCAGAACTAGCAGAGAGGGTGAATTGTCGGTTCGGGGCGGTGGAGTTGATCAGGAAAGAAAAGGACAAAAGACTGTGCAATGTTAATACAACACCCTCAATACATCAGGTGTCTCCAAAAAAATCCGAAAAAAGAGAGATAAAAAAAATCAGAAATCAGTAGTGCGTTGGTCGTGCAGGGGGGTACGGATCGCTCTCGTCCCATCCTTCAATCAAATCTACCACCAGCCCGGCATCAGCCACCGTAAGAGCAACCATAATGAACAAGACACTCACCGATCGGACTCGTATAGTTCAACACCATGGATGCAACGCCGTCTCGCGCCTGCTGCCCGTCTCGGCATATGCGTGGGCAGAATAACACCGTGTGCTGGTACTGGTGGTAATCCACCATCTCCCACGCCCCGCCCACCCCGCCCGCACGCATCTCCTCGCCCGCAGGGCCGACGCGCTCCCAGGCTCCTCCGCCCGTAACAGCCGCCCGATTGCTCGCGCCCGCAATCTTGATCGTCGGTGCTCGGTACCCGTATCCGGGCTGCTGGATCGTCGTCGGTTCGTCGTACAGGTGCGGGTCCTTGACGTCCACGGGCGAGGGGGAAGATGACGACACGAGTTGCGCTTGGGATTGGGTGTGGCGGGGTGGTCCGAGGTGGTGTGCGCCTCGCGAAGGCTGGGACATGGTCTTTTGGCGTGGTTTGTACCCTGCTTCTTTGGCGATCGAGCGGGGGAAGAAGATCTGTGGTTTATTTCCCCGCGCAGCGCGAAATCACCATCAGAATACGGATCATTCGGGAATGAGTAGAACGTACGAGCAGTGTGATGATGGAGCTAACGATGCACCCAATAGCGCCCAACATGGCGAGCAAGTCCGTCCAGAACGGAGACTCGTTGACGTGGTTGTGGTGCGGCTTGATTCCATCGGCAGCAAGAGTGAGCAGGGGAAGAACAAACATGAACCGGAACACGACGCGAATGATCTGGAGTTCAGGCGGGCCAATTAGCACAAGTCAAACCATCCAAAAGATGGACAACATACGTTGAGCTCGTGGAACGTGCTCAGCCTAACGACGACCTCTGGTTCGGCACCCTCGTTCTTGACTCGTCGTAGAAACGCGGGGAAAAGCCAGAGCACACGGAGGAACCAGAGCGTGATGAGCAACGAACCGATCGAACCCACAAAGATCGTCCATGCTTCGCATTTCAGCGGGTTTTCGCGTGTGAACACGGCGATGATCGGGAGACCGGTGATGGCGAGCACGCTGCCTACGACCCAGCACCTGTCAACGATAAATTCATCAGCGCTGGTATGTATTATGATTCGACTCCAACACACTTGAAATGGATGCTCCTGAACCAGCTCGTCTGTGCCGCACCGACGTTGATCAAGAACAACCAGAAACAAAGTTCCTCGAGGTGAGAAACAATTTCAAGTGCCCAGGCAACGCTAAATGCAATATAAATCGCCTCGACCCAGTGTCGTTGCGGGTGCGTCCAGAGCTGGTACGGCCTAGGAACGATCCCGACTGTAGGGATCGCCGCATACCCTTCTTCGTACTTTATTACCGTCTGCGAGCGGACATGAGCGCAGGGAGCAGAGAGGCGAAAGAATCAAGGGACTCACCATGGTTATACTATATAGCATTAATAACGGGACGCTTGTTAGGTACGAGTACTGCCATCGTCGTCATCGTCAGAATCTTAATAGAGTTTGGCCCTGTGGTCCTCGCTCACCGTCATCACGCGCTTAAATGCGCCCGAGTTCCCGCGGTTCCATCTACCGAGTTCCGAGTGCGTTAGCATACATCCCCGATGTTCCAAGTAGAAAGGACAACATACTTGATACATGCAAATCGGTCGAATTTCCACAAGTGCGTCACGAGATAGCAGAATAACTAGGGAGACCTTGCCTCAGCCCTCCTTGCACCCTGCAGATCAACAGTCCCAAACTCACATAGTAGATAGAATAGCCCACAAGGCGCTTGTTGCAGGGGACGTATGCGTCATGTTCGAGAGAGAGAGAGAGAGAGGAAGAGAGAGGAAGAGGGGAAGGTAACAGAACAACCAGCTGCAAGAAGTCTAATCGTCTAAATATACCGAGCGACCAGTGCGGAAGCAGTACAAAACAGAGGCAGGGACTCCAAGTCGATCACACCGACCCAAGTTCTCCCCCCCACCAAGTCCGTCCTTATCCAGACCGATTTTCAAACCGGACGGAAGAAGTCTCTAGCCCAGTCCCTTGTTGTTGGGCCCGTTGCCGGATATGTATGTATGGTTGTCTATGATCCTCTCAGAGGAAGAGTAGTCTTTTCAACGAGTGGAAGGGACCGACGGGGGGAAGTGGGGCGAGAAGGAAGAAGGGGGGTAAAGAGCCAGAGATCAACCGGGCATATATACCATCCGAATATTTCGAGCACTAGGCGAGTCTGTTTGGCCTTGGGTGATCCCGGTAAAAACGTTGATCCTGTTCCGGCACTTTGGGCTCCAGCTGATCACCACTCTCTACCTGCGCGCGAATTTCCATACACTACATTCGTTGGCAGCACTTGTTTCTCGCTCCCCCAGCGACATTGGTTATCCGTCGCGCTGTTGCTGTTGCTGTGTGTGTACCTGGCATGTACCCTATATATAAAAACAGCCCATGGTTGACGCATGCATACTATACGCGCGCCTAGCCGAAGCAAGAAGAGCACAACTACTATCATGACTAACAAACGCCCCAGTTTCTTTTCTTGAGCCATTGTCCTTCGCCAATTCGTCCGACCGACTTCGCACCAATATAGCCCCTATTCCAGGTTAGCGCAGCATTCAATAGAATTGTCAATACCACACTGCTCTCGAACCAATCGAAATTCATATCGACTCCGGTCGCCGGTCAATGCAATGACTAGATATGGAACCGGGAAAGAAAGGATGCGGTGTCCTCTCTCCCCAACCAGCTAGAGAAATAATTCACATATTCCAGAAAACTCAATCTCTGCATGTTTTGGCGCACCGCACAATGACGCAACCTGTAACGCTGGTTCCTGTTCGCTTATACCGTAACTGCCCCTCTCCCTGCCATCACCCATTTCACAGCCTCCCCGATCCCTTGCTCCCAGTTTCCACATGGTCCGGCTCTCGGCAGCAACCGACCGAGGTATCCGCGCCGATCACGTCCCTTGATCTTCTCTCTCAGATCTGCTTATCCGGTCAGTGGCGCTAGCAGAGTCCAAGTCAAGTTTTGGCCCATGGCATGTGTAAAAAAGAACGAAAAAATAATTCCGGTTCCAGGTCCCTGCTGGACCATGCGTTAAACATGCTATTTATGTATATACTTTTGGTCCCGTGCAATCAAAAAAGCAACGGGAGTGTTCGCTCATTTGTGTATGGCCTGTTTGTCACTCCCCAAGAAGTCCGTGACCCCCAATCCAATGCAGCTTCTGATGCGCTTCGAGGAGAGCACATGGTACCGTGTCCCTCAATAGACAAAATATCCCTCGGTCGATGAGGTGCCTTGCGCGGCGAGAGGGTCGCGACAAGGGAGGGCGATAATTAGTGCAAATGATCACTCTGATCCAGGTCTTCCCTCAACATTACCCTGTTACTGTGCATAGATTCATAATTAGCAAAGGGGGGGGGGTCCTGGCCAGCTCGGGCTCGGGAAAAAAATTGTTTCGTGTGCTCGGACTTAGGACCTGATATATCTAGTAGGCGCCGCGAACTTACCCTGCAACTACGAAACTCCAAAGATCCAACGAAACCCCAAGTCTCTCAGCGAACCCACTCATCGTGGGTAGTGTGGCTGGGATGCGTAAGCTGCGGAACCATTTATCGAATTGATTGATTACTTGGAGATGGAGCGGCCCGCCGTTGGGATTTCATCAACCGGCATCAGGTTAAACAGAGACATCTTGACCAGAACCGTCAAGAACGTCTCTACCAACGACTAATATGTCCTAGGATCTGCTCAGCCTGCCTTCTGACTCTCAGCCGAGAAATCTATTTTGGAGCTCCGTGAATGCTTCAGCCTCTAGCGGCCCCGAATAATTACTCTTCGTCTTCGTTGGGTGAGTGATGAAGATGAAACGGTCGCGAAAAGTTTTAGCGAGGGTTGGATTGCATGCGGAATTCAGCCGTTGTTAATAAAAGGTAATGTTACTTTACAGGTCGAACCTAGGAAGACAACTTGTCAGCGATACTGGGAACGAAGCGTGATTGCAATCAAAAGAAATGGTTCAGAAGTGATGTGAAGATTATGTATATAGCCGGCGGTAAATCAAGCACTATCCGAGTAGAAACTCGATAGAGTCATATGGCCCCGGCGAGACTCATCCCAAGATATTCCACAGAAAAAAGACAAAGACAACTCACACAATTCAAATGTGGTGAATTAAGCCTGTGTCTCGGATTCCACATTTCGGGCTTCCTCGTTCTTCCTTCCCCGCCTTTCAGCCCTTTCCGCCCTTTCTCTCTGCAGTCTTTCTTCCAGCTCACGCCTCTTGTTCCTGATTCGCAACCTTGTTTCTATCTCGCTGTCGTACCATCCTTCGCCGTGGTCGTTCTTCTTTCGGCGGCCCTGGTAAGGACGAATTCGGTACTCTGGTCTCCATCCGACTTGCTTGGCCCAATCCAACGCTGCATGAACGTCATCCTCAACTTTCACACCTCCCACTACCAGTTCTTCAGCGCCCACAGGGGGTAAAAATGCCGGCTGATCGGGTTTCTCATCCTCTTCGTATGCGTCCAATAGCTTGCGCCTTATCCACCATGCATATGCGGCCAAAATAGCCCTGCGTGCAGCTGGCGAGGCGAAAACAACGATCAAGTGGCTGTCCCATGAATAGAACCTATCGATTCTTTTTGGTCGAGGGTAATTTTGTTGCCGAACGAAACGGGAGAACGATGGGGATAGACGCTGGGCATGTCCCGTTCGCCGGACGAACTCCAGCTGAGACTTATGTTCTGGGGCGATGGTGTATCCGAGGGCCATGGAGGGCTATAGACCTAGATCCCACAATTAGTTGGGCGTCTAAATCGAGAGGAAATATAACGACAAGACGCACAGGTTTTATTTCCTGGAACTCATGGTCGTCCGGTCCATATCGGATCCGTGGGTTCTGCTTCGCAACAAGATGTTCTGCCCACGCTTCGTCCGAGAAAGGCTTTACTCCAGCGTGGCTCCACGGCAATGCTTGTAAAAATTCATTGGTGCGGTTAGTGATCGTCCCTCTGGACGCTCCCACTGTAAGATTCGCGACCCAACCAGCGGAGCGGGGCGATCCGAATAGCTCAATGCTCCGTGTGATAACGTACGGATCGTTGATGTGGATGCTCAAGTGCCTGGCTAGTCGTTCGGTTAGATATGGTGGGCGGAAAGCGTTGGGTCTTGCGACGCGTGTGCCATCGGGGAATACGAGCGAGGGGAGTGATGTGTCGATCGGAATATGGGCACTGGCTGGGGCCACCCTGATAAGTCCTTTGGTCCGCCCAAGCAGATGAGTGGGACGTTTTTCTGGTCGAGGAGGATAATCGGGTTTGGTGCGAACTTTAGTACCATTAGGTTTAGAGGCCTGTGATTCTTGGTCGGGTAATGGCGAGCCGGCGTTATCAGAGCCATTGGAGGTACTATTATGTCTTGATAGACGTGGGTTTTTGTTGATTGAATACTGTAAATCAGTCTATTATTATATAAGTGTCTCTATATCAAGGGCACGGGCGCACCATGATGACACCCTACACGCGTCCAGCACGAAAAATTTCGCTCAAAGCCAATCAAGGCAGAGCTCGCAACTCGTCTCCTAATATTTGTTTAGTAAAATACAGAGCATACGAGCCAGGTGTACTTACAGACATTTTGAGCTCGAAATGAGAAAGATCAGTGATGTTGCATAAAAAGGCAAAGTCGAGAATTAGGTGGCTACGATCACGTGCCATTGCTTGATTGGTCATATGGACCTCTCACGTGGCGAAGACGACCACACTCGTTTCCTTCATGGGGCGGACCAAGAAGCAAAAAGCCGCCGCGTCCAAAGATGAGCCAGGCCCAGACGATTACATTTTTCTAATTTTATTCTTTCCTGTCGGGCGGAGTGGAGCCAAGATGGTCCGAGACGACGACCCCGATGACATCAGAGCGGCTCAACGGATTGGTCGGTGGATGCACGAAGCCGGCCTCCCGATCAGGAAACTATTTAGTCACAAGTCCGTATGTTGGTCTTCTCTCTGCTCTTGATTGCGGTCTAATTTTAGCTCTGGTCTAGTATGACCAAGTGATCGTTGAAGTCCGAAAGGAGGTCCCAGAGGATGTTATCGACTCAAAACTTGGGGCATACAAATGGGTCGACACAATCGTAAATACTTCCAGTATTCCTCAAGATTATCGAGATTGTGAGACTACGATACTTAGAGCACGAGTCAGGTCGCATGATGCACTGGAAAAGATAAGCGGTAGGGTTTAAAAATCTAGACCTTGAAGCCCAGACTCAAATACCTATTTTCTTCCGCAGGAATAGTTTATTATCCGATCGAACGGATTATACCCACTGGACCTCGCTCCGAATCTCAATTCAGATATCCTTTTCCCAAACCGAAGCGGGTGGGCTATGCCGTACCGACGACTTCTACCCTAGTTGGGTACCACCCGCTTCCGCCTGAGTTTACAGTCGTTGGTATGCGTGTCGAAGGTTGTGACATTTATTGGTTCTAACAAACTGACAGAGGAGGACAATGCCCGGCCAGATGTCAAGCCTGATATCATGTCAAATACCGAGGTAGACGTAAAACCAATTATTGATCAAGGTGCAAGTCAAGGTACATTCTCCGTTTTAAAAGATTCAGCAACGTTAAATCTATGTTGTAGCTGCGAATAACAATGCCGAGCTTCAAGCCGAAACGAAGCCGAGACTGGAAGCAGGTACGCATATACCTCCTATAAGGTAGCTCCATCTCTTACTTTAATTTATAGATATAAAACCCAAGATAGAAGAACGATGTAAGCAACTTGGAGCTCAAGTTTCAACCATTAACTATCAATTAGCCCTACGTCCAAACATCGACACGAATCCTGGTATGTATGTCTTTCCGCTAGACCTGACACATCTTAATTTGGTTCAGTCAAAGGAGGAGGTACGGAGCTCAAGACTGAGCCAATGAGTAAGTAGTTTAATGACACCCACTTAATCATAACTCATCGCTCCAATATCCAGTATATCCAAACTTCGACATGAATCCATCGGTCGAGGAACGGATCAAACGCGAAAGTGTTACGAAACACGAGGAACCCAGTGAGTACAGGTCAATCTCGTCAGAACGCGAAGGTTTTATGACTGCGGCATGACAAAGTTGTACCGAATTTCGATATGAATCCGTCTTTCGAGGAGCGAATCAAACGGGAAAGACTTGTGAAGCGCGAGGAACCAGGTGAGTCCACTGTGGTCATCCAAGTTTCAGGCAAACGATATCATGTTTTTGGCTCATTTGTTTCAAAGTCATACCCAATCTTGATATGAACCCATCTACTGAGGGGCGTCTCGACCGAGAAGGGTTTAGGATGAAGTACGAGGAGCCGAGTGAGACCATAGGCACTAGAGGTAGTACGCTTCATTTCATGATTGCCCTTATTATACTGATAATCGAACAGGGGATCGAACAGAAAGGTTGAATGAGCCTAGTCCAGCCATCGAAACAAATGTGACTTCTGCAAGACCCCCTGACACTTTCATTCGCAAACTAGAGTCATCGTCTATAGTCAAAACGGAACCGCGGGAGCAGCCAGCGGCTCAGAAGCGACATGTGGAGGCTACTGAGATACTGGAAAGAGGTGGGGGCTAGAGCTTCAGTTTACCACATGATCTTATCATTCTTACAGAAGTTAAAAGAGAACGACTGGCCTGAGTATCTTCATAACTCAGAGTCTCACAACTACCACTTTGTAACCCTTTCTTGCCCTGCTTAGATCGTGCGGTTTGGATGATTTCCTGATTAAATACATGTCATAAAATTGGGCCCCAGGAAATTTTCCGCAAATTGAACCACGACAAGAGCGCTTTTGAGTTGATTAGAAAGACCGCGTATTATTTTTTAGAATAAATTATACGATAGCGACACAATCTAGAATTGTTACACATCATTTGTCTTTGGCAGATTCCTTCTCCTTTCCTTTACCCTTCACATCTTTTGCTTCTTTCTCCACCTCCTTTGCCATCTCCTTCAAAACCTCACCCTCACTCCTCTCCCATACCTCCACGCCTCGCTCCAACTCCTCCCACACGGCCCTTCCAATTCCCTCTGTCTCAAATAACGCAACACCCCTTCCAGGTAATTGTGTAGGCGCACATTCGCGGTACAAAAGGCCTCCTTGAATTCGAGGAATGAATTCTGGCTTAGCGTCATCCCTAGTATCATCCTTGGACTTGGGGCTTGGTTCGCTTATTCGTGTTCGCAGAGTTGGTGCGAATAACGTATATAGCACAGTTTGTGCTGCTCCGAGGGAATGTTTGGCGAACAGACAGATCCCAGGGTAGATCAATACATATCTAGTTGTAAGATGAGAACCAATTGAAATACGGGCAATAAACGCAAGGCGAAGATACTCACAGGTAAAATCCGATGGTACTGAACCCAACGGACTCCTTTCTCGCACGCAAGTATGGCCCAACGGTTTGCACACGACTAAACCCAGGAGCTACAGTCACGGCAGTAATATTTGAGGTCGCTTGTTTCTTGACGGAAATGACTTCTGCCTCCTTATTCGTGCCCAGAACCGGTTTGTTCGACTGCGAAGCAAGGGCGTCTAAGACCCGTTGAAGGTGCCGTACGAGTAAGATAGAACGTAGAGACCGATGACCCTCCAATGAGGAGACAGATGCGAGTGCAAGCTTCTCAAGCTGCGCCCTAAATGACCCCTTTGACTCGGCGAGTTCGGGAACAGTAATATTCTCGGCAGGAGGCTGGGGCGGCGCTGGGGTCCCGTCCTTCATTTCCGACGGCTTGGGTAGAGGGGTCGGGGGAACGTATGTAGGTACTGATGCGGCGTATAGCGGATTAACCACGTTGATAATTCGGATATCTCGGTCGTTGGGTGCCCTGATCAAGCACGGTAACAAGAGTGTGATAAGCAAGAATGATGCTAGTCCACCTTCCAGCCTGATGTTCTCTTCTACAGCGCGTAAGGACTTGTTTACTCCCCATCCGGCCCCGATGTGCGTATATTCATGAGCTAAAATGAGCGCGTCCAGCCTGGGCGGGTCCTTTGGAACGCCAGGCATGTTGGTCGAGGGGCCAGTAGGAGTAATCGCCAGGAATTGTTTGCAAAATGCTCGAATGGACGTAGGAGAGGTAATGTCGCATTCCTCCGCGTAGATCAATGCGTTGGAGGTTACCTCTCGGATTGCAGAAACGAAGCCCTCAATGGTAGGGTCTGCGAGGGATGGGGTCAGTGCGATGATTTGCGCGCCCCTTTGTGCCAACTCTTGCATCAGTGTCAGGCCAAGCGGTGTGAATGCGCCCTAGCAGCGTTGAGACGGTCAGTCTGTATCAGCGCGCTCGAACGGAAACTGTAGGCTGACTGTTAATATGACGACGCGCCCATGCATGTCACGGTCTCTGGGGTTTTTCCGACCATTCGCGATAAATTGTAGACTATATAACAGACAAAGTAACACGCCTGCTGGGATATAATATGATGCCGGAAGCGCTTTAGATGTCCAAGAAGCCAGAATATGGATCGCCATCGTGGCAGAATTCCCAGGAAATATCGCGCTGACGAGATAGTTGCAAAGTGTTCAAACAAAATCGTGGTCGATATGCATAAATTAGGCCATTAATAGGCGAGAAAAATCAATTTTAGAGTACCAACTCTTTACCTCTCACCAAGGGTGGTGAACAAGCAATGGACATAATGCTGTGGCAGTGCAATTTTTGGCGCACCAACGTTTTGGACCACCAACAGGGTGGCTACGAGCCACTGGAATGGGCCGATAAACTTGGTTAAGATTATATCTCCCAGTTGCACAACACCACTACAGGAGCTTAGTTTTTTCAATGCTCCAATATTTTACTTTATTGAATGCATCAAAGCGCGCCATGTTCAAATAAACGAGAAACGGCACGGAGGGTAAATCACATGCAAGAAAACCCCACTTCAAAGCAGCCTTGACAAACTTCACAGCAGCCTCGATGCTATTAATCGTTCGGTTATCAATCACACGCGAATCTTATCCTTTATCGGTGGGCGGCTTACCTTCCGCCTGTTGGGTATGACAGGTGCTCAGGGGGGATCGCATTTGGATCTATCGTTCTAATTTCACACCCAGTATCACCTTTATTACAGAAGCTGGCGACACTTTTTGCACTTGTACTATCATCGCGTGGATCGAGACCAACGGACGGCGAGTTTACGGGCCATGAATTATTGAAGGCAGCATTAGGCCCCCACCCATCACCAAAAGCCAAGACAGAAAAGACCTTGGCTTTACTTTCGTCATCGAGGTTTAGAGCTAATGATTTGCCGATCATGGGGGAGATATAGCAAAGAGGATGCAGCGAACATACTATGTATAAGCATTGCCCCTTTGGATACCCCACTTAGAACAAATCGTTGATCAGGACAGCGGCTTGCTTGGTCGTGAAGATACTGGGCCCATATAACAGCCCACTTCTGCAAATGTTTTATTGTACTCCGCGCTAGTGCTGTACGGGAAGCCATAGCTAGTGGTCCTTTTAAAGAGAGTAAAGCATATAGACCATGAAATACGGGAATAGATATTTACCCTGGAATGGCATCTGCAAGTACGGCTCCAAGAGGTCGACCCAGAGCGCCTGGACCGGACTCTTCCCATGTCCCTGAGGCATGAGAAAAGTGGACACTAGAGCAATCCTGGTAAACCTTAAAGTCTGTAGGATCCCCCCCCCCCCGATGGAAGCAATCAACATAACAATCCCCTGTAGTAAGTTAACTAAATAATTGGTCCATACTATAGTTTGTGTCAAGGAAACTACATACAGCGATGTACTTGAAGCACGTGAGCGATAATTATTGAGGGCTTGGCGGCCCTCCGCTAGTGGTCTTATATACATCTCAGCATACACGAGTCAGCCGCGCGGCGGGTACTTGACAATGCAGGTTCTAGAGCCCTTTCGAATTATTGAATTGTATTATCAGATGTGGGCGTTCCGGCAGGCAGTGTTAAAGTATTAGCCACAGGGTGACTCGTTGTTACTCTCGATGCTAGTGTAATGGCACCGAAGGCTCATCTCAGTGGCTCGGTGACCTTGGTGAAGCCTGGGCATGTAACGTGGAGGAGACGTAACCCTATATAACTCTGCATCAGGGCGTTACCCCATCAGGAGCATCATTCAATATATCAATGGTTGCACGCGATTTATACCGGCCATTGCATATGGGATCCGCTATATGCAGAGGTATGTTGCGGTGTCTGCTAGCATACCTACAAGGCGTCTTGTTTGAGACCGTGACCTAAATAAGTAACTATGATTAACTGGTATTGTTGAACTACATTCGCTCAAAGAATGAACCCAATACAATCGGACCCACCCCTTCAACGTATCATTGACCATACAAACATATGATGCAACCGTGGATATCAGCTCTAATAGGGACATAAACTTTACTCCCCCTGATCGCGAAGGCCGGCACAGGGAGTGCACTCACCCTTATTGCTTGGCTGCCCGAGTAGACCCGCAAAGAAGGTACAAATATTGTATCACAACACTTGTCGCAAAGGTATAAGAGTAAGCCGGAGGCGACTCGAATCCTCAGCCTGGCTTCAAAGTACATATACTATCTTCTCAGTAAATCTCACATACTAGATTTTCAGACACTCCATATTATATTAGAAATGGGCAAGTTCCTCGATACTGGGGGGCCCTCTATACTGACACTTACGCCAATATAGTTGTTTGCATTGTTATGTTCAAAGAAGATGCCACCAAGGACCAAATTTCGTACTATATCAATGTTGTTTTAGACAACGGTATGGTGTCTTATCATTAGGTACCACACCCACTTATCATCACATCTGTGAGCAGGCGGTAAGATGAAATATACCTATGAAGAACTCCATGGAATAGCTTTTGAGATAAGCTCTTGCCCTGCTTCCTTCCTCCATGATCCTATTGTTGATACCATTGGTGAGCAAGAGTTTCCCTGTTTGTGTAGATCCAGGATTCACCACTCATCCACCTTGTAGAACCCGACCAACCCATGACAACCTCCTCAAAGTTCCGCCGGGGTTATTACTAATACATACGAATGGTCCTGCGATTGCGCTTGGTGTATGGTCTTGTAATATATCCATTAGGGTTACCTTCATTTCCTAAAACTTCTAAAACCCGAGAATAATCAGAAACGCGTATTCCTCGTCAGATTTCGAACCTCTATCTTTTCAAGAACTAGCCTATATGCGCTATGTCCTAATCGTTGGCGACTGGGACGCACCAAGCGCTTACAGGCCACAGCGCCATCACCGCCAAGCCTGGTGATGGTCCCAGCCAAGAGCCACTCATCCTCAGATGCCGACGCCGGCAGCGCGGCTGACGTGTTTCGCTCCAGTTTTTAATTGCTTGATTATACTATATTTGAGTTTGGACTCTGCCAAACAACAAGAACCTATTAGCATTTGGGATTTAGAGAGACATAAAATTGACATAAACGAGGCGCAGTAATTGTTTGATCATGAAGCGCGTGCGCCCGGGCTGACCATTACTGACTCGGCCAGCAAAATACCAGAAGACTTCACTACTCACGTGCGCTCCACAGAACCGCCACTACCACAACCACACATCATACGCAGTATGAAGGGTGAGCTTATTCTTATCGAATAGTTACTTCCATATCCCGATCTCTGGTCAGTCTACATTGTCATGTTCAAAGAGTCAGCCACAAAGGACCAAATAGAGAATTATATGAACAGAATACGGGAGGATGGTATGTCTCGTCAAATATAAATAGCAACTATGTTTCCTCATTGTAGTAAAACAGGTGGCAAGGTCAAATACGACTATAGCGAATTAATGAAGGCGGTGGCAATCTGGGTTGCTGATGATTTGGTAAAGTCATTTGCCAGTGATCCCCTTGTCGAATCCATGGGTTAGTGTGCTTTTACTCAGACACTAAGACACTGGTAGAGATTGGGTTTCTAGAGCTCGATCAAGTAGCCTCTACTCAAGTTTGAACATCTCTATGCCAACCTTTCAATCGGGCAATGGGCTGTGCTTCATATTATCGCATCAAGGGCGGGGTTTAGGATACCAGGCGCTATTTTTAGGACTCCGACGGTTGATCGTCCCTTTTACTACGCGAACACGATACATACTAATACAATCGAGACGCGAAATGTTATGACATAATATCACCCGTTCGGGTGGTTGCTAAATTCGACCTTGACCAGCACACTTGGACTAACGGCGAGTTGGTTAGCGGCTATCTTTCATAAGTTTATACAACCAACTTGGTGTATGTGACGAAGTGTTATATATAAAGCATCGTGTTTCGATACATGAACGAGTTGGTCTCATATGCTAAGTCTTCGGGTACTCAAAACACTACGTCATTGCTTACTGATCACAATTGCAAGTAGATCCTGTAGGGAGGTTTACTCGTCTTGTGTTCCCCAACATCAGGCTATTCTATCATGTAACTAGTTGAATGGCACAAGGCAACAAAGACCGGAAGATTGGAGTAAAAATCATATTCACATTGTATTTTTCTTCATAGGATAGCAAAAGGCATGATAGCAATTTCACAACAACAGCTTGAGGCTCAAGAGTTTGGACAAAGGGAGTTTCCAATTACGATGATTACCAGCGGCGGGTATTTTGCCCTGAACGACCACCAGTGCGGCTCTGGCGCTGTTTCTCAGCGCGCTTCTTCTCTGCAGCCCACTGACAAATCCCGGGTTTGCACTTTTTCTGCATATTTTGTTAGAGAGGCATAACGTGGTACCAAAGTATGCATAACCTACCTTATGAGTCGGGCAAATTTCGTCTTCAGATAGCGGCACCTCCTCCTGCTTGGCCCGAATGAATGGGTCCTCCAGCGGCGGTGCTGAGTCTGTAATATATCAGTTTGAGGATTCAACAACAATGAAGCTACAGACATTGATAATAATCGTCTTTAAGTTGAACGTCTTCTACCCCTTTGGCTAGATCCTTGACAGCATCTGGTTTAACCCCCTTGGGCTTTTCTTCTTCTTCCTGCTGATGCATGGCGTAATTTCCGTACCCTTCATCGCCGTCGCTGTCCTCATCATACACGCTTGCCATTTTGATAGGCTGGTTGTGTGTGGCTTTGGCCTTGGCGCTGGCCTCCGTAGTACGCGTGATAGGAGCCGCAGTACGTACATTGGGGTCGGCGGCCCCTGAGAAACTGTGAGGATTGGACGGCAAAGTATGATCTGCACGATACATTTACCCTTTTTCTTCCCCTTGCCACCTGCTGCATTGACGTTTCCACTGCTAGTACCAGCCTTTCCACCGCTACCAGGTACGATGCGAGGCGGTGGAACAGTAGGAGGTGCCGAGACCGTCTCGGTTACGGGCGGGCGCCGGCGGGCTTCTGGGAAAATGTCGCCAGGTAGGTACCGAAACAATTGTAATGCGTTTACTTCTTCTGCGAGACTCGGTGGCTCACAGAAGGTTGTGGCTAGCTCGCAAGGTATAGTTAATTTGAGTGGCCGAGTGAAGTAGAGAAAGTTCTTACGTGGGTATGGGTAATTAACCTGTTTACCTTTGGTAGGATTGAAGCCCTTGAACCATTCGTCTACAACAGGTCTGATCTTCCATCCTAGAAATTAGACAATTAGAATAGGTCAACAAACTAGCATTTTATCTATTACTATAGCTTCATACCTGTCTTTTCGACTTCTCTCCGGCTCCGGAATGTTGAATAGAATACCTGAGAATGTGTGACTCCCTCGTCAGGGTCATATTTGGGAAACACAGTCTTCCAGTCATGCTCCCCCAGTATTTTTCGCATTTTCTCATCAGTAAGTTCATTATTGATCTATATCCGTAGTGTTAAACTCATCATAGTGTTTAACAAAGGTTGGCAAACCTCGATAATGATCACGTTGGGTGACTAAGCAGGCTCGGATTAGATATCGGCCGCAGCAATGGGGATGAATAGTCACGTACACTTGGCTTATGGAACATAGCATAAAGATTATCCTTTCCAATAAAACAGGCTAGCCAACGCGCGCATTTCTTTGATTCCTCTTCTTGCTCGACTAACACCTCAAGATTAGAGAGAATACTCACTCAACTGTGTGGGCGCTTACGTGTTACTATGTCAAGCATAAGATACTCAATTTTAGTCGACTAGTTGAAATGAATCTTACCGTAGGGGGGCCATGGGTAGAATATACTGTGAAAACTGGGATTAGGGAGGGGCGTAACCGAGTGTCTTATTAATATCCCACCTCAGAAATTTGGGTTCATCTGGACCAGGAGAGGGGGTCTTTTCTCTTTTAGGCATTGTCGAACGAGCTCAGGAGATGGGGGATGGGCTAACTGCAGGTCTACCGATGGAGAAAGTGGCCAAGGGTAAAGAAGATCACAAGGACCTCAGCCACTTAAATAGGTTAGCCACGTCACCCACGTGATCGTGGCTTAAGGCTTAGCAGTTCCATTGTTTTGGGAGCGCATCTTGCAGTCAACTGCAACTCCGACCATCAGAATGTAAAGTGAATTTGCATCGAGAGTAGCCTACTGTATTTACCCACTGCTATCATAACAGGCCCCCAAAAGGCGGAAAACGAAAGTCCAACGTTGCTACGCCGGTACAGCGGTCTCGCCCCAGCCTCCCGTGAGTAGAACCTCGTGTCACGAGGCACGCAACGATGTATTGACCGCACACCAAGAGCCTAGTTGAATCGCTCTCCTACGCACACTACTCTCGCCCATTCAAAAATCCGAACTACACCAAGAATGCGAATCGACGGGCCAAGAGCGCAAAGCAAGTGATTGGGGCAGAGCGCGAGCGAGAAAAGCTTGGGAGAGAAAAGCTCAAGGCTCAGGGAATGGATGTAGACTGGACAGAAGATCCGGAAGCTATCACCTGTATGGATCCCCATCACTTGCCTTCAACTTTATTGACCAACTGCTTCCAGTCACTTCAATCGAGGCTCCTCCTCTGTGCTTCCTCAGAAACGCTATTGTGACATAACTGGTTTGGAGGCATGTCACATTTCTGGGAGCGGTAATAATTCGATCTAATCAACTTTGAATAGGCTCCCTATACGGATCCTGCCTCTGGCCTTCGGTATCATGATAAGAGCATATATGAGTTGATCAAGTCGCTGGTATGTCTTTCTTTTTGAACATGCCTCCTGGGCCTAACTTTCAATTTATAGAACCCTGCATCTATGCAAGCTTATCGTTCAGTGCGCAACCCACATTCGGTGGTCAAGTAACCAGGCACCAAACCCTGTAATTATTCACATACAGACGATTTCTATCACCTTCAAATGGTCGTTTCTCGCCTTGATAAAAGCATAAAATGTGCCTAAATAGCTCAAGGGCGTCCCGTAATATTACATACTAGGTACATCTACACATACAAAGGCGTGCGAAGCAATAAGTAAGGGTATAAGTATCCTTGAAAAACGCAAGGTAAAAATGGAGAATCCCAAAATACAGTTGCAAGCTGCACAAACCCCAGTGTGTAGCTCGCTCCAACAAAATAGCGTCCGAAGAAAATTAAAAAAGTGCAAGTAGCAATCATGAACCAGCTCGTTTGCGACCCCAAGCTTCGTTGGCGCGTTGAGTGGTTCCAGGAGAAAATATGTCATCCTCGAACATGTCCAGCCTGGTTGTACTGGCGCGGGTAATCGGAATTTCTTCGAGACCCTCCTCAGAGTCTGAATCAATAGCCTGTTCTTCTATGATGTCCTCATATCGATGGACTTCTTCTAATGACGCCTCTGGCTCCACCTCTTCCCCTAGCTGTTGGAACACTTGGTTACTCTGCGCAACCGTCAGCGTAACAATTGGCGATACAGATGATTAAACCTTACCTGAATGATAAGACATTTCACCAACTGATGATGTTCTCCCAAATTGATTGGAAAAATGGACCCGCCAGTACCACCAGGTGGGAAAATCATGCTTTGAGCCAGGCATGTAGCAACATTCTCGGCGCTCATGTGGTTATCACGTTCACATTCAACAACGCTAGCAGGATTGAAGTCAGATTGAGATCACTGGGGAGTTGGATTACATACTGGTCAAGGTGCTCGAACATAACTCGTAGCAGGTGGAAGTTGGCACTGGGCAATGATAATACTAGCTCTTGCAGCCGAGCGGCTTTTGCGTTCCCATCGAGTTCCCCTGGTAGGGCGTATCAACATCTCATAATTCACATAAGGGTGATAGTGGCTTACGCGCTGCAGCAATAAAGTCATTATATAGGGCGTCGGTGAAAGCACATTCGGGTAATGAGCGGAACCAGGCTTTGAGAGCAGATGTATATGCCATGATATCAGTGTGAGGGTCAAGCTTGCCCTCGAATGCAGCACCTAAAACGATCAGATTAGAGGCTGGTACCTTGTTCATACAATTGCTACTCACCCGAGTCAAACATATCACGAAGCTGTGCCAACTCAGTCGTTGACGGAACAAGGCGATCTATGCTAACATCAATAGGATGGATGATATCGATTGAGGCAGTACGCACAAATGCCCGGCTCGGTGAGCCCTCGACTTTCCACTTCCTGTATACAGATCTTGACAATATGTGGGACAGCATCGGCAGGTGGAGGAAATCCATATTCACGCTCCAGTAATTCCTCCAGGGGGACGCCATATACTAATTCAACTGTGAGTATAATGTCGTCAAATCACTCAACCACATACCTGGGTTCGGATGTTTGGTGGTCGTATTGAAACTCGGAACGCCCGCTTCGGTGCATCCGATTTCCCCCCCTGATACGTCAACCGCCGTCGTGCGTAGGTCGAGCTTGTCTCCTGAAGCACGTTTAGCCACCGTGTTGCATCATGATGATCCAACGCTTGTAAATAGAATAATACACCATCTTCGGTTCGGAGGCGCATGACAAACGATCGGTGGGTATTGACAGCGTCCTGAACTTGTGCGCTGGCCACATTCACAACGACCGAGGGCTTTCCCGTTGGCTCAAAGTCAAGCTCTTGAAGTGTACGGGGTTTCATTATCTTATCCTGGAACTTATCTCCCGACCAGGCGGATGAAATTGGCCGTAGCATCGTGAAGAACCCAGACATGCTTCGGTTTTTCTTGCGCTGACCATGGCCACCTTTGGGCAACATTGCCTTGTTAATATTATCATCACGGCGCCCGAAATCATCTTTTCGTTCTTGATCTCCTTTTGAAGTCGCTCCCTCGCATACTTGTCGCGTCTGTTCTTCTCGTTCTGCTCTGCGACGAGGCGATGGAAAGGCCTTACCGCCTTGCGGGGAGGCGCGTGGTGCGGAGATGATTGCATATTCTCCCTGTATGCTTCCTCCCTGATTACCCGCGGCTCGTAGTAGGACTCCGAAACCTCGCGCTGCATGTTTGTCATTCGATCCACGTCTGCACGGTGCGTATTGGATCGCATTTGTTGCTTTCGTAATGGCTGGAGATTCGGTACGTTTGACATAAGGTTGAACAAGTATCTGTCCGGGTATTAGATTGATTGTGTCACGTCATAGTTGATGCCACCGGCTTACCTGCGCTTATCAAAGTTGAGTAGTTCAACTCCACTACCACCTTCACATGATTTGTCTGGAAGACAGGATAGTTCGAGCAGGCACTCGATGAGCCAGCCCATGTCCGCCGTCATGCGACGGGGGATCGGATCTTTTCTACACGCCGGGCAGAGAGAAGGCTCGAGAGGGAGTCGATACTCGCCCCTCGTGCAGCACCCACTTCTTGCCAGGCTCTAGTGAAGAGACGACTCTCAGGCGAGCATAAAGCAGCACCAAGAGCAGTTTCAGTAAATGTTCGAATGGATGGTTGAAGGATGTCTTGCGAGCTGGGAGAGTCCGCTGTTCGAAGCCTGCAAACCTCGATTGTGCGGAGCAGCAGTTCAATGCGCTCCTGACGAACCTGTATTCCCAATCGCGGGGCAACGATGCTCGCGAGAGCCCAACGGCGAACAATGTCGTGCGCTCTGAAGACACTTCGAATGCTCGATGGGAGGTTGCGCACGAATTTTTCGGGGCCCATTTCAGATATTAGAGGTGAAGTGTCGACGTCTTGGAGCTGAGTATAGATGTTCTGAATAGGGTGTCGTCTCCGGTTGGAGGTAAATCGCTAACGGCATACCAGCCGAGTTTATCCACCGACTGCGTCTCAAACAGGTCCAGCGCCACAATCAAGTCCTGCAAGTCCTGATCAGTGGTTGGATTGATGCCGTGCTTATGAACTCACCGTCAATGTGACGGGCTTTAGGGCAGCCGCGGCAATAGCGTCCAAATTATCCGCCAAAGTCTCAGGATCAATGTCATCCAGAGTAGGCACGGTGCTCCCGAATCCGGTTGATGAATGGCCGGCTGAAGGAACTGAAGGAGTCTCCATATTTGGCCGCCTGGTCACTCGCTTGAATAATTCGCGCAATCCATTGAGCTGGGGCACTTCGGAATCGAATAGGAACATGCATGGCACCGTAAAAGTCGGTGTCATCGAGAAGATCTTGTCCACCAGCCCCTTCAACAATCCAATTCGTGAGAGTCTGGATAATTTCATTACGGTATTGGTCGTCCTCCGGATTCCCATCTGGATTGGAATGGGACGAAAAGCGAGCCAAACTGGAGGACGTGAAGGATTTCTTGTTTGCTGCGTTTCGATACCGCTTCTGGATCATCTACTCGCCAACCTCGGTTAATCTCGACCAAATACATTCCAGGTTAAGAACTAACCTCGAAAAGGACCATCGGTGTAACAAAGCTCCTAAACATGCCCCAAAAGATTCTGCAGTACTCCCCATGGTCAACTCGTACGCCCCGAGTACGTCCCTCGCGCAACGAGGTTTCGCCATTATCATCTGCTGGACTAGTTTGCATTCCCACCTCTTCCAGACCACTTATAAGTACATCGACGAGCTTTTCCAGCGAGCCAGAGCTGACGAGCGCGCGCAGAGGGGGTTCCCCGAGGCCTCGGTGACAACCAGACTTGCGCGTTGAGAAATTGAGGGAAGGGACGATCGGCGTGATCGAATTGCACTTTGTTACGCTCGAGGTGGGAAGATGGCGTAGCTCGATGGAAGGGTTCCGACTTGGTTTGCGCTCCAGCCGAAGGGCGGCAGACCCGGGTGACAGAACTCCACTAGAGTTAGGCGACAAAATTCCGCTCAAACTAGCACTCAACCCTTCGAGGCCATCCTCTTCAACCAAGCTTGCAGGCCTCGAAACGTTTCGTAGCATAGTCGTCGACCTAGACAGTGCACGCTCCCCAGTGCCTTTCTCTTCCTTGACAAGCTTTAGCACGAGCTCTCCGCTAAACACAGTCAAGGTCGTCTCGCCCAAATCCTCGCCAAGTAAACGGACCTCCTTCCCCTTGCTCTGACCTTGTCCGCCCGACTGAAAGGCTCGAGTACGAGTAACAACTTCTTGGATATGCTCTTGAGTCATTTCGACGGGACCTGTGCCCTCTGTGTGAGATGTTGCCGAAACCTTCTTGCCGCGTACGATGTGAGTGCGATCAAGCATGGTGACGCGGGCATCAATTCAGGGAAAAGTAAAGGCATCAGGGGATGAGTCGATAAAGTGCCCTTATTCCGGAAGAAATGCGGTGCATAGTATCGGTTTCGTCGAGGCTCGATTGCGAACGAAAGACCGTTATAGTCGGCAATGCTAATCAGGACACAATCAATGAGCATACACCCGTCAAAAGGCGATACAACGTACTGTTTGGATCTCACAAGCTCTTCGTCTTCTGCATGTCTCCGGAAGTATCGCACCAACCCAATGACATCCTCCACATCTGAGTCTCCTAATGGCAAAACACCACCGGTACACTTGTTCCAAGTCACTCCCATCGCCTGGACCATACTCCACGCGTTCTCAAAGGGCTTCACGTGCCATAATTCTCCACCCTTGAGTCGGGCCCGCACCATTTCCTGAGCTATTCGTTCGCGCACGTTCGATTCCCAAGGCGTGCACTTGTAATCTGGTGGATGGGCGATCATCGCGAGCCCACACACTAACAATCTCACGCTCCTCGTCGGACATTCGGCGGAACACGCGTTCTAGACGCGCAATAGCACGCGAGCATACAGCGGCCTGTACAGCACGCCAGGTGCACTCATCTCCATTTACTCGGGCTAGCTCGCCTGTTCGACCATCATATTAGCATCAATTACTTCAAGGGTCGAATTCCAAACAACGTACCTAATCGGATCCATTTACACAGCACCGCCGCCTTGTATGGGTTCTCGAAACTTTCACGCCCTCCGGAATGATTCCCACGCCATGGCCAGCCGCAACTCCAATTGAACCAGCTGTATCCGACGCGGGGAGTTCGTGCCCCACCATATCTGGTGACAAGACTTGAGTCATGACCAGCCGAGTTAGCCAGTGAGGGACTCATCCGAGCCGCTGAATAGGCTGGCGGGATCCGTGCCCCGTGGCAAACGAAAGTATCGGGAAGGTGATAGACCGACGTAATCGGAGCCCGACCCCAGCCTTGCACTGCTTGGACAAGAAATACTTGGTTGAGCACTCGAAGGGCCTTTGCAATCGTCGCGCTTGGCACTTTTAGGAAGACGTCCCTACTCAATCGATCCCGGTCCAAAGTGTTTCCCAATTTAGAGGGTCTTGAAAAGAATTCGGAAATGGTGTCTGAAGTGATGGCGTTGACAGGAACGACCGTGCCAGGGGGAAGAACTAAGGCATGCGTCGATATAGAAGGCGCAAGTCGAGGGCTATGTGTGGGGATGGATTCAAATGCACCCGCTTCATTTGGTCGCGGAGAGAATACGCCGACATAAGGCGAAGCAACAAGTGCTCCCGATGCCTCTCTTGCGCGAACGACACATGAATCCAGCTGTAAATCTACTGATTCCAACCAATCATCCCACCCATCGCCTGCAAGTCCGCCATGGAGTAGCACATATGTGCCAACCAGCCATTCAAGCCATTCTTTTTCTTTCGTCTTTCGTTCCTCGGTAGAATCCCCACAGCGATCGTCCTGTCCCAAAGTCCGGAAAGCGCTACCCAAATATCGTATGAGTGCTTCGTCAAAGTCCGAGTGCTGAGGCAACACATTGGGAAGGCATAGTAGCACTACTTGAGCAAAAGTCTCCTTTTCGAGCTGCGAATCAAACGTGGTCCCAAATACAATTTCGTGTACAAGTGCATCGAGTGTGCCTTGGAGCTCTTTATCTTCCCCGACGATTTGGAGCTCCGGGTGCTGAGCTCTTCCCCAATACTTTCGCTTCGTCCGATTGGTCACCGCTCCACCTGGACTTGCAGATTCGGCCTCTTCTTCTTCTTCTTCCTCGATACCTTGGGCAACCAAGCCTTCGGGGAATAGTTCTTTGAGTTCGGCACTTTTATCGCTAGGCGGCTTATACAGCTGCAATTTGTTCCCCGTCAAGACTCCTTTGAAGGGTTTCCCCTTTTCGGGCTGAGTAGGGTGATCCAATCGCATCAAGAAACCCTGGTGTATTACCATTTGAGATGAACGTTTCGAGGCCTTGGTCGTCGCTAGCGTTGCATTGCTACCCGACTCGAGGGCTGAGAAAAGAACAATCTGGGGTGGAGATGTCGATGGTTTATGGGTCATACCAAAAGGAAATCCAAATGTCCGAACGTTGTACCCCGGATTGGTGCCACCTGCGCCAGCTGTGCTCTTTTCTGTCGATCCAAGGGAGCGTTCGTATGAGGGTCGACTGGGAGCTCCTGCAGGATTGAGCGAGGTGACCATTTGGTGAGCGGCCCGAGCATTGGCAGCTTGTGCGGCTTTCAAAGAAGTTATAGACTTGTGGGAAGACGAGGTGTGGGCACAGGAGCTGCGGCCGACGTTATTGGCTGGGGATGGGAGGGATGAAGTCTACCAAAGGAGAGAGAGCGACCGTGTTTCTTGCTATTAGTACCTTCTTCGTCCACAGCGCTGGCTTTGGTAGGGAACGCAACAGTTCCGGGGCCTGCCGACAAAGGGGGACGCGCTGGGGTTTGAGTAGATGGTAGAAGTGTAGAACTTGGAGACTGCAAAGCACCACTTCGATACTCGCCAATTCGTGCGGAGAATAGGGAGGAGGGAGAGATAGGGGAGTCAGGTGAGAATTTGGACAAGTCATCGACCGATTTCGACCATTTTTTGCCACTGGCAGCGCGCAAGTCGCCTATTCCTGAACCCGAATGAGTCGATCCTGACGAAGACTGAGGGATCGACACTGCCAACTGGGACGTCGAGCGGTTCATAGATAGACTGAGAACCGACCTGGAATATTCGAGTTAGTTCTGTTTGAAATGAAATAAAAGGGGGAATCGAGTGCCTGCTGCCGGTGGGTGTCAGTGTGTCTTCATTGTACGGTCTTGGATTTGTCGGATTAGAAATCTTGGTTAAACTCGTTCTGGTCTCTACAGTAGTACTGAGGTTGGACTTGGAGGAGTTGGATCGTTGGAACCATTTCGTGGGCTTGAGGATGGCACCAAGGCCAATAGGAGATACCGAGCGCTGGGAAGACGACGACGACAACTCGCCGCGCTTGGACGGTGGACTGGGTCGAGGCATTAGTTTAAGCCAGCCACAGAGTCATTTACACACCGTTCGCCTCGTTTCATTCCAAGTTTATCAACCAACGCTGGTCGCGTCAGGGGAAAAGCGCTTCAACAGGGAGCCCTGAGACCCTGAATATCGGCGGTTAAGTCCCAGGTAAGCTTAAGGTAAGCAGCTGACATCCTATTTTTGGGACGATCATAATCTTCTATCTACTGAATAGTCCTCTGTCCCACACACAAATCATTTCAAGCCAATTACTCCACTTGCGCATCACGGGACCGCGTCCATGTCAAGCAAATCGCGTGTAGTCTGACACCAAAACAAGACTCAGGCTGTGTTCACGTCCGAACACAAACGACCAGTTAATTTGTTGCGACCTCTAGACAGCAGCCACGTCGACGTCAGCCACAACTGGCTATTCCTCTACCCCATCTCTTTGCATTCGATCATACTCCATCACTTGGCTCATATTCTCAGCCCTCTCTTCGAAACTTCGGAGAATTCATCGATGTTCCCGGCTCGCAACACGTTTTACTGGAGGCCATGGTTAGCAACAATACTCCCGATCACAGCCTGAAAACACAACCTAGTAATTCTATTACTTGATTAATGATCTTGTATCGGGTACTCCTATATCCAGACATTCAATCAACGCATGTATCAGGGTCCTGCGCTTCGTTGAAAACCTTTTCGTGCACCTCTCAGGAGTGTGCTCGTTCACGGCACTGATGTGTTGATCATCGAATCGGGTGATCCATGTGTATTCTGTGAAAGTCGCAGCATGTGCCTAGCGCAGAATGTGCTCGAGGCGGCCAGCGCGGCTTCGGTTGTATGCGAAAGAAGCAGAATACAGGAAAGAATGCTCCCGATAGATCACGAAGCAATCTTGAGTTAGCCGTGACCCGTTGCCAAAATTTCTTCTAGATCTCGGATGATGGAGCAGATACACGAGTTATGTGTGCCGTTCGACCAACTTGAAAAGACTTTGCACTCCGCAGGTGGTACTCTGCACTGATCTCCTCCAATTTGATCAAACTTGCTGCCCTAGCGCTCAGTGTGATATGGTACCCTTCAATGTTCGTCTCGACACAAACAATGGGCCCATCATGATCACACACAACATTCTTATCTTGGTTCTGGGTTCCCTTGATGAAAATGCCTAAAAATGCAACCCTTGCAGCATAAAAGCCTCCAAGATGCATTCTACTTCTTTTGGACCTTTACTTGTTGTTGGAAATATTAGCATATAGCTAGCTTCAGGGAAGAACACACGCAGCACTTGAATGCACAAAACTACAAGACTACTTTAATTTGAATACAGAATAGAATATCGGGTTACAGCGTCGTCGATATTCACATGTAACGAATGACAATCGATATAGTCGTAACAGGTAAGGAAAGTGATACACAAAAACACAAAACCAATCCTAAAATACCCCAAGTACAATCCTATAGGTATTTCATGATCAAGCAACAAAAACATACTCCAGATTCATTTTGTACTTCATTTTGAATTCAAATTACTTAAATGGTACTCTTCAATTTCAGCCCGAACCCTAAAGTGGCTACTTCACGGCCTAGCCTTGGCAAATGCTGCGGCAACACCGATGCTGGAAATAATTGGTTCAATTAATGCTTTTCCATTGAAAATGGGGATACTGGTGCTTACCTTCCGTCGGTGGGGTACGCCCAAAATGAGCCGGTAGACTATATCCAGGAATAGCGCAGAACAAGTCGCCGGTATTGCAAAAGCTCGCGATATTTTGAGAACTCGAGCTCCCATCCTTGGGCGACAAGTCCACCGAAGGGTTGTTGATCGGCCAAGGGCTGTTGATATTACGAGCTGGGTCACCAAAGACAAGAATGCTGGCGATTTTCGATTTGATCGTGCTCGAGAGATCCAGTTCTACATGTGCGCAGAATATGATACGATTATGATCATGCATCGAGGCGTCAAAAAACGAACTTACTGTGCAGAACTAATGCACCTTTAGAGTATCCGCTTAGTACGAATCGCTGGTTAGGGCAGGCAATCGACTGCAGGCGAAGATAGGCCTCGGTAATAGCAGCTCCAGCAGCGACGGTGGACAATGTATTCAGCGGTAGTGTCATACGTGATGGACTTAGTAGTAGCCCTACAGCTTTAGAGTATCCGCTTAGTACGAATCGCTGGTTAGGGCAGGCAATCGACTGCAGGCGAAGATAGGCCTCGGTAATAGCAGCTCCAGCAGCGACGGTGACAATGTATTCAGCGGTAGTGTCATACGTGATGGACTTAGTAGTAGCCCTACAGCATACAATTGCTCAATAAGGTAAGAGAAATTATAAGATAATGGTACATACCCGCTTGAAGCAAGTGCCAACGCAAGAGGTGTCCCGACTATGCCGAGTCCAATTTCCGTAGTTCCTGCAACGTGAACGAGCTGGAGAGGAGAGCAAGACTGGCGGGCCTCGAGCTCGACAGGCGCTCCAAGGACGGATACAGCGATGGCAAGGGGGGCCTGAAATGAGCTCGTGAGTAGAGAATCAAGAAGGGCGCACATCCGAGCTCACAATCAGATATTTGACAAACATATTGCAGTGTCGACGACGTTCATGCCGGCTATGAGTAGACTCCGCCTCTCCGCAATCCTAGGCCATTCCCAGCGCATACACTGACCTGGTGACTTGGACAAAAAAGCCCGCCTCCCTAAAGCATACAGACAGCGACGACGAGTGTCCTAGTAAAGAACCGGCTCCCGGAGCGTATATCATCCCGACCGGATTGACGCTATAGCAAGAGTTCGTCGGGAGCTGTTGGACGACACAGTTCATTGTCAAGAGCTCGTGAGATGATCAAATGATCTTTACACCAGCCCTTTAAGGTAACCGCTGGGCTAGCCGATCAATAGAAGTCTAGGACAGGGGTATGCATGTCTAAGTTCTCTCTTGGCGGGGTGAGCGGGACCAGTTGCTGTTGCTGAACGTTCATTTCTACGAATGCTGATGGCCTTGATAATTGTGTTGGTTAGGCACAATAGGGAGTGCACCAGATAAACAGGGTAACATTGCCGGCTATTTCCTGCGGAGTTGGTCCGTGGATACTCAACTCATTCAGCTCGGCACCTATTGACTTAGAGTGGTACTAGATATCGGAGAAATAGCTATATCGATGTACTAATGCAACGAGAGTGCTAATGAATGTTAACGTAACAGCCCACATGATATATCTTCTTTTTGATCACACATACTTAGTGAGAGACAGGAGCGTTTGTCCGTAGCGCGAGTAATATATAACCGCAAGGTGGATTGCTATCATCCCAGGGCATTGTGATTGGTCTATATGGAAAGCAACGTAGACATTTGCTGACCTTGATTACAAGCAGCTGTTCACATTATTGTCATACTGGAATATATGGACCAATAGCCCCACTCCCCAATCAATTTGACGACCAAAACTTATCCAATCATGAGATGTTCTCGATTTTGGTAGTTTATCTAGAGAGTAGGGTATGACTATCGAGTAAATTATACATCGAGCGACGTAGTCCGGGTGCTGATCAAGATTCGCACAAAAGCAAAGGTAGCGTATATATTAACAGTTTAAATAGCTACTGAATTAGATTAGAATATGATAACAACTACTATAGATCTCATTTACTTTATTCCACATACTCAAATGAGTTCAGTATAGGAGATCGAGTTGGTCGTAAGAGTAAGGAGGAAGTCACTTTTGCTGGTCAGCGGGAAACAAATTTAAAAGGCGATCTCGACAACCCACTCAGACCTTTTCGATCTCATTGGAAAAGGGACCACATCTAATTATAGGGTCGTAAGGAGTATATAAATTGACTCTGCATTCTGGCTGTCTGGTTGTAGGATGGAGTATACAAGCGCCGAATCATCACGATCACAACCCACTGAACCGGGATCAAATAATTGTGCTGTCAAGCAAGCCATTTGAACCGGGAAGTAAGACGTCTGGAAGTTGGCGCAAGCATTAGTATATATCTTGCCTAGTCTTACGAGACGCGGTTTGAGATGTGGGTGCTTGTGCTGCCTTCCTTTTTTAGTTTTTCTGTTAAACTTGAACTGGACAAATATGTGGGAGGTTTAGATTATTAGGGCGCACCATGAAGTCTGGAAAAATGAGCGTTTATCACCGATATCGCTAGTTGTTTGGATCTAGACACGGTAATTTTTAGACACGTACAATATTCAAATCCTCTAACCCCAGCACGACTGGCGGACCCATTGTGGCCTAAAGCACTTGTGTAGTACATCGTTTTATGAACTTGTTTGCGCTCTACTCAATGTTTTATCGGATTTAGACCTCCCGGTCATAACCATGGGTTCAAACAGCCGAATACATCAACTTTGTCGTGCGCATAAAGTCCAGAATATTACTCGAAGCGCTGGAGAATATAACTGATCCCGGTTCCCCCTGGCACTCACATCTGTAATACGATTAACATATCTGTATCTTCACCAAACACACACAACCCGTACCCGTACCGACGGAAACCTTGATCTAATATTCAACCCATTCAAGTGGCATACGGCACCGCCCAGTAGCCCTGGTCCCCCCCTAATCAACACTCCTACTGATTGAGCCGTATCAAAAGAAGTACACACCCACACGAATCAATTCAATGCATACACGGCTGGATTAGATCGCCGCTGTTGTCCTGATACGGATTCGCCACGTCTTGATTGAGAGTATTGAGCTCGAGTTTGAATGATATGTGTCGATCCTGTTGTTTTGTTCCTCTTTCCTCTTTCTGTTTAGTTGCTCCGTCTCCTGGGGCGCACAAGTTATCAAACCAATATACAATGTCCAAATATTGCGCATAGATATGCGTATCTGTGCAGAGATTTTGGTTGTATATGCTGGCATTGGTGGTCTAGATCTGTGATACTTTGTGGAGACTTGGTGATTTCAAACGGCCCATTAGGGTAAGATGAAACTGGATGCACGTAATGATTCGAATTCTCTCCCCAGTATGCCGGGTGCCCTCATCGATCGTCATGATACAGTGAGACAGTGATGCAAGAGCTAGTGTGTGGGTACGGTAAGATTGCACACTACATCATATTCCACAGTTCTGACATAGGCGTAGCCACCCAGTCTCTATATTCAAGTGGAGTACGTTACGCATATACAACCACTTTCAACGACATTCTATGCCAAGACTGAACCTATTAAAGGACGTCCAGTAACGGACACACCCTCTCAGTTATCGTACATGAACAAAGAGCCATCGACTTCATTTGGATCACTTTATGGTTTACAGCGGCGAGGTTAAAGTTGATCAATCGCATTCGAGTTCATGTCGTCACTCTCGAAGACAAGTTTCGAAGGCTTGAATGTGTTTGGTCGGTTCTTGATCTGGTCCCTTTGGATCGCTCCTCCAAGGGAGCTGGCTACATGTGGATTGATTCGGGCGGTCCGGTTGATTGTGATCTGAGATACGCCTCTAGATATAGGACGGGATGGAGTGCCAAGGATCCGAGATAACATTTTTTGGTAAGAAAGAAAAGTGCTGTTGGCCGGTTCCATTCAAGACCTCGCAACTGGGGTGACCACGTTGTCGACGTAACTGCCATCATATGATGCAGATTTCATCATAGTGGCTACAGTCTAATCTCATGCACACCTTGCTCATTGTCTTAACTGGCTAGTTCACGTACGGCCTTGAGAGACGGGACTGCGGAATGCTGCTACGGCCTTTTTCCGTTCAATCGAAGACAAAAAGCTGCGGAGATCCCGCTCGTGAGGTGTGAGCTATCGCTTAGGAATGGGATGTCTCCCCTTGGCCCTGGAGCCAAGCAATTCACATTCCAGGGGCTGTGGTCATCGATCGGAACCTGGACGGTGCTGAACATTGAAGAAGGATCCAGAATTAAAGGGCTAGAATTGGTTTTAATTCATATAGAATTGTACAGGAACAGCCATGAATGTTTCTACGAAATTCTAGCCTTGTGCCTTGCTTTCATATGGAGCTCCACCCGGTACCAGTAAGGCAAATCTAAACGTGAAGAACGAGGCTCGATGGCCGACCCCTGATCGCATAGGTCTGCGGGTCCGAGTTGACAAAGTCCACCGGCTCCACGCCTTCCGTGCGCCACCAGAGCCTCATTTGGGTAACGATTATGTCCGTGATTTCGTACGACGCGAAAGAGAGAGAACGGTATCTGGCGGCCAGTGCCGTGTTCCTGGGCCCCCTAACACTTACGCTCGCAAATAACAGAGATGTTGTTGTGTATCGGTTTAGCTCGGAGTGGAGCCGATTCAATGAGGAGACATGTCGTTGGTTTCTTGGTGCGATGTTATTTTGCCCAAAGACGCCACCTGCAGGAAACCTCTCGGGAGGGCCCATCCGTATATAAATATTAACGGGGATAGAACCCACAACCCCCTGACAGCCCTAGCGCCTGTTGTACTTTGTTTTTACTCTGACGTCAGCGGCCGTGAATTCAACTTTATTATGGACGCTATAAAAACTGGAACGGAGAAAGAAACTAACACACACCGGGATCCAAAGGGTCAGCATCGCGTGAACTCATCGAGTTCCTTAAAGAGCACTTTGCCCCGGTCGTCATCTACCACTGCTGCTGTTACTATGGCTAAGAACCAGACTGGGACATCTATATCCGACACTCAACTGGCCGAACTCCGGGCCGCTGTCAAGGGTGCTGTTTATCGCTGCGAAGACGCTGGGTTCAAGCGCCATTCCCAGCTGTTTAACGCTGTGATTGTCAGTCCTGCCAAGCTGCTCGTTCGCCCACTTGACGTATACGATGTCTCTGCGTGAGTGCATGCGTGTCCTCGTTTTACTCGACTAATCTCCCTGCTCTAGGACGATTAAATTTTGTAATAAATACGGCTTGACGCCGAGTGCCAAGTCTGGGGGGTATGGCACCCACGGTTGGTCTGTCGAGGGGGACGTTATCATCGACATGCGACTCATTGCCCAGATCACCATCGAACGACCAAGCGATTCCACTCCTGATTGGTCTTCCTTGCGTTCCTCGCCCCACGCACGCGTCGTCGACCCCGACACCGTCAAGGGATTCAACCGTGTGCCGTCGGCTGCATCGTTCCCCACCAACTACCCGGCCCACAAGATTGGCCCGCCAGCCATACATGATCCATTCACCGAGTCCCGTCGCCGCTCGGCCGATGAGGCGTTTGATAGTGCTGTCCCACCTGTCGACGGCATGCAAGTCGACGGGGCCGATGGACTCGATGGGGAGCAGCCAAAAGACATCGACGCGGATAGGCCGACTCGGCGGCTTCGCGTAGGCAGCCCCGGATCCGGGCGAGCTTCAAGTTCGACTGATCTCAGCACTCCCTCCGCGGCCGATTCGCCTCACACACCTGGGGAAGCAACAAACAAACCGTCTGAAGGAAGTAAGTCGTCCGGGCCTGTGACTGCAATTGATGTTGCAAGCGATGAAAGCATGCTTCCTCCGACTGCTGACCGACCGGTTGTTGGGCTTGACGCGAGGGGCTTTGTCGGACGTGACCCTGGGTATTGGGATGCAGTGTGGTCCAGAGAAGTCGCTGATGGCGTTGCGATAGAGTCCGCGGGCGCGACGAGTTTGTTAGGTGCCATGTCCCGTACCCCGAATGGACTCCCCGCTTTCCCGTCAGTTACGCCTCCTACTCCCGATCTGCCCCTTCGATCAAACGCCCCCGCTTCGGCCCGCCCCTTTGATTTTAGCGAACCGGGGATGACGAGTTATGTAAATGCACATGCCAATCCGCACAGCAATCCCATGGGCAGCAACAACGCCTTGTTCCCGGGGCTGGGCACGAACGGGGGGAATGGTAACGGCAACAGCAACGGCAACGCCCGCCCGTTCCAGTTTATGGACGATGGCGAGTCCCACTCGACCCCAGGCGAAGACTCGTCGACCACACCCGACGGACCGACAATCACGCATCTCTCACACGAACCACGTGCGCCATTGCCCTACACGTACGTCACATTCGGCGCCGGGGCATCGCAAAAGGACGTCGACGCGTTTTGCGCCTCGCATCCTCTCAAAACTGTCTCCCCCGGCTCGCTCGCCGATGGCGCGCACGGCTCGACCATCATTGCTGACACGGCCCAGCCCGATTTGTATCAGCTCCCTGCGCCGGCCATGATCAGTTCCTTGTTTGGATCCCAGAACACGGTTCCGTACTATGTTCCCTTTGCGGCCCACCCTGTTGGGTCGACTGTAATGTTACTCGGCGGATTCGGGTTCCTGAGTCGGCTGAGGGGACTAAGTATGGACTGTCTCGTTGAAGCCGAGGTCGTGCTCGCCGATGGCCGGATCGTGTGGGTCAGCTCTTCGGGAGTCAAAGACGAGGCCGGAAACGACATTGAGCTCGAAGAAACCGAGGATGCAGAGCTGGACGCCAACGCCAAGGAGTTTATCCAGGACGAAAAGGAACGCGCAAAACGGATGAAGGAGAAGAGCAAGGAACAGGATTCCGATCTGCCTGCTTCAGAGTCGAAAGACGAGCGGACCGAGCAGCCTATTGACCCTCCCGAGCCGGACGAAGAGGAGGAAGTCAAGTGTCGGCGCGGACTGTGGTGGGCGCTGCGTGGAGCGGGGTCGGCGTTTGGGATCGTGACGAGGTACAAGGCCAAGGCGTTCCCTGTCCCAATCGTGTTTGCGGGGAATCTGATATAGTAAGTCGAATATCTCCTATTTACGTGCCGACTTGTCCTCTCGAAATCTGATCGGTATTTGGCGTTTAGTAATTTTAATAAAGCAACGGCTGCGTCGTTGATCATGCATTTCCGAGACTGTATCAAGTCGGCACCGAGGGAGCTGTATGCGAATTGCATACTAACGGCTGGTCCGAAAAATCAAGGCAAGGATCTATGGCGGTTTGTTCGTGGTCGTCCGCTTACTCTTTTGTCCTTTTTTTTTTCTTTCCCTTTTCTCTCTTCGTTCTCGATTTGGGATGTATGAATAGGCGCCCTGGTGGTGATTCAAATATGCTATGCTGGCCCGCGTGCAGAGGGGTTACCGTTCCTGCAAGCGATCAGCAGCTGGGAAGGAGAAGGATGTGTGCTGAACGAGGTTCAGGAAAAGGAGTTTGTCTGGCAGCAGGATTCGGTAGCCAAGGTGCTTAAAGGTGGATGTGAGTCACTGTTCGCTTCTTAGCCTTGGGGAGATCGTGCCAACTGAGATTGGATGGGACAGCTGGCCGGAAATGGTTCATTCGAAGCGACTTGATTACCAGTCTGACGGACGAAATCATCTATCGCACCGTTCGCAAATTTGGAGACACACCGGATGGATGCAGTGAGTACATTTTGGGTATGCCATCGTTTATGGTTTGATTGACTGTCTGTCTGTCTAGCCTGGTTATTTGAACTCTCTGGTGGCGCACTCACGGATACCACCGACTCGTGCCTGCCCAAAGCCGCGCGCGAAGCGACGTTCACGATTGTAGCACTGCACCAGTGGAAACTCGAGATGGACGACCCGGCGTGCGTGTTGACCGCCGAAAAATGGATCAAGGATACGTTGGCACTACAAAGCACAGGTGGTCCATTCCCTTGCGTAAGCACACCCCTCACCTCTCAAAACCATCTCATAGCCCTAACAAATGCCCCTCTCCCCAACTAGTTCCTCGAACGCCGCGAGAAACGATCACGCATCCTGGGCGTATTCGGTCCCGAAAACTGGGCACGGCTCTGCGCGCTCAAAAAGAAATACGATCCCAATGGGGTGTTCAAGCACAACTTTTGGCCGCTGGACGAGTCTGGGAAACCCCTGTTGGATCCGCGCGAGATGCGGCGCGCGGCGGATATGACGGGCGGGCATTTTATGGATCTTACGCTTGACGAGCGCGGGGTTCCGCTTGGTGCATGAGCGCGGCGGGGTGTGTTGTGTTGTGCCTTTGGTTTGCGCGTAGGATGATTAGGGACTCTTTTCAAGTTGGGGACGAGTGTTGTTTGGTTGTTCAAGGTGGGGGAGAAGGAGAAGGCGTAAGAGTGCATGTTTCGCTATCACTTTTGTATACATCAGCTTTTTGGTTTGATTCCACAGTATGTATGAGCGCTTTTTGGTTTGAGAATATGATCTGGCCTGGTTTAATTTGCACTTGGAGAGGGGTGGGCTATGTGTCTGCTTTTATTGGGATATAGTCATGTTGAATGGGGGGAAATGGCTGTTGGTTGTTGTGAGCCACATGGTATCTTTTGATTATTATCGAGTGAACATTCGCTTGAATTGTGATCGGATCAATCACTTTCTGTAGGTTTCCAAATTCATTCAGTTGATTCTAAACGGGTCCCATCCTAGTTTTGATAGAGGTGCTGTTCCATGTGCTACCGTATTGATGTAGCCCATGATCCCAAGGACGGTGCAGGTATCAGTATACGACTAGTTGGTGATGGTCCTGGAGATGCGCATACATCTGTTGAATACAATAACTTTAAGTAATTGCTACTGAACACAGAGAAAAGGGCCAGAATTGCTACGGTAGTAATTCGATTTGGGAAACCAAGCCTCCTGTAAGTGCCAAAGCGAGAGACAAACTGCGAAAATCCAAGACATTGTTCTAGCAGTACCACGGATGAATTATTATCACATGCTTGGCCTTATTTGTCCCGACCACTACGGTACATCAATCACAGCCTCGTCTAAAAACAGATTTGGCTCTCTAAATCCACCTTGTGCAGTGGTCCGTGTTAAAAATACGACCTCGGGTAATGTGCATGGCGGTGCTATTGGGTTCGCGTCTCATGACCAGCATGCTACTTTTCGCACGCTGGTCATAGTCTATAAAACGAGGTACTGGTCGATAGGCTCTCCCATTCTCAAGCTCGGGCAAAATGCAGCTCACATATCTTTCTCTGGCTCTTGGGCTCGTTGGGATCTCCGATGCGATTCACTTGCCCGTCCAACGTGTCCGTCCTCGCTCGTCAGGAAGTACTAGTACGGCCATGACGAAGCAGAGAGGCGTAGCAGGGCTCGGAAATACACAGAATATCATGTACACCGCCGAGGTTCAAACCGGAGGCGCAAGTTCGTTTATTTAATTGCTCTCTTGGCTTTGAGCTAAATCCTTGCAGGCTATACTCTACAGCTCGATACTGGAAGCAGCGATCTGTGGTTCGCTCCTGTCCAGAACTACAACAAGACATTCGCATCTGTCAAGAAATATGTAAGTCCTACGAGGCTATGGTATCGGTATTGCTAACATCATGGGTACAGGAAAACCTCCAGGTGAATTTGACCTACGGAACCGGTTGGGCAGCCGGCGCTGTCGCCCAAACGAACGTTGAATTTGCCGGGTTCAGCATCACCAACCAGTCGTTCTTGTACATTGAACAGGTCTCGCAATGGGACATCGAATTTGAGCAACAGTATCCGCTATACCAAGGTTTAGCCGGACTATCCTTCGATACTCTGTCGCAAATCAACAGCGTCGTGGTGAACACCACCAACCAGACGTGGGGAAGAAGTCTCATGTCGAACATCTTTCTCGCTGATCCATCCACGCCGAATCATATTGCGTTCTTCTTGGATAGAAACGACGGCTTGAATAACACTGATACCGGATACTTTGACATCGGTACCTATGCACCGGGTTACGAGCAGGTCGCCAATCAACCAAAGCTCGATGTGTTCACTGGATTTAGCTCTCAAGTTCTCCAGTGGAATCTCCTCGTCCATAAACTTTCCATCAACGGGAAGAAGCAACACCTGAAAACGAGTATCAAGGTAGATCAAGCCGTAGGACTTACGAATGTCCCTCCAGAAGGAACAGTTTCAGCGCTGATGGATACTGGAACCTCCTCTGCTCTGATCCCCGAGCATGCGTTTCATGAGCTGTACAAGTCAATGGGAGGCGTGTATTTCAAAGAATATTCGATCTACGTTGTACCTTGCTTGGCTCAGGCAAGCGTCGAGTTTGTGATTGGGTGCGTTTGTTGGCTATGTGTAGATGGGCACTACTAAATTGTCCGATATAGAAACGTGACTGTTGCGATCAATCCTCTCGATCTGACAGATGTCCAAATTGACGACTTTGGAACCGGTCGGAATCTTACGTTTTGCTCCAGTGCATATTCGCCATCCAGTTACGATGGTGCAGACAACGACCTTATATTGGGCGATGCTTTCGTACGTGCAAGCTTCCCTCCTTGAATTTCTCCGCCATTAATGAATCGTCGAACAGCTCCGAAACGTATATGCGGTCTATAACTATGGCGATTTTGTCAAGACCGAGTCTGGTCTCAATACTTCCAGTCCATTTATTCGACTTCTTCCTCTTACGAATGCTACTGCCGCGAGTGAAGAATTCAAGCAAACCAGGACCAAGAGCCTGCAAGGACTGCCACCTCAACTCGATATAAAAACCGTCAACGATCCCACGCCTAAGCCTATGAAGAGCACTACATCCAGCTCCAAGACCAACGGAGGCGCCGCAAACGTAAACGCCGCACTGTCCGCTTCGTCCTCGGCTAGCGTTTCCCAGCTTGAGGCGGATGTATCAGACTCGCTGAAAACGCTAGCCTCGCTCGCACCCGTAGTGCTCGGCCTGCTTGGTGCGAGCGTAGGACTCTTGGTCATCCTCATTGCCATCGCTGGGTTTGCCTTGGTCCAGGCTCGGAAGCAGGCTGGGGCACCTGCTTATGCGCCAGTTCCTTTAACGAGAGAACGTCCCGGAGGGTACAAGGATGAGGATGGGGCAAAGTACGATATACCTTTTAGAGATTGATGGAGTTGGGATATGATTTTCATCTTTCTTAATTATGTGTATGAATAACACAACGTATTTACTGTAAATCTAAAAATATACTCCATTTGATGAAGAAGAGTACTTTATCGCTTTGTAGACCATGCTCGGCGTTGACTACGGGTCAGCGGGAGCTAAAGGATGCAGATAGGAAATTACTCCTGAGCAAATCGTTGGGCTACAAACACGTGTACGAGTGTGAAGAAGGTTTCAGGGTACGTTCGGGTCACTTGGTGAGATGTATGCGCTCTCCTTGTATAACCTGATAGTTCCATTGCTCTTAGAAACTGGGCTGTAAAGTAGAGTTCTAGCACTGCTAGAATGAGAGACTGTAAGCTACCAAATTGCTTGGACCGCGGTTTGGTGCTGTTTCATGAGCAAGGTTAGTTGCTGAGCGGCATTCCCGAAGCGACCTTTCCTCCTTCAGCTATATATCAATCCGTTATAAAAGTGTGGACTTATATACCCCCACATTTTCTCAATAATCTAATACGCCCATTTTCCCGGGTTTAGTCTCGATTGTACGAGAGGTTATAATTTGCTCTACTCAACACTGCCTATGATACAGATTACCTCCGTTAGAAGGTGCTTACGTCAAGATTTATTTCCAATTACACATGTTCTTTTGTCCCAACTTTTGTCTATCACACAGATTCACACTCCCCAAATCTAGTAATTCTAAGCTCGTGGTCACCTCGTGCATCGCATTGTCCGAATGCCTTCCTGTGTTCCCCAAATTACACTATGGGACAAACTGGGGTGGACTCAGAGAGTGCCGAGGGTGGCAAATAAATAGTGTCTTGTTACGACGCGATTCTTACTACTACTTGTCTCCGATTTCTTTCATATTTACCTATACTCCATACCCTCGATTTATTCAATACCAGTATCGATTTCGTTGAACGATGGATTTTTTCTCAAAGATGAAGACCCAGATATTTGGATCGTCAAAGCAAGGTGAGCAGCATTGTGTTGGATAAATTGTCGATGTTAACTTGTGGTGGAACACAGCCCAAGTGGGACGTCCCGCAAACGAGACAGACAGTTACATGCGTAACCGGGAGATTAGGAGGCGAGGTGAGCTTGCTGTGTTATAATGAATGGCCGCTTCAGTTCAGCTAACCAAAGGTTGTGGCTAGCGCAAGCCGTGGCGGAGGTTGAACAGAGCAAACAAGGTTTGTTCGTCTCTAACTAGTACACGCTCGTTTATCTGTCCAGTCTCATTAACTATAAACCTTTTCCTTAGAATTCCAGAATCTAGTTGGATCCGTACACGACCACAGTGCGTATTCTTCTTGTGGGCATAGTTGAAGATATTTATATCGCGATCCACATAGAACCATTGGCCGTCAGATCAGCAGGACATAGCCCCAATCCTTCGTCCGTCTCGTTAACACGCTCGCATACCCCTGAACCTCCGTGGCCGGCCGTTCTGGTACTACAGATTCGTCGCCCCCGGACGCCCCCTCTGTACGACCCCAACCATCGGTACCCGTGTCGAACCTCTCGGAAGTCAAGAACAAGTTGAAAAGTGTCATCGGTTTAATTTCTACAAGCAATCTTCAGTGAGCGAGGATTCTAAAACTAGGAAACGGGCCTGGCTGATTGCTTTCAGGGCGGATATGGAGGACCTTTATTCATGCTGCCTTGTCTTACTTAGTCTACTCGAGAAGAGCGACAGCACCACCGAGTCGACACCTCAGTATATTTACGTTTTCTCAATAATGCAACAGTAAGTGTTTTTACACTTTTCTCCGAGGAAGAATGATGACACCTCGACCAGAGACTTGGATAATATGACACAATTTCTGAATGAATGGACAAAGAAGAACAAAGCGATTCAGCATATGCAACGCAAAGATATCTACATCCAAGTGCGGACAATGGAAGACGCATTTACTCGCCACCTGAACGTTTATATAGTGAGTTGATCTATATTGTCGGTAAGGTCTGGTCTAGACGAGTATCTACAGGCCGTTTCTCAGAGCGAGAGCGCGACGATAATGGCGAAAGAGTTTGCAGAGCTTCAAGCCAAAATGGACGCGATGAAGGTAGATCATATCCTCAACGATAGTGTTTTGGGTTACTGAGATAAATTCGTGTGAAACCAGGCCCGTGGTAACCCAGACCCAAGGAATATCGAACAGGCCGACTCAGAAATTCTCCGTGAACGAGTTCACCAGATTACTGGATACGCGCCAGCAGCCGAATATGTCCTCAAAGGACAAATCAGCTACCGCGAGACGGTCCCTATAAACTATGGTATAACCTTTGACGTATACCGGGGGAAGTTTAACGATGGAGAAACGGTGGCGATCAAAATCCTTCGTCAAAAACTGAAGAATGACGGAGTAGGGGTTCGTTTTGTCGAGGTATGCATTTCATCGCCGAAGTTAAAACCGGGACCATGTACAGATGTAACATTCAGCGGATGATGCGACAAGTTCAGCTGTGGTCTTCTTTCAGTAGTCCTTTTATTCTCGAATGTCGTGGAATTGGTATGCAAATGACGCTGTCCTCTGAAGAGGAAGAGTACGATAAATTTCAATTGTGAGTATGGGAGGGTTTGGCTTGTTACTTTGGCTTAGTGTACTCGAGCTATCTTGTATCACCTTTTATGAAGCGCGGTAACGCTGTGAGTAGCGTTCCTATACAATAGTATAATCGAATGAGCACTAACGTTCGCCTCCTATAGGTTCAGTACATTGCCAAATTGAGAAAGGAGGGTTCTTATGTTAATATCCTGAAATATGTGGGTATTCTTACTATCTTCTACAGGCGCCCATTGATCATACTCTTAGCTACGAGACGCTGCATTCGGTTTACGACATCTGCATCACAGGGATCCACCTTGTGTCCACGCTAGTATTCGGGGAGAGAACGTTCTAATCAAAGATGATGGCACTGCTAGTGCATGTCTCAACGGATTTGGTCTAACAAAGGTCAGCCCATTATTATTCCTCAAAATCTACACACTAGATGAAGTGTTATATATAGGCCTTTACGGTAGGAAAATTAATCGAGCTTACGGGTGACAATCTTAAGTTTCAATGGATGGTATGAGTGTTCCGATATCACACCCTGCGATTTAATTAACAGTAGATTTAGGCACCCGAACTCTTATCTCAGGATAGGCCCCCTCTATACCCTTCCTGTGATATCTGGGCATGGTAGGTCATTTCTCCTGGCTTCTCTTTGATGTCATCTCATAATCTCGGTCTGGATAAATAGGGCTATGACAGCTTTGGAGGTACGTAGCTTCAACCTCGTATGCAACCAATATTCTAACGCCTCTGTTAGCTCATCACCGGGAAGCAGCCATACTATCAGCTCGGAAATGTACGCTCATGGACTTTTCACGATCAAGTAGTCAAAGAAGGGAAAAGGCCGGCTCGTAGCGATTACCCCACCTTTGAACAATACTGCCCTCAACCAGATTTGATGTGGGCCCTGTTAGAAAAATGCTGGACTAGCGCTTCGGAGCGACCCACAATAGATAAAGTCATCGAAGAACTCGAAGCTATTGAGAAAGCACAAATCGAACAGCAGACAGCAGCACCTCATATCTGGACCTAATAATGGCTTCCGCTATATCTCGCTTAGTCAGCACATGTATCCTAATTTATACCCCACAATGACATTATTTGATTGCATTTGGCCCTTCTTTTCCGCCAGAAGACTGACCATGATACAATCACAGCTTAAGCTACAGCTGTAACCGACTAAACTTACCAAATGTTCATGCCCTTTTAACGTTACCCGCTTCAAGCCCGAAGACTCGGACATATAATATCAGCATCTGATCAGATAAGTTTGAAACCTTTCACGATATCCTCGTGCCAGTTCCAAATCCGACCTGGCGCACCTGTTCGGGGTGGGTTGTTGACAGTAGAACATAACTGTAGATACCCCTGTTACAAACGATGGCTGATCCAACGATATGGGCATATCTATGGGTTTCAGCTCTCTAATTTCCGCTTATCGAGAACCATTTCGGAGGTTCGGTACACATGACGCCCACTTCTGTAAAATCCGCGAACTGGAATATATCATTAAATACTTATGGCTGCATCATTTTCAGCCTATCAAATGCTCCTGTCAGTACGGAGACAACCCGCATTGTAAGGCACAAGATTTGGCCATATGGATCGGTAGGTTCTGTGCTGTATATGGGGCCGCCCCTTTATGTCAATACTTTATCTTGCTACCTTAAAAGGGTTAGCTTAACAATTCTGTGCGAGGCAAAAGTTCAATAGATCCCAGAAATGGACCAAGTGTAATGCACATATGGGAGAGCCGCACGGATCGGATATCGAGAGTATAAACGCCACAGCTTATCTCCATATGAGCACACTGTATGTCTTTCATTGGTTAAGCTTTGGACCGGTTTGTATCTATTCGTCTGAACAGTCCGGGGCTTCAGTGGAATCATTTTGTACAACAGAACTCGCCGCATCTAGAAAACACTGGGTTCACATGGAACCAACTCCTCTGCGTATTGAGAGGAATCTAGCCATATGGGACACCACGCTATCCAAGCACGCCGGGAGGCAAGTTCATTTTCCAGCTCTTCCGCAGAGATGCTCTAACGTTCCCTATTTAAACTACAAGTTCGCATGAAAACCGGGAAATCATCTATTCACCACAACGATGTGGGTCTGTTTGCGAACAATCTCGACCTTCTTGACGCTCGGGGCGGTCTCCGTATTCGCTGTGCCGAGAGATATCGAGAATGAACTTGCAGAGTCGGATTACACTGCTGTATGCAAGACCATCCAAAGCGCTGTTTCAAACTCTACCGGAGTCTACTACTTTCGTTGAGTTATTGTGGCTTGGGTCCCTGACATGAATGCTGAAACAGCTGGTTTGAACGTCACTACATGCAGTCCACCCTCTATATATCAAAGGAAACAGTCATTGGGCCTCATCTAGCAGTCAGAATTCAGCATGTGTCGTAGAGCCTGGTAATCGGAACGACATTTCCACTATCGTAAGTACCGTACTCCACATAGGGCTTATCAAGGAATTTTGTCGCTCACAAGAGGCGCCCACTTATCTAGCTGAAGATCATTGCCAATACATCAACTCCGTTCGGTGTCCGTTCTGGTGGACACGCTACGAACCCAGGGTTTTCCTCTACTCCCGGGGTTCAAATAGCCCTGTTCAAGTTTAGCGAGGTCACATATCACCCGGCCCCTGCTGTAGCTGACGGCTCAGTTGGAACAGTCGATATTGGCGCAGGATTGGTAAGCTTGGGCGGGTATCTGCTCGGTGATTTGAGCGCTAACATTTACCTCTGTTGATGGCAAAAGGTTTGGGATTCAGTCTATGCCGCTCTTGAACCGCACGGAGTTAATGTCGTGGGTGGAAGAGTTACTGGAGTAGGCGTAGGGGGATTTACCCTCGGCGGAGGCTATAGCTGGCTCAGCAATCAATATGGGTCAGTTAGCTTAATCGGGGAGTATCCTCAAGCGCAGCTGAAAGTCGCGTAGACTCACTATTGATACGGTGACGGCCTTTGAACTGGTTCTTCCCAACGGGACTCTCACTACTGCGACGGAAACAAAGAACCCGGATCTTTTCTTTGGGCTCAAGGTAAGTCTTCGTGCTGATCGATGCATAGAATTATTCATGAGCCACATCTTTACTTCAGGGCGGCTTCAATAACTTCGGTATTGTCACCAAGTTCACACTTCTCGCGTTTCCACAAGGCCAGGTTTGGGGCGGACTACAGACGTTCACCGCCAGTAACCTGGACAAAGTCAACAAGGCAACTGCCGACTTTGTCGCGAATGTAACCGACCCCAAGGCAGGCATTATCACGACCTACAACTTCTTACTTGGTCAGGTAGGTTGATGAATGTGTATATATGCGTGTTTAGGAAGACCTGACTCGAAATTATATAACTTGTAGCCAGGGGTCTCATTGCTAATGTTTTACGATGGCCCGACGCCGCCAGCTGGATTGTTTGACCGATTTACTTCAATCCCTCATTTCACTTCGGACGTGTCTACTCGTAGCTTCCTCAGCCTGGTAGGGGTCAGCCCGTCGGATGCCACATATGGTTTCAGGTATGTCATCTATATAACTACACCCAGAATCTTATAAAGGCGTCACTCTAGAGGTGCATTTAATACGGTATCACTCAAGACTTATTCTCTTTCGCTAATTGAACAAGTATTAAACCAGACTAAGGTAATTGCACAAGCTAATCAATGGCACATCGTCTTCGACTAACAATTACTATGGACCTGGGGAAGTCACGCGGCCCTCAGGTTTGGATTTTTCATCTCATATGATGTAGAGCCGTTTTTGCCATCAATGACTAAGCGAAGCAAGGGAGGCGCATACCCTCACGACGACTTTCTCGCTCCCCTCAACCTGTACTATGCCTGGGTAGGGGAGGAACATGATGAGTGGTATCAAGAAGCCCTCGAAGAAAGCACTCGATCCATTCGCGAACAAGCAATTGCCGAGGGTCAAGATATTGGGGGATCGAAACAGATCAAGTATGGAAATTATGCTTCAGCAACTGAGGATCTTACCTCGCAAGTGTCTTTCCTTATGCATTGCATCATGTCCGACATTCAATTGCCTTGGATAGCATATATGGCCCTAATTTGGAAAGATTGAGGGAAATCAAGACCAAGTGCGATCCCAAGAATATTATGAGGCTTGCAGGAGGTTACCGGTTCTGACATCGATTGGATAGAGGGATGTTTGGATGTGATTGGTAAGTCCGCTAAGCGCCGTAATGGTCTATGACTTTATGATTTTAATTTTATGTACTAGTACTACTGAGGACGGCACGAATCGTTGAGGTATCTTTGGGCTCGGTTTATCCATGACTGCTGTTGATTGAGACATATTATACATTTGCAAATACGTATGGGTGTCAGTGCTGTTGTGTCAGAGACTTGGTTAAGGTTAGCTGCGAGTATGACTATGTCGTTCCTTTAATACGTTGATAGACATTCTCCCTTCAGGTATGTAGTTCTTGCAAGGTGTATAACTCACTCATATCGAACACTAGTGCTCACTCAAACGAAGTTTGACCTTTGTGGTATAGCTTTGTCTAAGGGACATCACAGGGCGTGCTTCTTGATTGTCACGTATTTTTTGATAGCAAGTCTTTGTCAATTATTTTCTAGTATGACAGTAGTGGCTGTGAAGCTATCTATTTCAAACATAACACAAAGCAAGAGGTGGCTTAATGTGTGGCAACCTTTGTGTCGACAAATATGGAGATGGGAACGTGTCGAGATAACAAATCAGATGTCTCCCTTTGGATATGATGGCAATGCCCTATATAATACCGCGCGCAGTGGTTTACTCGACAACATACTCTCCACTCTAACTGTTCGTCTAGGTCGTAAATGAATCGTTTCATCTCAAGTCTCTTCGGTAAGTCTCCATGAAAGTATGATTACCAGGTTGAAGGGCTCATTGACTTCAGCGTCCAAGCCAAAATCCAAGGCCGAGAGATACGGCTTGAAGGGCGGAGTTCCCGTCGTCAATACACCATCTCCAGCGCCCTCGGTGGTCAACACCCGTAAGTCCTTTGCTGCGGAGACGAATCAACATTTGCTAATAACTCGATTGTGAATTAGCTCCAGAGCCTCAGCGTATGTAGCATAGTTCCGTATTAAAGGCCGTGTTTCTTATACACTCCTCATCCTAATGTACAGACCCAGAAGATCAAGATCTTTTTGAGGGCGACGGACATGGTGGGTGGCCAAAATAATTTACGACCTAAACATCAATTAAACCCGTCCTAGACTCAATACCCGTCCGCGATTCTGACGACGAACTTGGTCCAATACCACCCATCCCCATCGAGGTTGGAGGATCCATCATAGACTCTGTGGCTAGACTCGCCACCCTGCCCGGGATACAGGAGATACGGAGCCTGATGAAAGAAGTGCTGCACCATGTTCAGGCGGATAATAAAGTCACGTAGGTCTTGGTTCTTTGAGTTCATATAACTCTAACTAAACGCGATCGCATCAAGGGCGGAGATTAAAGTACTAGAGAGCAACTGCGAATTTTTATTCGACCGAATGCAGGATCTAAACCCAACATCACCCGAACTCAATGATGAAGTGACGAGGATGAGGAAGTACGTCTGTCCTCTGAATGATATTTTTTAGAAATGTGGTTAATTATGATGTCGCTCAGGGAACTAACAAACACACTTGCCCATCTAAATCATTATGGCACTAGTGAAATCGCGAGAGCCCGGAGTAGACTGGCGATTCTCAACCGAATCGAGCGATGTCGTACGGCCCTTGGGCGCATCCAGACGAAGTTCCAGGTACGTATCTTACTGTTATATACCAAACTCAAATAGATTAATTTCTGGAATAGTTAGTACAAGGTGCAGAGATTTTGAACGTACAACGACAGATACTGGCGCAACAAACCAGCGTGAGCCAATTATGACCTAATTTCAATGGGTGCTAACATCATTTATCAAGTCATCTTCGTCTGACCTTCAAAAAGAGATCCAAGCAAGTGAAGAAGACCTACAACGGATTATGCGACAATATGCTGGCAAGAGAATTCCCCGGGAAATGATCCTATCAGAACAGATTGTATATAGAGGGAGTAAATCCCACGGTGACGGGAGGCGCTTTGGCGTTTACAAAGGTGAACTTATGAACGGAGAGAAGGTGGCCATCAAAATTTCTGCACACAAGCCCGGCTTGCACGACGACAACGGAAGGAACTTTGGTAGGGTGAGTATCCGGCTGGCGCATAATTTTACAGGAGTACTCACGAACGTTAATTAGCGAATTCTACGACACGCCACGACCTGGCAATCATTCGACAACAAATACATTCTTCCTTTTCTCGGGATGGGCGTTGAAGTCATGAAGGCGGAGGAGCCTGGCTCTTGGGACCACTTCAGAGTGTTAGCCTACTCTTTTTGTTGCCCGGTACTTTGAACTTATCAAAAGTATAGATATTTCGTTTCTCCATGGATTCCAGATGGCGACGCGGTAAGGAACACGTCTATCGCTCTCATTAACAAGTCTCAAGGTATATGTGTTCACTATGCAGGTCAATTTTATTCGGAATGCACGCCTGCAAGGTTCATATGTTGATGTTGCGAAGATTGTGAGTCGAGATCGAGTGTTGTCTGGTCTAATAATCTGAGTATGTTTTACGCAGGTCCGTGATGCAGCCTTGGGGCTGAAATATTTACATCAACTAGACGAGCCTTGCGTTCACGGTTCAATACGGGGCGAGAATGTCTTGATCAAGATGGAAGGGGGTATCGAACAGGGATGTCTCAACGGGTTTGCCCTGACTAAAGTACGTCGTATTTTTAGACTACAACAGACGATACTAACATCGGTTTTTCTACAGAGGCAGATCCGTAGTAAACCGCCTCCGGAACTCACTGGTGAAGACGGTATATGTAGATGGAAGGTGAGCACCCACCCATAGCTAACAGAATCATGTCTTATGTGTCCATTCAGGCGCCTGAAATAATAGACTCCATATCCGGTGACCCCCAAATGGATCCTTCTTCTGATATATGGTCGTGGTAAGTGTTCACACTCCTTGTGCATATTCTTGTACTTGGATCACTCACCCAAATCATATAGGGCAATGACAGCGTTGCAGCTCTATTCAGGCCTTGAACCGTATCATCAACATGTCAAAGACCACCGAATCTGCGCCGAAATAATGGCAGGCAGAACTCCCAAACGAGAGGATTATCCAGAATTTGACAAGTATGCGCCGCTTCCCGACAAAACATGGACGCTCCTTGAGAAATGCTGGAACATGGAGCCGGAGGAGCGACCTACGATTCAAGATGTTGTTGATGAGCTTGAGATGATTAATTCTGAAGCTAACCCTGATTCTAATTAGCCTTTAATCGCTATGCTTTGGCTGGTGCCTCGTGTATATATGCGCTTCGCGTTTCGAATACCCTTAGTTTATAGCCACATTGTGCCTGTACCCCATTCAAAATAAATACCATCATATTACGTTGTGCATCTTGACTAAGCTTATCTAACCGTGGGACTCGGTCATGGTTGATCGAGGTTATTCACTTGCTTGCTTATGCTAAGCAACTTGGTTGAAATTCTATTGACTACACATTATATATCATACATGGGCTTTATCAAGCATAGGTTCAGGCAAAGAGCTGTTATACATCGTCTTCAATTTTCCTTCGATTTGGGTACCGATACCAACCAAGGGATAGTCATAGCATTCAAGCGGCGCAACCACTATGAAATCATTATATCAGCGCGATTATCTGGAGCATAGAAAACCGTGTCTTACTAATGCACCAAAGCGAGTAGGCTGATCATTTCCGTTCCATTTGTCCTCGAGTTTCACGATCTGATCGTTTTCGTCGAGATCGATAACGACGGTGGAGTTCATGAGCTGTGTGGCCAGTTTAGGCGCATGTCAACCTGAATTAGGGAAAAGTTTGCATTACCTTTTTTGTTCCAATAAACCGAACGGTATATTCTTGTTGTTGTTCATATGTGATGCGGCGGGGGTCGTTGGTCGAAGAAATAACTTTGTACGACAAAGTACGGGAAGTCGGGAATAATTTTTCCTAAAATGAGCTCTGTCAGTGTTCATCCCTCAAAGGCCAAATTCATAGGCGCCTACCAAGCCATACCACTGAGGCGCAAACTCTTTATATCCAAAGCATTTGCTCAGGGGATCCTATTCGTGGCCGAGATTGATACCAAGCCACAATTCTCCATTATTAGAAACGAACCTCAAATATAGCATCTTGCCTCCATGTGCGATGGAGAATGTCTTGACTAGGCTTGGAGCTAAACAACTACATGCCTCACAGTTAACTACGGGCCCACAATTGAACCTGGTTACTCACGTTGAGAACGTCCTCTACAACTTGCTTGCGTTTTCCCTCCAATGGAATACCAGAGTTTTGCACTTCCACTCCGTTGGCGAGACGGGTGACATCAGTATTAGTAATAATGGTACCGGACATCGCAGATAGAACGCTCTGAGAGGCAAAAGTTCGAGTTGCGTAAAGATTCAAGAGTGGGATGAGAGTAAGTACGAGCTGGCGAGTGCGCATGGTAGTAGTTAAGAGAGATAATATGGGTCCAGGCTTTATACACAATACACAAGTGGAGCTTCAGGTTGTTTGAAGTCATTACGCGTCATGTCGTTCATGGCAAGGCCAGGATCGAGAGTTGTAATGTGGCTGTGCTTGGATCGGCGATCATTATGAAATTAGTTGGTTTTTATTTAGGACTATACTTTAATGAATCAGTTCAAAGCCAATGGCTTTCGAGAGGTCCAAAAAAGGAGCGTGAGTCATTTAATACACTGATTTAATTGAGTGGTGCGATGATAATAATACCAGTGGAATTGGGCATTACCTCCTGTACTGAATGAACCGCCCAGAACGTCTATGCTTTCTTTTCTTGTTCCTTTGGGTCCTTGGGTGGAGCCATGCCCATCCAACCAAGCAAACTTCCACCCATTTCCTTCATTTGCCTCTCACGATCCTCCTCCATCATCTTCCTGAACTTCTCCGAATTCTCAGCCCAGTATGCCTGATCCTGCTTGTAAAGATCTTGATACTCTTTGCGGCGTTGCTCCAAATACGTCAGGGGAGGTTGGTCTGCAGGATGCTGTTTCTTGGCGCCTCCGAAACCGAATAATCCGCCGATCGCCATATTACCACTTCCGCCTCCGGATTTGCGCTTCTTTTCCCACTCTTCAACAACTTTGCGTTTCTGCTCCGCTTCGACAGCCGCGTATGCTTTGGCGATGTCCTTGTCCTGGTAGGCTTTGAGGATTGGACGTACGTCAGGTGGTGAATGGATCGCAATTGCTGGAGAAATAGAAGATAAGTCCAAAATTAATAAGAAATGTTTGCAGGTTCGCTTACATTCTAAGAAGGGGATCAAGCCAACAAGCCCAGCCGGGTCACCACTGGATCCATCTGCGCGCCATTTAGGTATAACAATGGCATTGTCGGGGTTCTCTGCGTACTTCGATTTATCGGTGTCGATAGCGATAACTTTTGAGAGATCTCGGTTCAAATAGTTCAAATCCTTCACAAAAATTGTTAGACCCCCCATTAGATTTTGAACCAGCCTGACTTACTTTAACGAGCCCATCCTTTGTAGTTCGAGTGGCTTCACGGAAGAGTTTATAGAGGATAAAAGCTCCGAAAGGATCAAGCTTCTCAACGACGGGGATAGCGGTCTGTTCAACTTGTAAGTAATTGGTAAATCTGGGTATAAATGAATTTGCTTACGTATGCCGCTTGGGTGGTAAATAAGACGATTTCATAGAACTGGGAGAGATATCCAAGGAAATAGTCTACACCTGGCCTTTTAGCTGTACGCCATCCATGTTGTCGCTGTATATTACAGGTACATTAGTGAAATGAATTCCTGATTTGTAAGGCAGAGACGCACATCCCAGGTCGATGTAACCAACAAGTCGTCGAGTGAGATGACCAAGGTGTATGGTCTCTGGTGTGGCGGAGGAAGTGGGGGAGGCAAAAGCTCGGTCCAAGCAGGCTTATTGAAGTACTAGAGGATGGCTATAAGCACTTGTCAGTTTCCTCCAGCATGGTATTTGACTCACGTTAAAAACATCAGTTATTCGTGCTTTAGACCGACCGAATAGTGATAAATCTTCCTGTAAAGATAATTGGATTAAAACCCCAATGTGTCAAATACCGACTTACCCCTCCACCAATAGCCTTTTTCTCTTCCTCGCTCTCCCACTCCCGTCCCATGTAGATGGCTCCACCAATTATGCCTGCGAGCCCAAATGCAATAGTCCATCTCGCAAAGGTTTGGCGTTTCTTTTCGATCGAACTCAAAGAGTCCTTTGCAGAACGCGCGCCCGTCCTTTCACCACTGGACTTGTCAGATGGTGTATTCGGAGGCGGAGGTGCTTCAATCGGTGAGATGTCAAGCGAGGGTAGACTCTTGGGTTTCAGTGGTTCATCGGTCGAGGTCGGGTTTGGGGGCGGCGGTGGGGGAGGTGTGGTTATTTGTCGAATTGGAAGCGCATATGTAAGTCTTCGCTGGATGAGAGAACGAGCGACCAGCCTCGGAACGGCCATTGGGTGAGCTTGGTCGGGCACAAAATCCACAGGTCACGTGAAATGATGGTTAGCCGCCCGGAGATCTTCCTTGAATCGAGCGATCGCAAGCAAAACTTGGTTTTCTGATTGATTACTCCCTCGCTATATTGGTTGTATCACTCCTTTATATGATAGTCAGGTAAGTTCTCATTGTATATTATAGTAAACGCAGATCCAGTACGAAAATCCTAGTTTATTTCGTACGCCGCGTTGGCTCAATGGTAGAGCGTCGCCCTCCTATGACGCGCGTCACAACGACAGGCGAAGGCTGTGGGTTCGATCCCCATGCGTGGTAGAGGTTACTTTATGCCAGTACGCATACATTTTAAAGATATTCGGCTATTTTTATTGTTTTAATAGCCGATCTTTAATTCCTATCATACCCAGCAGCTTTCCTGTTCCTCACTGAGATTGACCACTAATAACATCGTAACATAGTCAAACTCCAACAACTGAGCCGTGCTGGGAGTTGCCAACTCGTTTGCTTTCACCATGATATTGTTTCCACGTTCTTTGGCACATTGCGCTGATATATCTGTACGATTTAGCTTGTTTGATTTTCACGGCCTGATCGGAATTATATATCGGCCTGGTATCGTCGGCCTTACTCCTTCCCGCCTTAACAGGCGAATTTTAGCGAACTTTAGCGAGCGGCCCGATCAAGGAATTGTTTGGCGCTGTCATCACGCTGAAATTTGTCAAGCGTGACTCTTGTTTGCCCATAATTAATTTCGCACTCGATTACTGCCCATATACGCTAGTTTTATTATGCGCCACTTGGGGACTTGACACTAATCCATCGGTTTAAGGGCCACTGTATTCCTTTTGACGCCTCCTGCTGTGCGAAAAGTGGCGAAACATTAGCCAGATATTGAATCCAATCGGACTGAGTTCTCGATGTTTAAGAACGCTGCACTCCGACCAATGCGGACATGTTGCTTATGATATCTGTCTCCCGAAATACCCAGGCATATGCTTGGCGAGTCACGGGAGGCTATTGGTATTCAACATTGCTTCTTAGACGTGGGGAGATCCCGACGTCCATGCTGCCCAAGAACACGTTTCTCGTTGTGTACGTACCGACCGGAGCGCGTATATGCCGATAAACACTCGGGTACGCAGGCGGCATCTTCCACGCCGTTGTCTGTTTGTACTGTCTCTCTTCCTGCTTTCAGCCGATAACGCGTAACGTGCTACCACATGGGTGATAGGATGGATTGAACTATCAGGTTAGAATACAAGGTGGTTGTTTCGGGAGTATATGCGTTGCTCTCACAGTATAAAGGCACTAGATGAGAGTACAATAGCTCTCCAGCACCAACAGGTCTCTTCTCCATCAGTCTCACGAAGAAAAAAAAAATAACCATGAGGACTTTCGCACTTGCTCTCACTGTTGGGCTCTCCCTCTTCCAAGTGTCTTTCGCAGCTCCTGCTGTCAAGGCCAGGGATTGCCAAACCATCCCTTCATATGCCGATGCAGGTGTCCGTGACCAGGTCTACCGCATCACTCAATCTCGTGGTGTTACCGCCAAGGTCTTGCTCAGCACCTTCGAGGTATGTGAATTCACTTGAAGCACATTGAAGTGCAAGTTACTTATATGCTTCATCCTCAGACTGCCTGGATCGAATCTCATGTTAACAATCTGTAAGTACTCACTTATGAATCGATTGTTCGTGTATCAAGCTGAATCATGATGATACAGGCCGTGTGGTGACCAGGACTCAATCGGTGTTTTCCAGCAGCGCCCTAGCCAAGGATGGGGAACCTACGACCAAATCATGAACGTCGACTACAGCACCAACAAGGTAACCGTCAACTTGAGCCCTGTTAAAAATTATACTCACTCCATAATTGCTTTAGTATCTCGATCAAGCTATTGTCAATGACAGGAACTTCCCAGGATATACCGCCGGCCAACTCGCCCAGTCTGTTCAACGCTCTGAGTTCCCTGATCGTGTACGTACTTCATGGGCTTGAACGCTTGACTAACCGTCACTGACCACTATCCCTAGTACGACCAAGCTGAATCTACCGCCCGCGCTTTGATTGCCCAAGCTCAAGCTTCGGTTGGAGGCGGAAACACTGGTGGTGGAGGCCAGTGCTCTGGCGTTCCCGCTTACGGATCCGCTACAGTCTACACTGGAGGTCAGAGGTGCACTTATGGGGGGTAAGCAACTCGGCATCTTAATGTGTGTGCGTACGCTGAGATTTGTCCACCGATTTGCAGACACTTGTGGACTGCCAAGTGGTGGACTCAGTATGAAACCCCTAGCACCGGTGGTAGTGGTGTCTGGCAGGACAATGGCGCCTGCTAAATAACCCACGCGTATAGTGGCTAGGATTAATGGTTGGATATTCGGCATGGCATTCTCCTCTCCCTATGATTGTATTGTTGTAGGCGGAATTCATATTTGTTTCATTTGTCAGTCGAGTGTTATGAGTGTGGATCCACCAACAAGACGTGAAAACTTGGGCAGTAACTACTCAAAAATTAAAGCCCGTAGGATCTGTTTTGTATCCCACTGTGGTACTCGGATACTACTGTATCTGATTTGTGTGCATGGACGAGAAAGCTAGAACTGGTAGAACAATATCTCTACGGGGCCCCAAAAACCCGGGAGCGCTCTGGAGTGCTCCGGTTTTGGGAGCCTCCTCGTTAGGATCCGACGGATCCGGATTGCTCGGCGAGCACTTGGGAGCACTCCACGAGCACTTCCGAGCGTCATATCAAACGCTCCGGAATGCTCACCGACAATAGCGAGTCCCGGAGCGCTCCCGAGATTTTCGGGGCCCCGTAGAGATACTGTAACGAATAGGTAACTATTTTCACTTATTGCTATCTTATTCCTGTCCGTTACTCGTTACATAATCAGCCACTCGTTTATCGGTTATTGCGTTGATCATGTATGGTACTTGTCTCCTTTTAACGGGCTCGTACCCAAAAAGTTCTGTATCTACTTAGCTTCAACTACGAATAGAAGTGACTTACGGATTGTCATTCAGCTTGATTAAGTCGTCTGATTAATCTCTATATTACATCGTATTCACGAAGTTAACATACACAAGCAGGATCGATAACCAGCATATCCACAAGACTTGCCCTAGATTCCTAAAGTTTTGGCTAAGCAGCAATACCTTCCGTTGTGAATCTTATAATCAATCTCACCAGAATAGTCTCCTCCCGAGTTCTAGGCAGATCTTGCCCTATTTTAACACCTTTAGACCAATTTCACCCCAATTTCCCTATCAATATAAGTTCAGCTTATCCGAAAGTACTGGTGATTAAGTTATTTGTACTCAGCGAGCATTTTGTACCGAAAAGCTACTTCTTCGTAAAACTTTTGCATATTGAGGTCAAGAAATTTCAACGGTTCTTCAGGAGTACATAACTTGAAGGAGAGTGATTTTGCCGTCAGAAAGTTCATACAACCTCGCGTTTTATTTTCCTACTCCTCCTCAGATTTCCTGTGGAAATCGGCAATTTGAGAAAGCAAGCTCACATCTTTCAAAGGCAAGCCCGAACCCATTTTCTGGCAGAACTCCCCAAAAAAGCTTTTCCATGAATTAATGATGATATCTTTGCATTCTGGGCAAAGTGTGGATAAAGAGGTTATTTCCCGTGGAGGATCGGGTACAACCCATTTCTTCAACGTTTGGAACTCCGTTAAAGCGTCAACGAATTGAACCTGCGCGGCATACAGTATCGCTTTATCTTTTCGATTAATCCGACCCGACCAAATCCGAGAGCGATGGCCAAGAGATAGGACATTCAAGAAAATATAACCGAGCAGTACAGAGTCATCACCAGGTTCACTGAGAATGAGCGGGTTCGGAAATGGAGCTGAGTTATTTGATGTCGGATAGCCCATCAAGCTCTGAAGCCGGTCTATGAACGAAACAGAATTACTTGCAGATACCCCCACCTGAGTGCTCTGGTAGTCTGAAGCTTTAATGATATTGAAGATATCAACGGACGTATAAGAGCCAAGAAAGTCGGACCTGGTTGCGTCATGGAGGTTAAGGGAAATAAGACGCTGAATGAATGACAGCACAGGCCGCTCAAGCTTAGTGTTGCGCGATAAAGTCCTGAGCTCCAGTAATGTGCTTGCACTCCACTTTTCAGCTAGTGAGATGAGTTCTTTGACTGTTTCACTCGATCCCTTGAGCATGAAATGCAATTTATCTATCGCCCAATCTTCAAGTTTGATCATGCCGAAAAGCTGAGCAGGGGTTGCAATATCAACGTAGAGGGTGTATAAATCCTGAAGCTGTTCGCCATGGCACATTATGTATCCATATCTATCGAGCTTCGAGTAGTTTTCATCTCCTGGTCTATTGGCTTTGGGTTGAATGACTTGAAAGGGTCACACAGTAGATCGGAGTATCTTACCGACAAGTAATTGCAAGAAGGTAGTTCCTAAACTGCTTCGCTGTAATATAGGGAAGTACGATGGGGGTTCCATCACTTGAGTCCGGAAGCCTCGGTATTATGTCCTCGATATACGTAGGAACAATTCCCTTTTTTAATTTGGGAACTAGGACCGGCCTTGGCCCGAACACTTGTGTAGCGTGCAGCTTGAATAAGTGAGATTATGAGAATGTGAGAATGTTTCAAGTACATTCGATATATATGATGTGTAAAATGTAATATTTGCCGTATAAAGGTGTGTTTTATGCGTTTTGGACATGCACACGGCGAGGTGTTGGCAACTATCCACGGCGAGAGAGAACAGGTTATTGGTACACAGTGGTCAACGACTAAAATATGAAATACCTTGAATAACGTGTTATCTACGAGGAATACGCCACTGTCATCCGGAAGATAGTACTTCGCATCTCTCGAGTACGCTGTGGTAGAACTGACAGCGTGGTCCATTCGAGAATTCTGGTTATTAGTAGAATTTGTTAGATGGTAGGGAATCCCAGGATCAGCACCCAAATCTCGATCTGTTGAAGGCTCGGGGTGTTGCATATTGTAGCAATAATGTTCTCAAGAGTAAAAGAGGTCTTTAAATCTAACAAGTGGATATATCTAAAGTAAATCTTGATCTTGGCTTGCACGGTGGTGATTCGAATCACCGAATCCTAACTTGGTCACATGATCTAGAATTTCTTGGACAGATAGTTGGGTATTGGAAGTCGGATGAGCGACTAGCCAGTCGGACCTTAAGCTTAAGACGTTGGCAGTCCAAAAGTCACTTGAACTGGGGGCAGCCTGGATGCAACCGGCCCGGCCTTATAAGGCACGGGGTACAAACATGTATATACAGTGAATCCATCTAGTCCCCTCCCAATGTCCGTCCGTCCGTTCGTTCATTTGGCGCCGATGCCGGTGCTAGGCGCCGGGTAGCCGTTACCTAACAGGTATTTAGCATGACCTTCCTTTTGAACTTTCTATCGTCGTTTTGCGTCACGGTTTTGATTGCAAGAAAGATTTGCTGCTAGTACACAACTGTTCTATAATCAACCAATAGTCTTGCTGGCACCCAAGCTTTGATTTTCAGCTTGTTCATAAATTTGGCTTCTGCTCTAATTTCAGCCCCCTTCAGTGGTATCCACGCTTAAAACTCCCTATATCACAAATAGTTAGCTATTTTGGAACGGGAAAACACGTGCCTATCCTACTCATTGATCTCTTTAAATACGGATGCTACTTCTTCATAGAGCTCTCTTATATTGTTGGAAATCTTTCCCAATAACGCGTTGATTGATATCATGCACTCGTATGAGAAACATCCCCACAAGACACCCTTAAACTCTTTGTAGAGCATCCAGTGATTATTAGCCACCTGAGACAGCAAGGAAACATCTTTCAAAGGCAGGTTAGAACCTAGGCCCTGTCCGAGGTCACCAAAATACCGCTCCCAGACAGTCATAAGCTTGGGTCTACAAGTGTCGCACCCAAAGAAAGCCAGTGTTTCGTTCAACCATCCCAACTTCTTAAGCTCAGTATTAGCATCGACAAACCGGACCTGGGCAGCATATAGTGCTGCTTTATCCTTCCGGGTCGTACACTGTGACTAACCCTAAGAGCGGTGACCAAGAGACAGTAGCTTCAAAAATATACAACCGAGTAGTTCAGGGTCGATATCCGGCTTCTTGACAGCGTTGTAAAGATCTATGCACGTATAAGCGTTGCAAAGGTTGTCCGGAGAAAATGGGTCGGCCACATCCTCCAAACTGGTATAGATAAAATACTCAATGAACGGCATCACTGGGCACTCGAGTGCGGTATCGCGTGATAGGGCTCGGAGGCGAAGTATAGCATCGGTAGTCCATTTACATGAAGTGGAATTAGCCAGTGCGTTAAGGTGGTTTTTGAACATGGATTGAAGCGCCTTTATCGCCCATGCTTCAAGGTCAACTGTCCCAAAAAAGCGAGCAAGAATTGCAACGTCGGTGTACAGGGTGCAAATGGATATTAGTCGGCCGCCCTGGTATGCTCGAGTTTGATCTGTAATGATGGAATGATCTTTATCACCTGGTCTAGAACATTTAAATTAGACGATCGAAAAGTAACTGATGGGGCGAAGGAAGATATCTCACAGGCACGTAATAACAAAAAGGTAGTTTCTAAACTGTTCTGCAGTAACGCCATGGATTATGATAGGATTGCTATCACTTGAGCCTTGAAGTCTAGGCTGCACATCTTCAATGTACATTGGAGTCATATCCTTGATTGGTTGAGGGGTAGACGTTCGACGAGGCCCAAACGCTCGTGTAGCATGCACCTTGGTTGCGTGGATTCGTAAGTTCGTTATACATAACAAGTTGTTCAGTTTGAAATGTAGTATATACCTTTTTATTTATTTATTATGGATAAACCGCATTGTAAATCCATATTTAGGGACACGCGTATCAGAGATAAGCTTAAGGGATTGGTACGCATAATCAAAGTTGAAGCGGCTTGCCTTAAATAGAACATCTTGAACGGAAATATGCCAGTGTCATCTGGGGTATAATATTTTGTATCCCTTTTGTATTTAATCTCATTGCTACTACTCGCGCTATCATCTGGAGGCGGCATTTGGTTGTTAGTGGCGGTCAATGCATCTCAGTACCAAAGCGGTTTCTTTTCAGAAACTGTCGAAAACGGCAATTATCGCCATATCTACATCCTCCCGTTTTAGAATAGAGCTAGCAGATAGGACCTGACTACATTGTGTTAGACTTTGAATGTTCCATGACTCGTGTGTTGGTCAACTGGGTTAGAAGGAACGCCTGCGGCAGCAAGCGCTTCTGAGTGGCAACGTGATGAGGTCAGCCGAGCCCCGGCACGTGATCAATAATTTCTCAATGTCGTCCTCCCTCAAACGTAAACGCGGCGCAGATCAAAGCGAAAGTGCGGCGCCCACGGCGGCTAAAGTGAAGGTGTTGGAACCATCATCTACACTTGTTGGACCGGTCTTGGGTAACAAATATGAAGTTTAATTGTTTAAAATTTCCTAACGGCCAGTCATAGCGCACTTTCCATCAGTTGCGCCTCCAAACGGCACTCCTGCTCATGTGTATCGCTCCAAATACTCAGCCCCTGATGCAGCCCTTGAAAGCACATCTACTATTCTCGTTTCTGAAACTCCTCAGATCGAATACGTAAGCACGAATCAGGATTATGCTGCTGCCGGACATGGATATACCTGCCAGTAAGCTTTGACTGAGGGTTATCCAGTGTGCCATTTGCTAACTTATTATCAAGGTACATGGTGGCTGTTCACAACCGAAAAGACAATACTATAACATTCCGACCTGCTCCCTTGTATGACCTTACCCGCACAGTCAAAGCTCTCAAGAATCTGGAGACTCAAGCTGTATCCCAAGCGCAGCGGATGCAGGCCAGGAATGCCCTTGGAGAAGCATTCGGAACAAAGAAGGCCAAGGCAGCCATTAAAGCAGCAGAGAGGAATCGGGTTGACGTCGGGGCCATGAAAGACGTTCGGGACTTCGTAGTCGATAGTGTGCGGGGTGGTACAAGTGCACTTCCTACCAAAGGTAAGTAGCTTCCCCAAGGTCCTCTGATCGAGGCGCTCAAATCACTTCTTATATTAGATGCAGTCACCGAAATGTCTCTGTCTAGTCGACTCATTCCTACGCCTGATCTCTCTGCTTCCACACCATCCGATGCGTATCCTCTTGCCAATGTTATCCCTCCTGCCGAATTTACATCTATATCGATCCAACCATTCCTCGCCGCTACAACTCCCGAAGACCGCCGAGCGCTGCTTCCCCATCGCCATAGTATATGGATAAACGGGCGTCTGAGGGCCTTGTTTGCTAATGGCGAGTCGGTCAGCAAATCAAAATTGTGAGCCCTAATAAACAATTTATTCAATGGGAACTAATCAGTACTTTAAGAAAATGTTTGATATATGTCTCAACTCTATTTGCATTCCGCCAGACGGCCTCGCATACGTTATCAAAGGCCACCGGGGATCCTCGAGCCGCGCTGCGAGAACGCTTGGACTCGGCGACTGTACCTGACTTGGTTTTCGATGGATTGCTCGAGAGGTTTACGGAAACCGCCAGAGGAGGACGGTGAGCATCTCAGTCGTCTTGATTTTACTGAAACGGATTTAGTATTTATCGCTTGGTTTTAGGCCAACTGTAACGTCGCAAACAGAGACCAAGCTTTTCACATACCTACTTGCGCTGTGTTTGCGGATCGATGCCTTCTCGACAGTCATCTTGCCTTTGGCAAATGATCTGAAAATCTCTCCAGTCAAGTTCGTCATTTATTATTCATTGGAATTTCATGTATTGACTGCCATTTCAGGTTGACGACCTACTTCAAGTCACTGGGCTGCAAAATTCAAGGAACAGGGGATGAGCGCCGGGCAGTATTGACCGTTCCACTTGAATTCCCCAAACCGAGATCTATGACTAAACGAGGTGGAAAATAGAGGCCTATGCCCATGATTCATTGACTTCAACCGCGACATGTACCGCTGGTATACGTATATTCAATATTTACGTGTTGTCTATAGACCACATTTTTTCCCTACTCTGTCAGATCGAAAACTACCTTGCTCCTCCCCTTCAATTTCAGTGTGACCCATTTTGCCTTTCCAACGTCCGTCGTTTCGATTTCTGGGTTTTGAGCACTCCCCAAGTCTCCATTCTCACCGACGAAGTTCACCTCGACACTTTTCACGGAAACCTCGGGAGTAGTCCATAAGCCCAGAATACCGCTGCACTTGGACACTATGGTGTAGCTCCAATCGCTTCCTTTACCGCTGACTCGAGTTTCAGTGATCCCCTGAGAAGCCAAGTATTTGTCTACTAGCCCGGGACACGCGACTTTACCCTGGTCCCCGAGTGAGCTGATTTCGACCACACCAACAGTAGCCCAGCCGAGAGGATCAAGTTCAATTCGAATAGGCGCAGCGGGGTGGAGTGTATTGGATATGTCATGCAGCACAACTCGCTCGTTTGCTGGGTTACTAGATTGGATGTAGAGTACCACCGCCGACACTGAGTTTGAAGGGACACCTAATGCTTGTGCGATATCGGAAGCTGTAATGAATTCCACTAGCTATTGCATTCACGGATATCATTAGTCGCTAGACAGTCCAGATAAACAAAGTTCCGACTTTACCCTTCCTTCCCCGGACTGTACATTCCAGATCCCGACTGTCTTGTCAACGTAAACTTTGAGGCCTCTACCTACTCCGGCGCACATGACTCGTGGATCGAATACGTCGTTGAGTACGGTAAATGCGGTCGAGGCTTGAACAACTATGCTAGGTGATGGACCCGGCGCTGTATCGCCTACCATCTTCGTGAGGATTTCGGGATTCGACTTGCCAGGAGCATCTATCGTGCCAGCCCATTACTTGTATGTCACTCCCTTTACCGAATACAAACACTAACCTGTAATCGTTACCGGGCCGGTACCAAATACACGAAACGATGCATGGAATGAGCCCTATTGTCCCAACGTCGAGTCAACAAGTGGGTGGCTATATGTAAGCTATTGTTAGTTACCTGAGATATCCCGGTGTTGGTATTATGCACTTCCCCATCCGATGAAATGTAAGGATGGGTTTGAAACTAGTAGATCCGTAGATGAGTCATGAGTACTCGGAGCGGGTTTATTGAATGGATATTACCATATCAAGGTCAGGTTGGACGTCAAGCTCATTCAATAGAAGCGCATTTATGCTGTTAAAGTCAGTTGGTTAGTCATTTCAGAAGGCAAGCTTGGATTGAACTGGTTGCGAACGTATTTGTGAAGACGTGGTATCTGTGCGAGTCGGGCTCGTTGGGATAATCTAACTTATAAATGAGCAATGGAGCCTTTTCAATCATAAAACGAATACCCACAATCATCGCTGTTTCTCACAACCCGCTTTACTCCTTTTCCACAGAGACCGATCTCTCCGAGCAGAACTCTCGGTGTCATTCCCATGCACCATATGACATTCGCTGCACCGAACGCTTCCAATGCTGCAGAAGTCACAGCCTGGACATAGGCCTTTCTCAACATGACGATATCCACCGAGCTTCCGAATATTTCTTCGCCAGACTTCGAGTAGGTAACTTCTATAGCAGAGACGATATGGTCCATAGATGCCATGTTGTCACACTTTGTAAACGTTATGCCGGCGGTACGAAGAGTTGCATAGTAGTCATTGAAAAAGTTTTGAACCGAGTCAGGGTGGGGTATGTAGTCTGGTTTGCGTAAGTGCGCCATTGCAAAGCATGTAGGCAAATACATTACATTCGAATCCCTCTTCTTCGGCCGGGCCGGGATACCCATCCTTCGTAACCTTGACTAGGCTATATTGACTCGCAAACTTGCTCGGTTCTACTCCTTGCCAGTAGCCTTGTATAGTATGCCAGACGCCGACATGCGCTACCCCGTACTTGTCTTTTGCCGTCTTGACTAGTTCGCCCAAGCTCCCGATCTTGTCCAAGAACAGTCGTTTAGAATCAAAGGATTGAAGCCTGAAGGACTTTACGTCTTGCCATGCATCATCGATCAAGAATGCTGCTGGCCGAGTCCCAATTGAATGGAAGTGCTCCAGAGCTTTCAGTGCAGATGCGCCTGTCGTTGGGGTTGGAGGTTGGAGAGAGTTCCAGGTACAACTGTCGTGCTACGGGTTTTAGACTCCGGGAAAGCTTTGAGACTTGAATCAAACGAGCGTTTAACTCACTAGGTCAATTTGCTCTCAAAGATATAGGAGTTGAGTGTAGGTGTGTTGACAAGAGGGCCTGGGACGTTAAGTAGTAGACGCGCCTGTACGACAGAGGCTTTGATAGCAGAGTTGATGTCCTTGGCGATAGTAACCACTACTTGACCTGTCTCGGTTGCTGAGTGGCTCCTCTCAAAACGAGCAAAAATTAAATCCTTCTCTGGCTCGAACAGTGGGCCGCGGAGTGTTCCCATACACGCATCAGTCGTCAGTGGGAGTAGTGCTACGACGTGCTTCGAGCTGCGGAGTGCTAGTATCTGCGTATCTGTATGGCTTGGAAGTAAACCGTCTTGGTGCGCAAAGAGCCAATAGCATCTACAGGCGGAAGCGAATAACGCAGAAGGTTAGATTAAATCTAGGAATGCGCACATAACTCACTTGTCTCGAGTAAGTCGCAGAGCACTGGTAATGCTTCCTCCGGGTCGCCCAAGATTGAAGCTAGACACAATAGGAGTCGTTGACCGAGAATATTCATCCTCACTTTGAAGTGAAAATAGAAGGATATAAGTATAGAAATTATCAGATGGTTTTGGAGGTACTAGGTCAATATGAGCACCCGAAGTCGCCAAACTAGGAAGATGCTCTAGCAGTAGATCCATAACTGGCAAGATTCCGAAAATATTACTTTGATTGTGTCCCGAGTCCAGGCAGTAAGAGTAGTCAAGTTCATATCAGTCATCGCGCCAAAAGAAATACTGAAGCGTACGATTGATATGACTAATGCTGACCTACCCCGAGTAAACGCCGACTCAGATTAATCAAAACTTGAAGTCCACGTAATTAATCAGTGTAGTTACTGAGGTTGCGTATACCTGGCCGCGACAAATAACGCGAGTAGTCGCAGCAACTGAACAACAGGATCAAGTACGCATACACCTATGGGGGTCAACACTGTCAATTATTCAGCATACATGTGAACAAGTTAGGGCTCATGGCTTTGCCATGCATTCAAAAGAACAAATTTTAAACTTTCCCAACTCGTACAACCGAAGGCGTGAGTGATTCTTTAAGTCTATCCTCTGGGACATCCTTGTGTACCGAATCAATTATGGACCCATGCCTTGCAGCATAATCTTTCATCCCTACATCCACAGCACAATCAACAACCTTCTTTGAAACAAACTAAATATAGCTCACTTCGAAGTTCCTCGGCCAAAAGCCGGCTCTGTACATCCAGTCTCTGGGGCATGATATTTTTCCTCGGAACCTTCGGAGAAAACTCTAATCTTTCTACGCCCAATTCTTTGAGCGTTTTCCTCTCAACCAACGAGAACTCAGATGGATCGGAACGGTTAAAGTTGAATGGCTCCTTGAGGGATACTGGCGGGTTCGTTATGAACCTAATCGAACGAGTATGATTTTTGGATGCAGAGTGAAGTAGGAGAGGATGCAAGAGGATTACATCTCCGCGTTCTGTTCAATATTAGTTTAGACACCTTTTACCGATCGGGAATGTTACGGACCTCCTGTCATCTCGGTAAACACATTACACTCATTCAAACGGGCGCCGAAATCAAACTTCCCTTGCCCTGGGCCCATTCCTGGAGCAACACCCTCAGGGTGATCACGCAGCCAGCGGGCAATAGCCCCAATACTGTCTTCTGCGATATACGTTCCTCCTCCACGGGGCTATGTGTGTATTATTTTCGGGGGAAATGCGAGCAGAATTGAAAATAGGCCTACTTTAATATCACTGTAAAGAGGGATAACCAAGAGACCTTGTTCTGGAGAGTCAAGGAAGTGAAGGAAAAAATCCCCGTCGCAGTGCCTGAGCAGATCCTAAGAGTAATAAAGGGAATATAGTCGGTAGGACGAACCAGTTGTCAAGCTCCTGAGGCCTAATATCCTCTTTCTCCCACCTCTCAGTTCCTAAATTGGTTATCATGCCTAGATGCATTGGATCTGTAACGTGCTCCGGAAAAAGGAAAACAAAAGACACTAACTGTCGCGCCATTCTTTACAATAATCTGATATTTTCTCTTCCCCGCCAACCAACTCGCATATGGCACCCCACGCATTAGGGGCGACTTCTTTGGCCAGGACCTTTCGGTGCCATGGCTGATGTATGCGCTCTTGTGTCCAAGTAGACTTATCACTCGGATCAAATCCAAGCCTAATCCAGATGTCTTGTGTAGCACGGGTGATCCACTCATCCTACAATTTGGGTAGATAACTAGTAATTTGGATGTCTGGGCAGAGAATATGTATCTACCTTGAGAGCTTTTTTGATGACTACATATCCGTGCGTCATAAAAAAGTCTATCTGCTCGGCTGTATATACGAATTCATAATCTGGGCATTGCATGAACTAGTGGCAAGTACTGACGACTGAGGTACTCATACCGCTGCACCATTATATCGAGAAGAAGTCAAGGTCAAAATATGGGTTTAGCGACGTTGATTGTCGTTGTGGGGCGTGGAGGTGGCGACTCTTATAGCATTTCGGTGCACCGGTTGTAGCTCCCGTTTGGGTTAAACTCCAAAAGGTTAATACCATTGCGGTGAATTCAAAAATCATAGAGTCAAGCGGTAGTCTCTGAGTAAGCATACTGCAGATCGATCGGCTGATGACACCGGTGGATCTTGGGTGGGATATGATTGATCGTATTCTTCGGAGAGCTAGCGGAACTGTGAGAGATGCGAAAGACCCGTTTACCGCGCTCCCAAAGTACGTCAATAAAGATATCTAACTTAATTTGAGGAAGAGAGAGTGAAGAGTGGCTTGTTACGTAATCAGCTTTCTTACTGTTACCTTGCCAGTCTGAATCAATGCATTACTCGCGATCGTTACTGCTACTATCCACCATTGCTTGTCCCCTTAAGGAGCCCTTGCTCAGCAGAAATCCCGTATCTACTTATTCTCAACCGCCGAATACAAGTGATGCTCAATATCTCTCTGCCTTGCATCTGTTCAGAATTCGCTTAGCACAAACTAAAATTGCCGTATTTTTTTGAAAATATCCCAAAGACGAATTCAACGGTAAATGTGGTGAGTGATATGCAAACGCTTGAATCAAACATACTACGTCATCATCTACATTGGGGCAATTGCCCAGAATCTTATCCTCACAGCCATAAAACCCCACGTGCCCGTTTCATCTTTATGGTCAAACTCGCAAACTCTACTCATCTCTTGGATGATGTCTTCTGCTTCGTCGTCGTCAACATGTTTGAGGTATGAGACCCGAAAAACCGAACGAAGAAAGTCTATCATGGATCCAGGGAGGGTGTTGATCGAGGGGTTCAATGAGATGTCCTCCACTCTGAATCCTTCCGATTCGAGTATCTACGTTATTGGTCGATTCCACTTTTAAGTAAAATAACCTTGGTCTGACCAGGCAAAGCTCACTTTCTTATACTCTTCGGCTCGAGGAAGAAAACATGGTTCATGAACCGGTTTTCCACGGCTTTTGAGTATCTGGGCCACAACGGATCGTAGACCTAATATGAAATAGTGCATTAGCTAAGTACAACAGCTTGAATATGCTTACCCAATGCGGCCATGTACCCTCCAAAGTCGCCAATAAACCGGCCCCCAGGCTTCAGGAGGGCCTTCGCACCTCTCACCACGCCACGTGGATCTCGTTTACACCAGTGAAGGACAGCATTCGTGAACACCGCTATTACCAATACAGAATCAATCTTAGGTGATTTAATACGAGTAACATAAAAACCCTAACCATCAAATGTTCCAGTAAGGTGTTTGAACTCGTTAGGTATTGCAAGGTCCTGTATGTCGCAGAGAATGGAATTTTTGAGCCCATTTGCCTTGGCCTTTTCGAGCTATGAATGTTACCAAGATATGAATATACTCAATAGATAAGCAGATACAACTACTAAGCCCATACGTACCATACTCTCGGTGGAGTCTATCCCCAAAACTAGCCCCTCAGGTCCAACGATTCTTTCGATACGCAGAGTTAGTTCACCGGTGCCACAACCTAGATCTACGATCCGTTCGCCAGGCTTGGCGGAAAGTAAATCCAACACGGGTTTGGTGTACTCATCAGAGTAGACAAAAGCGGCACCTTTGTTATACAGAGCGGGCTTCCAGTCGCATTCGGCGGTGCGATTGGGCGCATTCATAATTCGTGGAATGCAATGCTTGGCTTGGGGGGGCTTGTGATATGTTATGGAAGGATGTGTATACCGAACGAACTGTGTATATATAGGAGTATACGTGTATAGAAAAGAAGATCAGGGGCCGTCGAGGAAAACTGAGACAAACCGAAAGGGACGGGGAGCGGAGATGCCCGACCGCGAGTGATTCTCGCGAGTGGGTGATTGAACTGAGTTCGGAATCCGTGGTGTGATGGGCGAGAAGAAATGGCTGAAAACCGATATTATCAAAGCACGCGCCACCGTACAATATAGGTATACCGGATTTCCACAGGAAATGGGCTTTCTAACAAAATGTGTTAAAAAAGGTCTATGTAAACATCCGGAAATTTTGACCCAAATAAGCGCATAGACCGTTTTTAGTATGACTCCGACCGATTTTTTGAGGAAGCCGCAGAAATCCTAAAGATACATACCACACGGATGCTCTATTAGTTCTGGAGGGATAGCGCCTCGAAGATGGTGAATATGGACTATGTGCATATGACTGTATGCAATGCGTGTTCGTCTGGTAAAGTTTCTCGGCTAACTTGATGGGAAAATGCGAGTTTGACTTCAGTTACAAGTGTTTGTAATATACACCCCTCTGTGTGAATAAATAGTAGGTTACTGGCTATATCAGCAACTAACGCGATGCCCTCCTGAGTGGCCACATGGTCTTATTCTCGTACAAAATATAGTATCTGCCCATATATACTTGAATCGAAAGGACGACATATGTAGCGGAAAATGGCCTCTATATGCATGTATAATACCGATAAATAGCAATGCTAACTTGAGTCGATTGTTATCGGGCAAGTTTGGTACATACATCTCAATCCAAACCATCTTATTTGTACCACCAATAGACACTAATTTATTAATTGTGCAATTGGTACAGACAAGCTCGTCACACACATCAACGAGAGACATTGATTGAACGTATTTGCATGGTCGCTAATCGATTAATCATTTATTATTTGTGATATTCAAATAGAGCAGAAACTACGAAGGTAGTCGTTTGATATCAGATTGACCCGAGTGATTGATATCCTAGTATCAATTGATCATAGTAGACGTTGCTCCACATTCATTTAATTCTGGGTGTACCAGTGACATGCCATACTCATGTGTGTAGGGGTCCGGTCATGAACAAATCAATGCCGAAGATAACGTACTGCATCAATGAGTTTGAGGGGAAAGCTCCAGATCTGATATGCTGATAAATCCGCAGGCGCAATGGATACTATGAACTTATATGGGGCACTTGCATTCACTATTCCAAACATAAAACCGAGTCTAAAAGAAACTCGATCCTGTGCACTGAATTTGTATTCGTATTACAGCTCTCTCCAAACTCTGTGAATTTTGTCTTAGTATCTGGGGTTGCTGCAATATGACTGCAGATTAACTTGGCCAGAGGGAACTGCGCCGTGTCTGACGAACAGCCATCTCGCTCTGAACGAATCGCCTCATCAGTGGCTGTGCGTTCTACGATCGGCATGGCACGTGGACGGCGGTTCCTAAATCAGATGCCCTGAGTTGATTTTCTACCCAGCCTCCACTCGATTGGTATATGTTTGGGGTATAAACTCCCGGCTTGTCCATACCCCCACCTGCCTCCCTTCTGAACTTGCCCTCCTTAGTGATATGACTGTCTGGACTGCGCTTGGAGTGCACACGCCGTTCGATCCGACGTGTACACTGGTGACATCACATGTCTTCTCCCCAGGTGTTCTTGCGGGGATCCGTCTCGCCCTGGCCGTATATTCACTGACCGCTTTGATCGTCAATATTATATGGCAGGCTGTTGTAGTAGACACAATCGACCAGTGAGCTCTCAAAAATACTACAGATCTATGTTCATAGATACCAACTATTCCAAATAGGTTCTTCTCGTACTTTACAAACCTGACATATATTGGACTGTGCTCCTACATGTGGGCTTCATCCGTACAAACCATAGCCTATGCCCGACACGCTCGGCGCTTTCACACCAAGTCCGGAGCACAACGTGAATATCCTCTCCAACGGTGGCCCCGTATCCTACAATTTTGCACCTCCTGCTCTGGTCCACTGTTACAACATTTCGTGAGTAAAGCCTTCTTCTTATTCTTAGAACCGGGGTTTCTAAACTTCCTGGTGATTATAGCTTTCATCGTAACCGTCGTTTACTGGATTCTACTGGCCTCTTCCGAGACCTTCGCGACGCGGTATTCCAGTAAGGAATTTCTTTGTCATCTTGTCCCTTAATAACGAAGTCCTCTTTCCAGGTTGGAATAATATCACCGTGCACGCTATGAACTCTGGGTTTGCTCTCTTTGAAATTTTGTTTACTCGTGCGGGACCCATGCCATGGTCTCACATTCCTTTCTTGATCCTCTTGCTGGGGGCTATCTGGGCGTCGCGTATGTCACTTATGCAACCCAAGGATTCTACAGTGAGTGAATCTTCCATTTCAAAATAGAAATGTAAGCCATATGATTTTTACACTCGCTTACTAGCCTACTCCTTCCTGGACCCAAAAAAGCAAGGGGGTCTCCTCGCCGCATATATTGTTGGAATCGGCGCTGCGGCAATAGTTATCTTTGCGATCGTTTGGTGCATCTGTTGGATCCGAAACCGGATTTGGAGGAGAGATACGGCCGAGAAGTATGATGTAGTTCCTCTAGGCGACGTAAAAGCATAAATTTAGAAGCTTCATTTTGGACTCCTTAAGGTTTTCTTTCTTTTTTCCATACGGGTTGGCATGTAATGATATGCCGAGCGGTGTATTCCGTGAGGGTTGTCTTAAAATATATCGATTCTGATATATCTCTCGAGCCGGGTCTGCCAAAGGGCAATGAACTTATGAAGTTGGATTTCTTATAGAAAGCTCACGCGAATGTGCACATGACAGTTCGCATGTAGCTCCCGTATTGTTTATATATAGACGTGTATTGAAAAAAGGTGTACGTGATTTCAAATGGACTAGAAATGGGGCTAGTAAGTAACAGTAACAAGAACGTAGTTGATTTTGACAAGGTCATGGTCGGTTGAACACCAGGAACCATTGTGTCTCTTGTGACTAGAAATTAACTCCAAACAAGGGCTAATATTTTAAACGGGGGTACCCCGAGCAGGCTATTGAACGTCTCCATTGCCAGTACTGCTTCCGAGTCTGCTTCCATGTGAATTTCACAGTAAACCACAACAATGGGACCACAATGCGATGGGACTTAGTGATATGTAGTAACCGTTTGTGACAATGCCTATGAGCTGTCCCCTGAAAAATATGCTTAACAAGATGTATGTGCCCCAAAATGGATACACATGCTGTGCTCCAGTCATTCCATACCTAAGATTCCAATAAAATGACAAAAATGTGCCCTCACCAGGGATCGAACCTAGGACCTCATCATTACTAGTGATGCGCTCTACCACTGAGCCATAAGGGCTGATATATAATTGAAAATTAAACTTCCCATCGCTGTTCCAATCACAGCTTGCTGGATGACCATGTGTAGGACTTACTGTAGCCAGGAAGGGGTAACCAATACCTCACTTTTGAATGGTAGCATGCTTAGTAAGAACCGATGTAATAAACACCCTGGGATGGGACTCTCTTACGTTCATTTCGAGTTTCTTGGTACACTTGAAGCATGGCTATAATCTGATACCGGTACCAACATAAAATTTTTGAAAGACACGTAGAGCTAGACGATATTGTATCTCAGCTCTACTATATGGTAGTGAACTTTTGTGTATACTGTACCTAGACGATATTGTATCTACAGGATTATAAGCATACATGAACAGAATAGAAAGATATGATACGTACCTCAGCTCTACTATATGGTAGTGAACTGAGGTACACGAGAATCGATAAAGAACACATTTATACTCGTACATCCAAACGTAAGTAAATATATGCGTAAGGATTACATGTACGGTTCCGTGAGACTGATATTTCAACAAAAAATGCGGCTAAACATCTGGCCCATAAGTTCGTTGTGTAGGGTAATTGATCAATTGACCAAGATTTTGTGGTTTCATTCATCTCCTCTCCCGTGTGAGAGATAGACTCGAGTCCCTAGGTATTGGAAGGATGTAGCTCAGTATTTTAGGGAGCGGTCATATATGCGCCTGGTTTCAAGTATTGACTAAGCGCGTTCTCCAAGAGCTTGTGAGAGCTCCTGAGCTTTTTAGGCATGTAGCGATAAAGTTCAAATAAGTACCGGTACTGAAGGCAGAAGCAGTTTAAGCATGCGTGCTTCATTTTTGAAGGGAATAGGAATTTCGAAGTTATTTGTGACTCAAATTTATGATTGTACTGCGCATAAACGTACATGCTAGGGCTGAGTGTGCATAAATGCAATGCCGAGGTCCGGTACTCACTAATACCGTTGAACAGAGACAATGACAATAACTCTGAGTAACATCCAAAGAGGTCCGAACTAATAATTATGAAGTGCCATTCAACAACAGTAGTGATTTGGCTATTCTTAATAAGTACTAAAACTCCCTAATTTTCAAGCTTAAAAAGAACCTAGTCATTCCAATAAAAAAATTGATAGAATTAAGTGATACATCAATAATTCACGAAAAAATAGTTAGGGAGTGTTACATGGTTGAGCGAGTAAAGAAAGGAGATTATGCTTGGTAGCATAGGTCAGTTAAACATTGCGAAACACAGATATTATGGAATGGTTCGATGCATGGTATCACAAGTATAGATCACACAGGAACCTTGTGGGGTAACCGTGTCCATGAAGTTCGAGTTGGCGAGTTGATGTCGGAACATTTATTATTTGGGACCCCCAAACTAATTCGTGTATGGGAACCATCGTTGCCTAAGCTCTCCATCGCAATGTTCAGTCGATCGCTGGCCGAGGACCCGCTGAATTCAGTTGCTGGAAGGCACGCATTGACCTGAACCCCACCCAGGCAAGCGAATTGATGCATAGAAAAGAATATACGACTGCACATTATACTAGACAGTGCGGTTAGAATCCTATAGGAAAGTCAAACGCAATTCAATTAGTTGGCTATTGTGCTAATGCGCTTTGTTGACTCACCCTGAAACATTGACCAAAATGATTGTTTCAGAATAGCCACTACCGACGCAAGATAGTAGCATGAGTCCAAAGTTAACAGCGAAGAACGAAGCACCGCTAGATCAGATACGTTAGTTCGATAAAATGCAGTCAAATAGTAGGATGAACATACTGTTTAAGCAGCTGTTTCATCAGAGGTGTCAATCCGACCCCACTTGATAACCGCCAGATCCTCCATACTAGTAGACCAAAGACCAGACTCTCGTATAATACTCCCGATAGGTACGCTAACCATATGTTACTTGGTAGTACGACGAAACAACCTTCCAAAACTCCCGGACTAATTTACAAGTTTCCATTAGAATTCTCTCAATTGACGTTTCTAAAGACTCACGGGGATTGGCCGAGTAAAAGGTATTCTGATCGTTTAGTCAGTGCTGCTATTAGTAAGCAATACCATAATTGTCTCACTTACTCCAATATGAAGTGTGGTCTGAGCCAGGGCGTGCCCGACCGTCAGGAAAAGAGCGGGAATCAAGAGCCTGACCTGTTTTGGTCAACCACTCGGGATGATAATTAAAATTTGCCTCACCACAAGACCCATCTAAACCCAGGCCGGCCTTGTGTAAGTAGATGCAGAATTAAATTACAAGAAAATAACAGGGAGAACCCACCGTTGGCCATATAGCGCCCAACACCGAATAATCGAAGTTGCTGCGTGATGAATGTATAAGTAGAGTTTGAGCGAAAAACAAACAAATAACCGTACTGCACGACAGCGCTAATAGCACTACTACACCATAGCTGTAGGATAGAATTATTCGTTTGCACCTGCTGAAGCATTATTTTCTGACTCTTCATAATAAGGAATTTGGGAGCTGACATCTGACGGTACATTAAGGTACGCAGTATTGTTATAAGGGTGGACTTCTTACCGTAGCAGTGTAGTAAGACGGCGCAAATAGTATATCTAAACTCCTTCAGTTGACGTTCTTTAGAGCACGTAATAAACACGTACTAGGCATGAGGATGACGCTGGTCAAAGGTGGTATGAGCACGCAAGTTTAATCCATATAGGACTGCAACGTACCTGAATAACAATAAGGGTAGAACACGATTGAGGTGATACACTATTCGAGCGAATGTCCATCTCCTTCCCCAAATAAACTTGACCTCCTTATCTAATGCAATTAACCAGTCATATACCAAGAGCGTGATGGAGGCAACTAAAACGGTTAAATCTCAGCACGAAGGTTGAAATATAAGTAGGCCATGGGACGCACTGGCCGTGTATCTTGACGTCTGTAGTTGACCGTAGCTTCTAATGATCGAACTGACGAGCTCCTCGGGTGACGACGGCGACATCAACCCCATACCTTCCATCACAGAGAGAATAATTAGGTGGAGCGTAAAGAAATGAGGCTCAGTAGTGTGGTAGCGACCAACAAGTCCCACCCCGCTGCTAGACTTGATCCACGCGGAACAGATTACGGAATTTCAGAGGGAAGCGGGGTCAGGGGACTCCTGGCAGCAAGAGCTACGTGCTCGTCATACATAGCATATAGGACTTTATACTGTACGAAGAACCATGGTAAAATAGCGCACCCGGCTCGTGACAATTCCAGCATCAATGACGAATTCCCAATTCGGACAGAGCCGCACTGATTGTAAGCTTGGCGATTCTAGGCGTGTCTCTAGTAATGAAATATGTTTGTTATGGGGAAATAGACGTTTCTGTGTATTAAACAGAATTATATCACAGATGGTTGTTAGAATTGCTCCACTAATTATTGAGCTGTGCATATGGGTAGGTGAGCATATGTGTGCCAGTTTTATAGGCCGAACGCAGCGTACCCAACCATGATTCTAAAACCGATCATGGGCCTACAAAACGAGCGAAATCGAAATCGAAATCGAACCGAACTAGAAGAACTTCGATGTCAGAAGCGTAGCAAATGATTCATCCAAGAGATGATCGACGTGATTCGGGACTTAATCAATGAGACAGATAACAAATGAAGAGGAAATTTTCACTCTCTGGATTGGTTTCCGGAGCCCTCCAGGAAGCTGTCAAACTTGACTTCGACCGGCAACAAACTCGGACTCAGGGGCCTATGACTTACGTTGGATTGTGCCCCGGGTAAAACTTTAGCCACAATGCAACTCCAGTAGCGAAAGGGTAAACACAACAGCAACCAGCATGAATGCGCTCTGTTCCTTGCAAGGATAAAAATCATGAGAAATTCGAGATGTGTGTACGAGGCCTGACGGTGCATAAGCTTCACTTACTAGTCCATATACAAGGTACACGAACGATCATCTGATTTCGCTTATCGGTCCTCAGTCGTACAAACGTGTTAGCCTGACTCAATCTTTAGCTAGACCAAGTCACTTACGTTAACTGAGTGAAGAGAAAAGAGAACCTCATCGCACATCTGGAAAAAGGGGAGTATAGCCACACCACGAAGGAATAGGACGACTTGAACAAGCAAGGTCACCAGTATAGGTCAGACATATCGTAGATCTCGCGTGTTGAATTCAAATAAATATCTAGTATTTTCTAAAACAAAGTGGCGGAAACACATCCAAAACACAACGGGACAGGTTAATCCCCAGGACGGACGCTAGATCAGCGCGTGACATAGACCCGGGGTTTTACCTATACGTTCGTGGAACATAAAAACATAAAAGCATAAAAAGCACAAGAACGAAAAAGTTTAAGAGGAAATATCATACTGACAAGTGGTCAGACCCGTTTCTCATACCCTTTGCTTTAGAAATGGATGGACCGGTGGTTTGAGATGGTGCGGTGAAGCTAATTCGAAGGCCGGATGGAACTTCAGACCCGTTGGTCATTGTCTGCATTGGGATCGCGAATTGCCCGCTGATAATACCACTTCCACGCCCGGACGACAGCGGTGGGCCTATACTGATATGGACCCGATCTTCACTCGCAAAATCATGCATAGAGAAGAAAATCCGGCTACACATTATGCTTGATAGCGCGGTTAATAGCCTGTAACGGTTAATGAACTAAGATCTCTCGAGACAGTAGTTGAAGAACGGCGGAGCACATACCCCGAACCGTTGGCCGCAATGATCGTTGATGGATAGGCACTCCCAACACATGAGAAAAGCATAACTCCAAGATTAACAGCAAAAAATGAGGCACCGCTGAGTTTGACGCTCGGTTAGCAGGAGTCTCGGAATCCCGGACATATGATATGAACCCACTGTTTGAGCAACTGCTTCATGAGTGGTGTGAGTCCCAGCCCACGTCCCAGATCCCAGACTTTCCAGACAATCATGCAGAAAACAACGAGCTCGTATAGCACCCCCGAAAAATATGCGAGCCAAATGTCGTTTGGAACTGTAACAAGACATCCTTGCAAAATGTCGGGGACTGACAGGACAAGGATGATTAGTATTTGGCAAAGCTGAAAAGTGAAACTAGCGCACGTGGATTCGTGAAAACCGATATTTTCTAAGCTTTTTGGTCAGTGACATTCGATGTATAAGTTCGTCGCTGCGCACCTCAATGTTAATCGTGACATGGAAAGTTGCGTGTCCAACCGTTACTACAAGTCCAGGAATCAACAACCTACGTTATACTTAGTTGATTTGGCCGATGGTGTCATCAAACAAAACACTCGCACCATAGAACCCATCTGAACACCAGCATTGATTAATTCCTTGTGTTGAAAATAGATATATAAAGAAACACGAACCTTCGACCGTATAGCGCCCAACAGCGAATGATTGAAGTCGCTTTGAGAATAGAGGTTAGACACAAGATTGGTGATGCATACTCCGGAACATACTGCAGATGATAACTAGTAATACAATAACACCGTAGCTATATGATAATATCACCCTCTTACACCTATAACAAACTTTAGACTCTTTCGTTTCGTTGTGGGTGAAACAAATCTAGCACTAACGTCTGTTCAAATCATTAGGCTAAACATTAACATAAACCAGTATTTCCATACCGAAGCAGTGAAATGTGCTGGTGCAAACAAAACATCTGAAATCCATTTAGTGTCATTGTCGTGTTCTCCGTATTGAGCTACGCACTAGGTATCAGAATTGTACTAAACGTTCATATATTTAGATCTTGGCACGATTTGGGTCAGCAAGAACAAACTTACCCGATCAATAAAACAGGCAACACTCGATTCAAATGATAGACTATGCGAGCAAAGGTCCACTTTCTACTCCATGTATATTCAACTTCCTTATCCAGCGTACTGAGCCAATCGTATATAAGTAAAGCTATTCCGCTAACTGAAATATGGTTCGATATTGAATAAATTAGCTCGTGCAGCTATACCGAGTATGCATAACCTACTAGCCAGGTATCGTGCAAGTTCAGCCTGCACGTGAATCGCGTCAACGAGCTCTATGAATCCTTTAAACTGGGACCCATTTGCCATAGCTTAACGACAGAATCCAAAGTTTGGTGAGTCTGAGAAGTAGTATGTCGCAAAGAACAAAAGCGAGAGAGTGGATAAGAACGTATTGGCCGCATTTCTGTCCATCTGTCCATCTGAATATATATGTTGCCCCGCTAGAGCGGCAAATAACAGAGAGTACCGAGAATCAGGAGGTTGACATGAGCCACCGATATTCTTATGCCAAAGTAGTTCCCCAAAAGGATACGCCACATTGACACCAGACCTCTGGGCGCGACAGTCAAATGGAGCCGAGTATAGTGATTGAGATGTTATTTGAGGTCCATGCCAGGATATGTCTAGTGAATTCATTCAATTTATTAACAAAACTATGGCACTAGTATGCCTCGTTTTGCGGTTGTCTGGTTGACCAGCCTTACAATTTTGCGCCTAGATACAGAAGTGATACAGAAGACAGCTCTCAAATTCTCAAGCCTGACGTCATGTAGGGACGTGTGTTGAGTACTTGGAGATCGATTGCAAGCAGGAGCTGGAGTTATTGAAGACTCTACCATTTCATAAGGTCTCCGTGATATGATTTCATTGTCGAAGGTGAACGTCAGCCTTCAACATGATCCCACCACAGCCACCGTCCAATTACCCACTGTGCTCACACCACCCCCAACTCGGGCAGAATTTTCCTTGAAAAATATGGCGCAGTTCGTCCTATTGTCTCAGGGACCGAAAGACCGTTTGTTAGGCTTTTCGTGCCACAGGAATCAAGCACTAAACTCAATATACAATTCCTTTTCCAAAATAGTACTACCCAACACATCCCTCTAACTCAGAAGTAGGCGATGGGTTGGCCGGTATATACTCTCGGTTTGAGTGCATATACTGTTCAGATTGGCTGGACTCAACAAGAGCACATCATATGGACAATAGAATGGACGACCAGCCGTCCCAACCAGGGTTTAGGCCCTTGATCGAATTTACTCCAAACACATGCCCTGATTCCAATACCGACAACAGCGCCCATTGATCACTCAGGAACCTGTGGCACCTCAGAGACGATCTTCGCTGTTCACACCATGATCTCTATTCATGCATTTGGCATACTTGTTTAACAAATACATTCTAAGCCCGCTGTGTACATGTATACACTTGCCCGGCTCCTGCTGTGGGTCCCTAGTATACTTGCGGCTTTGTGACTTAGCTGCTTGAATGTTACTATACATTCTAGAGTAAATCACCAGAACCTCTGAGCAATGGAACTAATAGTCCGACTCTTAGCACATGCACGGCTGCTCCTTCTACGCTATCTGCCTCAAACATATCTGACCCAGTACCTCTTTCGCCCCTGAGCAACGCGAATTTGAACGCAGACGTGTATATAAATCGCTGATAAGGTTATAAACCGGGTCCAGAACGGGTTGCGAACGGGTCCGGGACCCGCCTGGAGGCTTCGGTGTCGGGTGAGTCGGTTCTCTGTCAGCTCGAAGGGGTGTAGGGGTTTAAATACAAAATATACATTAAAGAAAAAACAATTGATTGACCCAAAACGAGCAAACAAAATCGTCACGCTCCGTGTGCCTGTGGACAAACGACATAAAGCCAATCGAGTAAAAGGACAAAACGAATATCTGGGACTCGGAAACGCGCCATGAGCTGCGGTGCCCGGATTTGAGCCCTTACACCCCTTCGAGCTGACAGAGAACCGACTCACCCGACACCGAAGCCTCCAGGCGGGTCCCGGACCCGTTCGCAACCCGTTCTGGACCCGGTTTATAACCTTATCAGCGATTTATATACACGTCTGCGTTCAAATTGGCGTTGCTCCCTTGCAGGCTTGCTTCAACGAAAGACCCTGACACCTCAGCACCTCCCTTAGCCCATACCTCTTCCGTAAACCGCTCGGCTATCCCTTACTCACCAACCTTTCCTAGCTCACCAGACCCAATCTCTTTGAATCGATCCATGATAACCTTCAAACTACCAGCCTATTTGAATCCTTCTAATCATACACCTGCCGGTATACGGGTCGAGATGTATATGCCTGCTTATTTGGGTGATTATGAGGAAGGGGCACTTTCAGGTATTTCTAGGGGCCTATCCAAGTATGACGATATTCTGGCTTGACTTTGGCGACGAAGCTAGTTAGATCTGGGGTAGAAGTGGAGAAAAAGGCAGTGTTTACTGCGGAAGATAACCCTACCAATGAAGAGGTTAGAATTATTTAAAGTTACTAATAATGGTGGCTCTCGAAAATAAGCGAAAAATGAAAAGTATATTGTTCCAGTTTACCAAACAAGGGTTTTGTGTGCCCTCAGATCCCATCAAAGTCAAATCCACCCTCTTGATAAATTTTCAATAGCATTGGATCGTTGGAACGATCACCTCATCCAACTAGATTGCTCGAATCGAAAGCGGCTTGCCGCGCGCGAGGGATCCACGTTTAACACAATTTAAGGTTATCACCGATCTGTTTGTCTTCCTAGGCCTGAAATTTCTCTTTTCGTCTCATTTATCATGTCCGTGAAATATAGTTAGAGTTTGGAATCTTGAAGTGATATTTGTTGAAGCCAAATAGGTGTATTTGCTGGTGTAAGGATGGTAAATCCGGTATTAGAAGTGCCCAGACCCCGAGCCCGATTTCAGCATAAGTCGTCAAAAGGTCGATATGGATCGTCATCTGAGTGGCATCAACACGAAGTTCCCAATGCTGAGGTCGGGTTCCAGACTAGAAGCGTTTAAACGAATTGGCCCCGCAGTGCGGTATTACTCGATATTATCAGGTGTAATTAATAGCGCATAACATATATAGAATGACCCGCAAATAGGTGAAGTCCGCATACGTTCTGCGGATCGCGAGTTGTTTTGACCGGCAACCGAGGTAAAATAAGTAACCTTCCCAGAAGGTGTGGGTAACCACTTACGGTAGCATCGGGCATTGGCGCCGGACGTTGCCACAATGATCAATGAGAGTGACACTCATCTACCATACATACTACATGATGGTAAGTCGCGCACCTGAGTATCTGAGTTTAGACCCCCGACGTGACCTTGCTTCTGCAATATAGCAGCAAATCAGGACCTATGGATCGAATCAAGTTGTACCAAAGGTCGGGATCGGCTTGAATAATCTTACTCGTATGTTCAATTTTGATTGATACGCATATGCTCACTGTTATAGCAATATCCCAATATCGATTCCACCAATACACGAACGCTAGGAGAATACAGGCTCGTATTGAAAGCGGTTTCTGTACATACGGCTGGAAGTTGTAAATGGCTATACTTACAGTTCAATAATCATGCGCCACTGTTTGAAAGTACAGTTTACCCATGAATGCGGTCTCCCGAAATCATATATATATATATAGTGACCCAACCGCCGCACAAACAATGAACACGTCGCTTATAAAGGTAAACCACAAGTAGCCGCCCGCGCATTTGGTTAATAACGTACACCATATTCTCCTTTCCGTCAATAACACTCCCAAGACTCGGGCCTATCCGACATTCCATTGACTCGCGTAGAATAGCCTCATATTGAGGAAGGATCAACCCCGGATCCGAACCAGCCAATAGAAACGTGATGTGATTACAGCCAGCACCGTACGTTGGCAAAACTATTTATTAGAAGTAAGAGATTCTTAAATGGCATTATCTCCGAGTGAACATCCAATCAACCATGCTTTGTAGACACATGTTCTATTAGAAACAACATAGCAAAGGCCATCAACAGCGGTAACTTCAAAGCCTCGCGTCACAAAGGCCTTCTTAATAACACAGATTAAAAAAAGAAGAACATCCAATCTTGGACATATACACAATTCAACTTTTCCCAGAATGGAAATTCACTTAACGTCTTGAGCTAAGCCGCACTCGAAAAAGGTGAATCGAAGGGCTTGTACCCGTCACGTATTCTCCCCTCAAAGTCAAGATGCGGAACGGCGTGTAGATGTATGTATGCGTGTGACTCGCCTTGGTTGATCAACACAGCTCACGCGCGGAAGGGGGGTGCATTTGACTTTAGCGCTCTCGCCACAAGCGGGTCACACCTCTCCACGATAGCACATTATCCCACTAGTCTGTGTTTACGCATTTTGGTTGCTGCACTACGCTAAGATGAACACCCAACAAGACCAATTGGGCTCTGAAAATGGGCCCTTGATTGATTTTACGGGGGGCGGCTCCGAGTCGGGCTCGGCTGGGCGGTCCTCGGTAAGTCAGGAACTAGGGTCGCTTGAGAGTGATGTGGTTTCGCAGGACGGATGTATTTGAATATTCACAATTATCTACTTTAGTATAGTGCTTCTGACCCGAATGTTTCTCAAATACGTCGCCGGTTCGGCCATTCCGTTCGGTTGTAAGTTCGTCGTATACGTATAATGAAATAAACTCATAAGATCCCAGCGCGAACTTGTCGAATCTCTAGGATCCTATATACTCGGACCGCCCCTTCCCTCCTCTCTTCTACCCGACCCGACTTTCCCTACGCACGGCAACCCAGCTCTTCCTACATACGCCAAACAAACAGGTCTCCTCCTGCTACACCCCAATCCTCTTACCCATGGAACCAACCCAGCATGGACACACTCTCCCGCCCAGACCGGTTCTCACGCACTACAGCACACACAGCCATATCCGATATCCTATTCAACTTTGACCTCGACCCGTCGGGCGCGGCCGAACTCATTCAAGACGCATGCGAGACCGCACGTCGGGTCGGAGTCTCGACCGAGGATCTGCTCTCCCGGACCGTGTTTCTCGGCACGTCCGATCTGGGCATGACGCCGCTTTGCTTGGAGGCGTCGAGGGTGGATGTTGGTGCTGGCCTCGAGTTGGTGCTGTGGTTGATGGAGAATACGAAACCGTGGGATGTGGATGGTGAAGTGAGGAAGGGGTGTTTGATGAGATGTAATGGGATGGGTGAGCAAGTTGTTTGGAATATTTTAAGGAGTTTTGTCCCAGATGTGGACGGGGAAGGGGAAGGGAGTGCGGCGTATGATGTGGACGTCGAAGGACTGGCTTTTGTTCGCGTTGGGGCGAGTGGTGTGGTAGCAAGCCCGGTCGAGAGCGAGGACGATGACGATGAGAGTGACCAAGGGAGTTTGTACGATGATGTATCGATTATCGACCCCGACGAATCGATGTATTTGGACCAAGCGGATATCGAAACTCTCAAGTCTTCCTCTGACGAACGCGACCAGCAGTTGGAAGCCGAAAACCAAACCCAAGAGGTCGAGGAGCTTCCCAGTCGAATACACCGCGCACGTATCGTCTTACCTTCGTTCAAAGAGTCGCTTACCGGCCCAAGCTGGTCCTATACATCTCCTTCGAGAGGAAACCGATTCGGAATGGCACCCACCGGCTCTGTGGGAGATAAATTGCTCATTGCCGAGTGGATGTTTGAAGGTCGTATCTGGGCCTTGTCGATAGGAGAAGACACACTCCTCCTTACGCTTCGCCAAACGAGCTCCGTCGTTTCTTCAGACCCGCTCCGTGTCCAAGCAATTGTCCGGATTCTCCCTCTCGATATGCACTGGAACGAAACGAAACCGATCGACCAGATTGGGTCGGATCGTTTGTTGCCTACTGAAATTCCAAGCGACACATTGCTCTCGAGTCCTCTGTACGAGTGGGAGTCCGAGGAGAAAGAGTTGGTCCCGGGGCCTGTGGGTGTAGGCTCAAGCTCGTCGATTTGGAAAACGAAAATTAGAGCATCGGATTTTTCGATTCTGGAGTTGGCGGGTGAACAGAGTGGAATCAAGGTAGAGGTCATGGTCAGGACTAGGGAAAAATCCAGTAGGGAGGTGGTTATGGAAGCGAGTACGAGTGTAGGAGTTGGTGGCTTCAATAGCGTTGCTCTGAGTATCGCGGACGATGCGAGTGATTGGCAGTTTGTAGACGATTGATTATCTTGGGCTGAATCAAGGCTAGATTGTTCATGTATAGCCGTGCGGGTAAAAGTAGTTAAATCGATTGACGTCATTGGTCGCATTCAGTCGTTATACGGAGCAGAAATCCAGTCACTTCCATGCTTGGTTAGCCTATCGACAGCAGCCACAAAAATAAGTCACAAAGCGGGTAGACCTCTGCCCATTTCCTTGGTGATCTCCCTGCGGAAGTTTAAGTCCCTCGGCGCTTAACAGTTGTTGACACCCGTCCCATGTGAGCGGAATTTGACTTGTCATCTCACGCCAACATCTCCGCCTCGTTCTCTCCTCACCGACAATTTCAAACCTCCAGCACCAAATGACGACAGTAGAGTCGCTCGAACCGCACATTCTGGCTATCCTGACAGCGCCAGCGGTGGACTTGGATACTGTGTCGGCCAAACGGGTCCGTGCGCAGCTCAAAGTCAACTTGCCAAAGTTGGAAGACGAGTGGGTGCGGAAGCACAAGGGAGAGATTGATGCTCTGACTGCAACGATCTTTGACCGCGTGAGAGCGGGGATGGGAGAGGATGAGAAAGAGAAGACTCCATCTCCACCTGCGAGTGTTGCTACAGCTTCTGTTACGGGTAACAAGCGGAAACGAAGTGCGGAGGAAGAGGCCGATGCAGAGTATGCGAGGAAGCTGGCCAGCGAACTCAATGGGCACAACACCCGTGCTGGGAGCGTTGGAAACAAAAGGGACAAATCAAAGCGAAAACAGGCAAAGAGCGCCAAAGAGATTCAGGATTCAGACGACGAGGCCGATGCACCCAAGAAGAAGAAGTCCAAGCCTAAAAAGGCTAAGAAGCAGGATGACGGCGATGGCGAGGAGAAGAAAAAAGGGGGTTACCAGAAGGAGTATGCGTTGAGGTATGATTGTCTCGCCTTGCTCTGATCTAACACTCAACTTATTTGGGCAGTCCTGCGTTGGCTGCGTTTACGGGCGTATCAGCGGTACGTTTTTCAGCTCGTTGGATCGGCTCTTACTAACTCTCAACGCAGCTCTCACGACCCCAAATTGTCAAGAGGCTCTGGGACCATATCAAAGCCAACAACCTACAAAACCCGCAAGACAAGCGAGAAATCCTGTGCGACGACCAGATGAAAGGTCTTTTCAACGTTGACAAGATCAACATGTTCCAGATGAACAAGGTCATCGGAGCGTAAGTCTCGGGTTTGCTCCTAACTCTGTTTGTACTAACACTTTTGCGTAGACACATTGTTGGCGACGCACCACAGTGATGTTTCTACATTTTACAGTTTCTCAGACAATGTTGTCTTCTTGCATTTTCGCTCAATTTTGTTGTTGTAATAACCTGTACCAACAGACAGGTCATCTTGGGATGTTATTTAACTCGCTAAACGAATGTGTATCTTTCGCCTTTTCCTCCACGTTTGGCGTTTCTTCCCTTGCACTTGTCAACGAGCACTGTCGCGGATACTCGACTAGGAATCAGTCCTTCGAGGATCGACATTTTAAATAAGTCAGGTGATCTAATGGTGGCATAAGGTGCGGTTATAAAGGGTTACATTTGTAACATGTATTTATAACAACATGTTAACAACACGGCCAGCCAAGGTCATCGGGAGGTGTTAGAAATAATTTGAAATTACTTTAGCTGAACTGGTAAATAGCTCCAAACTTCTTCCAGTCTCGGGCCCGACTCAGTAGATCTCAATAATTATGCTCTTCCTTCAGTTCAAAAGCCGGGCATTGGGTGGGTTCAGGCGCTGCCTAAGGGGGGGGGGGGCAAAGACCTCTACATCCCTGACATCTGTGGTTTCGGCCAGGATAGACAGGAGCAGCGTTGACCTGGACTCATATTAGATTAATAAAGTTGTATATATTACATTTATCTCCCGAAAGGTAATAACATATGTTAGAAATGGCGTATTAGAAACACGTCATGTGATAAAACTTTTTGGAGTTTCTAACCGCACCCTAATCCCAAAGATAAATATGGTTGAGAGACAATTTGACATTTTGGTCATTGGGGCCACGGGGTACACGGTATTTAACCATCGAATCTGAAGCTAAGATCGAATCTAACTGCCACATTCATACAGGGTCGATTAATCATTGAATACCTGGCCAACCACTCTCGTGCATCATCACTGCGTATCGCACTTGGTGGTCGTACGATCTCCAAAGTTCAGGAACTTGCAAGAAAGTATCAAAATATCGATGCTGTTTATCTAGATGTGCAAAGAGCGGACTGTGGGGAAGCAATCGCCAAGACTCGAGTGGTTATAAATATTGCGGGGCCGTACTGGACGAGGGGATCAGTAGTGGTTCGGTAAGCCCCTGTTCCAAGTCACAACCGGATCGACATTCGATGGTATTATAGGGCATGTGCGAGGAACGGTGTGCATTATTTAGATCTGACGGGTGAAGCCCCGTGGGTCGCAAAGATTATTGAAGAGTAGGTCGTTTTAGTTGTTCGTCTTGGTATTTATCTTAACTGTGGGATTGAAGGTACGATTACCTAGCGCATAAGAATAGAGCGTGTATTGTCCTTGCTCGGGTACGATTCTATCCCGTCTGATATTGCCGCGTATCTGTCTTGCAGACGCTAGAGAGACAGCTAAGCGGGAAAAGTACGTATCTTCCTATTCGAGTAATAGCATTCTCTCAGGTCCGTTTAGGAATTGAACATATTTCCTCTACTGCGGCGCATATTTGACGGCGGAGTGTCCGGAGGTACGGCTGCCACTTTATTCAGCTTTTCGAGGAAGTTCCGAGGGAGTACAGGCTAAAAGGAGTTGGATGGGGGTTGAGCCCAGGTATATCCAGCTCTTATCCTATTCGCCATTACTGATATCTGTAAAGTATCCCCGCCCCCTGGGTACCAGCCGTACCAAAAATCCTTTACTCCCTCCCTTATGTGAAACCCACCATCTGGGGGGTACTTTTTCATGAACAGCATCAACGCACCTATCGTCCGCCGCTCATGGGGCCTAAGACCTACACACTCCCACGCTCAGCTGTCCAACATTCTCATACACCGAGTTCATAACACCGGTAGCAGTCGGATCAAAGGCGCCTTACTTAGCTTGGGGATAATGAGCGTAATGGCCGGCCTCGCTTCGTCCCTCCGTTCAGGTGGTTCTTGAAGTGGATGATGCCCAAGAGTGGACAAGGACCAAGTTTGGACCGATTGGATCGGGGAAAGTTTGAGGTTGTTAATATTGCAGAAGGAGGGGAGTTGTTGTCAAGTCTTGGGCACATGGGGATGGAGATCCTGGATATCGGCTTACTTCCAGTACGTCCTTCTTTATCCATTTCCCATAACAATGCTGAGTCTCTTTTGGATCAAGTTATGATTGTCGAGAGTGCACTTTTGTTATTAGATCCGAGAATTTGACCGAGATTGGAAGAGAGGGAGGGGTTCTGACCTAGCGTTGCATATGGAGATGCACTTGTCAAGGTTCTTGAAGGGACGGGAAGGTTTAGGTTCGGGGTAGAGGTCCTTGAGGACAAAAAGACTCGATGAGTGGTAGCATGAGGTCGGCGTGAAACTCCTTAAAAAAGGGCTATTGCAGATCACATATACATAGCAAGTGTGATGCACCATTCTCTTCTAATCGCTTTGTTGCTGTAAAATGTGATCGTACGTTTACTGAGGCCTGGAAATTTTGAGAATGACCCAAACTGGCAACAAGCGTAGAATTCTAATTCAGTTTCCGGCGCATGAATCGCTCTTTTAGGCATCTCGAAATTAAAGATATTACACTGCATTTGCTGCTTGTGCCTATTGGTACTCGCACATTGGGGCTCGCGCGAGGACAGTAAGAGAACCCTGTCTACATTGTCACGTTACACGATAAGAGACGCATGGATATGATTTGTGAGCAAGGATCATACGCAATCTCTAGTACCGTTGGAGTTTGGGATGCGGTCCAGGTTTTATCAGAGCATGGATTTCTTAGTTGAATACTCACTCATGTGCTACGGCCTATAAGTCTAGTATTCATTTTATGCAACTCCTTAAAAAAGGGCTATTGCAGATCACATATATACATAGCAAGTGTGATGCACCATTCTCTTCTAATCGCTTTGTTGCTGTAAAAATGTGATCGTACGTTTTACTGAGGCCTGGAAATTTTGAGAATGACCCAAACTGGCAACAAGCGTGTAGAATTCTAATTCAGTTCTCCGGCGCATGAATCGCTCTTTTAGGCATCTCGAAATTAAAGATATTACACTGCATTTGCTGCTTGTGCCTATTGTACTCAGCACATTGGGCTCGCGCGAGGACAGTAAGAGAACCCTGTCTACATTGTCACGTTAACATCGATAAGAGACGCATGGATATGATTTGTGAGCAAGGATCATACGCAATCTCTAGTACCGTTGGAGTTTGGGATGCGGTCCAGGTTTTATCAGAGCATGGATTTCTTAGTTGAATACTCACTCATGTGCTACGAGGAAGCCGTGGGAAAGCTGACTCAGCACAGAGACATTTTTGACAGCGACTAGGGTCCACCACGGTTTAAGCGCGAACCAGGAAAACACACCGCCCACCGTCCCACCCGGAGGTACGACGGGTCGTAAAGCTCGTATTGATAACACAGATTCGAACATTAAGGCAGGGAAGTCAGTTACTCGACTTTTTCTATTACATAGTTTGTACCTCAGACTGAATACATACATATGACTGAGCGCCAAGGGCTGCTGAGTGACCGATAAACAGAAATAAAAGTCAAGGGTTGATCGAATTAGGAGCCCACAAGATGGTATGAGGTGCGGACAAACTCAAGCACATTAGGTCCATATGCATAGTGACCTTGCAACGCCGCGTAAATATACAAAAAGAGTGGACAAGCCCGAATTCGAATCGAGGACCTCTCGCACACACTAATTGATGCTAAGCGAGCGCGCTACCAACTGCGCTACATGCCCTTTCACGTGCTCGATATGATGTCTCCAAGCGAGCGGGCCGCGGAAGAGGCGGTAAGAACCATAGTTTGGTAATAGCGAGGGCAATGATCGAGAAGCAATTGCAATGCAAGGGAGGTGATAGGCGATCTCAGTACACGAATGAAAAAGAAAACCTTCGAAGGAAAACCTCCTGGTCTGGTACAATATATGCAATATATGCGCTAAATATACCATATTTCAACTCACAATGCATAACTCCAGGAGAACTTGCAAGAGGCAAAGGGGATTCAAAAATGACTATATGCTTATTCATGAAGCCCGAGAAACATTGAAAGGAGAGCATAGATCGAGCTCGAGTACGCCGATACAACCTTCCTGCCCACGAGGTGATCTACTGTCAGACCCTGGTGGTATCAGAGCACATAACTATAGCAATAGTAAGCGCTATCTATGCCATGCTTGGGCAAAGCCATTATATATAATGCATCATATGTATGGTTTCGTCATTTGTGCCCTCTGCCTAGTATTGATGCCATCGGTAGATAGTAACAGACCCTACCAATCTCCAGCCCTGTTAGGTGTGCGGCGCGCTAGCGCCGTCACGTGATCGGGTGGTCCTCGACGGCGAGGCTTTCCACCCCTATCCTATTCAGGGAGTTATATATTCCTGTATCGGCTACTCTGTCCCTGTACGTTCGTCTCCCATCGTACCGAGGCCTCCCGTGCAGGTTAGACATCTGACAAGCTCTGTCTTGGATCTGATCTCCGATACATTTAGCGCGCCCACGAGATTATTCATCGACATTGATTTATGGATCTGAGTGCGTTCATGGACTATATCATATCATCATACTATCCATCAGGCTTGCGAAGAAAATCTGAGTTTGTCAGACAGCCGATGGATGCGGATATAAGTGACAATTATCTGATCTGAAGCTAGCTGTCGACACGTGCAATCATAAGGGATTAACCCCGCCTCATTCAACCTTGACTTGCTCATAGACCCAATAGGAAAATCTAATCATAAGTCTATGATGTACAGGACAACAGTGAATCCTATAAAACCATGAATTCGTTAGGCGTCCCGCATTACGTTGGAGCACAAGGGGCGTCAAATTCGGCTGGATTCTCAAATACAACGAGTTTCAGAGCTGTTTCTTGGGTCCAAATGAACCAAGGTCTTGCCCTTGTTGCCCTGATAGAGTGGCCAGCCGTACTTAATCAAACCTTGCTCAGGGTCCTTAGTAAACGCCGCCAAAGCCCTTGCATGTGCGCAGACTGTTTCTTCTGCCCGGCAGTAGCCGTCTCCTGAGCCCTGGAATCGTGTTAACTGAGCCAAACCACATAGGTAGATCCGAGGTATGATAACTGCGAATAAAGGGGTAGGGGGTAAGGTTAGGGTAGATGCCAGAGTAGCGGTATCGGAAAGTTCTGAGCCCAGCGTCAACACGGAGCCTGTAGTCAAGTGACGATCAATATGGAACAACGAAATGAAGTGCATGTAGAGGCTTACGGGCCTCTTTCGCTGCGGGACAGACCAGGAGAAAATGGCCGAATGCATCCGAAGTAGCCTGGTCTATGCCGCTAGGACTGGACGGAATGAGCGAGTCAGCTTCGTTGTCGAGCTGGCCGTTAAATTGAGGGATTTTTGCGAGCTTTCCAGCTGCAATCCTAGCAGGGATGTCGCTGAACGCAGTAATACCGTCCGCGACAATACGGAAAAAGTAGCTCTTTTCAGGGTGGCCAGCGATATAATCTGTGAGTGTCTTCCAGGGTACATTCTGCATGCATTCGAAGATCTGCTTGTCGCTCGTGTTTCCTGGTGCACATCCCACTACGCTGGCGAGATCGGTGAAATTCCCTTGCGCGAATTCGGCATGATTATAGTGGTATCAGGTATGAGATGGACGCGCTGATTTCACCAATCCCAGTAACAATCGGGTTTTTCGGGTATGCAAACGGAAGGTAGCCCGCAACTGATTGAACCAGCGCTCTGGCCAAACGCGATCATACGCTTGGGATCACCTCCGAATGCTGCTATATTCTTTTTGCAACCACTCAATAGCGAAGCGCTGATCCAGAAGCCCGACATTGGCTGCCCCGCCCTTGGAAGCCAAGTATGGGGAGTTTGGATTGCCAAATATTGTCACGCGGTAGTTAAGTTCAGCCACTATGATCTGTTCCAATGATCCAGTTAGTACCAGTTCTGATGTAGGGTGAGTAATACTTATGCTCACATCCTGGTTTTCGACCAGGTTAGTGCCTCGTATACAGGGATTGATGTCCCGCCCTGGTCGAATGAACCTCCGTATATGTAAATACTCATGGCAAGAGCTGACCTTTCTTGAGACGAGAAGTACTTGGGGCCCAAATGTTGATGGACAAGCAATCTTCATCGATCCCAGCAATAGGAAAGTACGGCAGGTAGGAGAATATACTCGTAAAGACGAGAAGTACTTGGGGCCCAAATGTTGATGGACAAGCAATCTTCATCGATCCCAGCAATAGGAAAGTACGGCAGGTAGGAGAATATACTCGTAATGTTGGGATACAGGCCAGGACATAAAGGTGGCCAAGACGTTGCCTCAATCACTTTAGAAGACGTTCACGTTTTTGAGGTGGCAGAAACCTCAAGGGACCAGTGGGTGCGGCAGCATAGGGTATGCCCAAAATGTGCGTACAGTGTGGGCAGTGTTGTTATGAAATCCCTGAACTTTCCCAGACGCTGTGTCGACAAGTAGCCCGTCAGATAATGCGGACGTGCCGTGTACCGAAAGCGTAGCAGCAGTAATCAGGGGACGCAGACTAAGAGGAAAGCAGGTGCGCGTTGCCGGAAGAACATCTTCATAAGAAGGGAGGGGGGACTAACACCTGATGGATATATTTTATCAGAGATGGTCCAGTATTTATAGTAAGAGCCCACGATAATGCAAAGATCAATGGCGTGCTGATACAAAGTTGAAACCCTAGATGCTTGATCCAAGATAGCAACCACCTGTATAGAAACATAATGGGTGTCTCGAGGGATAACATGAAAGAAGGCCGTGATGTCCGAGTCGTGCCTTTCTTGTACGATATATTAGCTATTCGGCGACCGGACTATCCACGCGAAAGCATGGAATGACAACCCAGCTCCGACTGGCGATCTCGTGAACGATCATTCAGAGTCAGTGCACCCACAATTTCGCCGATCGATTTAGCTCGTCAGCCTCCCGTCCCTCGAGGGCTCATATAATTGAGGAGCAAGAGTATCGGAGCGCTCATTAAGAGAAGGAGTAGTTTCCGCACTTCATCGCTCTTGGCACTCGGGAGTATCGGAAGCGCCCTTCCGAAGGAGCGGTTTTCGCGTTGAGGTTTTATTTAATTTTGATAGAAACGAGCTCGATAAGGTCTATTTTGACGTTGCGCTTATAACGCAATAAGACGCGGGTAGTTAAGAGTTGTTGATTTAGTTTCGTCGCTCAGGTCTGACAGTCCACCGCACGGATAATAGTCTTACGCATAAATAGCTCATTCTTTTATATCATGATCGAACAGACGGAAGCTTCAAGATATGAATAATCACTTGGTCTATTAATAATATCTTATCCTAGTTCCACTCACACTATATCGCTGGTTTTCGTTCATGAGTTTTATGAGTGAGTATACCTTACGTCATCACTAGAGTTTTGGGTGATCAGTATTTCCAACTAGCACGTGATGTATTAAAAAAAACAACTAGCACGTGATCCTCTGATACCATTTCACGTGCCAGTAGATGTGACGTCTTCATCTTCTATTCCTTCTTGTTCTTTACCTAAATCCAACATGTCCGAGCGAGAGTATGACATTTTAATCATTGGTGCTACAGGATACACTGTAGGACGCTTCAGTTAACCACTAACAGCATACTCAATATAAGGCTTTTACACAGGGCCAACTCGTGATTGAGTATCTTGCGAACCATTCACGCGCCTCTTCGCTTCGTATTGCACTTGGTGGTCGTACGATCTCCAAAGTTCAGGAGCTTGCAGCCAAGTACAAGAATGTTAGGGCTGTATATGTCGACGTAAGCAATCAGGAGCTTGCAGCCAAGTACAAGAATGTTAGGGCTGTATATGTCGACGTAAGCAAAGAGCCAAGTGTGGAAGAGGCAGTCGCCAAGACTCGGGTGGTTATAAATATTGCTGGGCCATATTGGACGAGGGGCTCTGTGGTCGTCAAGTATGTGCTTAACTACATCCATGAGTAAGCTCTGCTAATTATATGTAGGGCTTGTGCGAGGAACGGTGCACATTATGTGGACTTGACTGGGGAAGCACCATGGGTTGCAAAGATTATTGAACAGTGCGTCATCAACTACGTATTGAAAGCGGCGTCTAATCATATGGTTGAAGGTACGATTATCTTGCACACAAGAACAAGGCATGCATTCCTTGCTCGGGGTATGATTCGATTCCATCCGACCTTGCGGCCCATCTTGCGCTTCGGACATTGGAAAAGCAGTTGGGCGGAAGGAGTAAGTAGTATGTTAGTGAAACAAACAGAGTTAATAACCAGTTTACAGTACCCCTGCATATCAGCTCAACTGCTGCACATACAGGGAATGGGGGAGTATCTGGAGGAACTGCGGCGTCACTTATGAGTGCTTTTGAAGAAGTCCCCAGGGAACAGATGGCCAAAGGTCTTGGCTGGGAGCTGAGTCCTAGTGCGTTTCAGCCCTTCACTTTTGCTCGATATTAACTCGGGTACCCGCAGTCCCGGCGCCCCCGGATTCTCAGTTCTCCCGAGAATATTATATTCTCTCCCGCACATTACGCCCAAGATTTGGGGCGGATACTTTGTTATGAGCACTATTAACGCATCCATCGTTCGCCGATCCTGGGGTCTACGATACTACCGAGCCCCCGAGGCCAAACGTCCAACGTTTTCGTACACAGAATTTACAACCATCAATGGCAGTCCGTTTTGGGGAATATTGATCAGTCTGACGGTGTTCATTTTTGGAGCAGCGATGGCTCTACTTCCTCCTTTCCGGTGGCTAGTTAAGAACGTATTGCCAAAAAGTGGAGAAGGCCCGTCCCCTGATAAGTTGGACAAGGGATACTTTGGAGTTGTGAATGTTGCCGAGGGGGGAGATGTCGTGGTAAAAGCGACTCTTGATGGGGATGGGGATCCTGGGTACAGACTTACCTCTAGTACGTCGTTTTATTTCTTGATTGAGTAGCATTCTGACTTTTTTGTAATAGTTATGATTGTGGAAAGTGCTCTGCTGTTGTTAGACTCTGAGAACTTGACGGAGATTGGAAAGGAAGGAGGGGTTTTGACGCCTAGCGTTGCATACGGCGATGCGCTTCTCAAGGCGCTGGAAGGGACTGGAAGGTTTAAGATTGGAGTGGAAGTTCTCGAAGACAAAAAGACGCGCTGAGCTATTGCTACTAAAGGGGTGAAACTCCAACAAATTTACTGGTCCGTACTCCAGCTAGCAATTGGCCCAACCATCGCACTCTAGACATTTTTCTACTATACATTTTTCTGATTTTCTTTTCTCCAATGTCGTGTTTCAGTGACTTTGGTACATATCCAATCTGATATCATCACCTCTAGAAGAACTAAATTCTGTCTGATGATCGACATTCCAACCGCTAAGATCCCTCAAATTAAACTGTAGCGGCTATGACGTACAAGACCTCACTGATTTAACAATTTAAAAACCGGTCTATCCGAAGCGAGGAACTGACCGATCGCCGATGCTTTTTTCCCGGACTGCAAACTAAGTGCCGAGTGGAATCTTATCGGATTCATTTACACCTCGGACATCGTTTCTCGGATATAGCGCGATATTTTCACCTTCACTCTATCCGAACGTTCGACGTTATTTTACAAGAAATTAATGACCCTCAGCTGATGTCTGGTCCCAGTTTAACCTTGTCTTCGCAACAACTACACCTCATTACTCCCCGGCGATATGGGACTCGAGAACCGTTAAGAACAGCGAAGTGCTGTGATGCCGGGGGTTGGACACGTACAGAATCCTAAGGACATTTGAGTTTGTAGTGTTCAAATAGGGGTGCAAATACTCTGGAGCAGGTACATGTGGAGAGTTTAAGATACTTGGGGGTGATAGGATGCTTACACGCAGATAAAGCAAGTCATTTAATTCTTTAAAATGTTAAAATCAATTCGAGTGTGCGCTTGCTGTCGCGCCCGAGCTATCCAGGTAAAGAACATCAGTTTTGTTGTATATTTTAGATGCGAAAGCAAATTGTTACGTACTGGAATTCTGGCCACATGCTCTTCAATCGATCGTAGTCGATATTCCATGATCGCCGTAGAATAATTGTATTGGGTGCACATGCCCTAGTTTATTGAATGATTTATTTGCGCTGAACTCACGAGCGAAGTCCTAAATTGAATGCGTAAAGGGGACTGGATCTGGACCATGGCCCGGGCATTCTAACCAATGGTGTCCAGACCCCACCCCTGAACGCACATGACACAATATATCGCGCTTATGCGGTTCAACCCCTATATCTAGTAGAACAGAGCGCCAAGGTCTTGAAGGGGATGATCGTCGGTCTGCAATGTTCACCCAAACATGCGGCGACCAAAAGCGGAGTTGTATATACCAACAGGAGTCTTTGATTGTGTTGAGCGAGTTGAATATCGGGTACTCCGTGCGATTAAGTTGAGATCTTGTACGCCAAGTTGAACACCAGAAAGCTACTCTTAAGCTATGCATGTATGCGCCGGATCTACACGCATTTTTTTCTTCATCTTTGGCCAGGTTATGGGCTAATCTAACCGTTTGGAAATACTAGGATAATATATATGTTGGTACCGAGTCTAACCCACCAAGCCTTTGGAAACCAGGAGACGACTGATATTAACGGGCGCTCGGTCGTATGATTGTTTCCTGGGAGTGAATTGTTGCCGAGTCCCCTCAATAGCATTGCGTGGCATGATCAGGGGTCAAAGGTGCGGCTTGAAATCTTCATTTGGATCTTGCAGATCCTGAGTTAACTGGTCACCATACTGAATGATTTGCACCTCAGCCACTCGGGGTACTTCCCCCAAGAAACATTGGAACCCTATCTGACCAAGCGCACATTTCGAGGCTCCCCATGAATCGGGTGTAAGTATTGTTATCTGCGTTAGACTTTCATTAGACTGTTGGGCAAATATGATCGATTGTTATTCGTGTGCACGCATTGTGTATGTGTGCTGTGTGCAATCGCCCATGTTGTTTCCATGCTCCTTTGAGTCACAGTTGCGATTGGTCCTCTTCGGTACTGCATTGGCTGTACCTAGGCAATTCCATATTCATATGAGATTCCTTACTTGAAGTCTCCTCACTGTACGTCTCGATTACATATAGAGGCTGCTTAAAGAAAGCGTGTTAGCGGCCGTAAACTAAGCAAGAAGTCGGTCTAGAGCTATCAAGTACGGGTGTCACGGCAGAAGTCGAACTGATTCGAATTGAAAGAGACTTTGCGGTAGCTATCACGTGAAATCAAAGGCCTGTGGAAGAGTCGGAAGAGCCTATAAGCAGCTCGGGTATCTGTGTGAGTATATATCACGGCATACCGTGCATTGCACCCGTCATGGGACGTTAACTCTCGGGCGATACTGAGTCATCTGTAAAGAATGCAGAGCCCGACATGATTGGTTCGAAGTTTACGATTTTTCAGTCAGAAATTGTGACTAAACATACTTCGGGGGCCTTTTGTGTATGTGCATATACAGTTTTGCTAAACAAAGGGGGTCTGGGGGATTGAAAATTTTGGATGGCGACTTCGCTGAAGGAGAATTGCATCAAGTAACAGTCCATACTTTGTACACTCGGATAATAGAAACTTCCGTGATAGAACGGCGTTTATCAAGTGCACACTGCTACCTGTGAAAGCCCTGGAAACCGTGGTTCCACCATTATGTAGCTATAAGGTACCAGCTTGTACTTCCGTCCGGGACAGCAGCTACCAGTCATTATGCGGGATCATCAATGAGCAGCTGAGCGTCTATTGGTGAATGTGGAGGGGGGAGTACAGTGAAATATGAGTCGTTGTGCGACACTTGGCGCCTTCCACAGAGCCAATGGTTCATCCCAAGTAAAGTAAGGCTCTACGGAGGAGCACCTTGATCTGTGCCCCAGCCTCGAGACCGAAGATACAGGCAACAACTGGTTTGATAGGCCTAAGATTGCTAAGAGAACAATAAGACATTCGAGAACATGAGGCACAGCATCAGCCTGGATAATCCGCGATTCTCCTAGAATGTTCGGTATGAGCGTGGATGTTTGCAAGCTCCAAGAGCAAGATGATTGAGATGCAGAAGAACTGGATGATTCTTGCAGGTCGTCTCGGTAGATGCCTGCTTCGTGCTCGAAGATCGTTAATCCGGGGCATTATTATCTCGGTTCGGCAACCACTTCGGATATGTGGTGATAGTGCCGGTGTTAGAATTTGCAATACATGGATCCAGTTGGGATCATGATCTTGCGAGGATGAAGACGCTTTCTTATTTTGTCGAAAGGGCAAACCGGTATACGAACTGAACTGGAAAAAGCACATGTGGGATACATGCGGACATGGGGAGTAGCTTGTTACGATCTCACGTGATCGCGGAGTAGGCTTTTCACCTGAGTAGGACCCTGGACACTCTCAGCTTGTCTTTTACTCAACCAACAGCTGTGGCGGCCGATTGAGATAAGAAATCGGCAAAATCGAGAGCAAAAGGTGGAGCGATCACAGAAGTGTCATCATGGAATTGTCTATGTCGGAGCTGTATGCCTTGGCTAGGCGTACCTTGGGTTACAGTGGACGGGACGTAGTGGTGAGTCGTGGCGCATGTTGTTTGAGCCCGAACGTGCACATTTTTCTAATGTGTTTTTCCGAAATGACTAATCGCATGACAGTATATATCGGCATTGGCTCGATACGCGGCGCAGTATCCCAAAGATCTCGATTTCACGCTTGATCTCACGAAGCAAGGTCAATCTCGATGAGTTATTTTGTTGTTTGCCTCGTGTATTTAACCGGCATATTTTTACTGTAAAACAGGAGGTGTGGCTACGTGCATACCTTGCAAACTCTCGTTCCCAATTGGCAAGCAAGTTTCACCTGGTGTCTTTGTGTTTCAAGATTTAAGTCTATTAGGAGTACGTCATATTATATACACATTCTAGCCTTATTGAGTCTTCTTCTGGCAGGACCATAATCACTCCAAGGCCCATAAACACAATCGTGGTAAGGAGCCGAAGGTGTGTGCTATAATACCAACAATCTGGAGAACTTGCCCTTTTGGCATTGATTGGCGTGTTGCTTTTCACTCAATAAGCTGACGATTCTTTGTTTCATAATGCAGGGCGATGACGGTCCTAGAACCATCACCGCGGGCAGTGATTCGAAAACGGTTAAAAAGGAGTCCAGTAACGCGAGTTTCGGTCCGACATCCCCCTATCCGAATACTACCATCCGAGTCGGATCCATCAGCGATATTGAACCACCATCCTCGAGCAACGCCGAGCCCCTCCCTAGCAACATCAGACAAGAATCTCCCCCCAAGGCACCATCCGTTATTGAACTTAGTTCAGACTCTGACGACGAGGTTAACCCTCGCCCCAGCGAACACATTTCTCAGTACGCCTTTCCGGACGGAGAAGTAATTGAAATAGGATCTTCAGACGAAGAACCAATGCCCGCTCTTCCGATTCCTCGCCAGTCCTCGTCGTTAACAAATGCCCCGAGACTATATCGTGCCAGTGCTAGCTCGGATATAATTACGCCTCGTCCCAGTAGCACCGGAACGATGCTGCATCGCCAAGTCGTAGAACCTCTTCCAGTGGAATACGATCGTTCTCAAATGTTCTGGACACAAAACCGATCTCGACCATCTAGCCCCGAGAGTGTTGGCAGCTTTGCTCCGAGCTCTCGCAAGCGCTTAATCCAGTACTAATGATGATGGCGAGGCGGACGAGTCTACAGATGACCAACACGGGTACAGTAGCGTGGATACAGATGGCCCTGAAGGCCATGTCTCGAAGCGGGCCCGATACGGCATGTTCCCCGAAACCGGGGTCCCCTACCAAGACGAAGAATTCGAAGAAGACTACTACGGACCTGCCAATAACTATATGACCCAGCAAATTGCAGGTACGGATAGCCAAACCTTTTTCATTGCAAGAATTGAGTCAGATTTTATTCTAATAGGCCAGGCTCGAGCCGGTACGATTATGCCGGGGCACTTCACCCTCCATCCCGTTGGACAAGCGCCAGCGCCAGTACCCTACCCTGCAACCACCCTCTATGGCTCTGCCTCCTATCATAATGGATATCAGCCTGTAAATGCATTCAACAATGACATTTTGATGCCTACCGTTATCGGGTCCAACATCGTTCATCCAACTATGGGATATCATGCTCCTCCAATGGGAGCCGCAATGCCGGTTCCTCAGCCCATGGCTCCCGGCCCATTGAATCGTTTCAACGGTACGTTCACCGTGCACTTGGATTGGTCATATGTGCTGATGATCCGACTTGGTAGGCGGCTTCAATCTCAACTATGATGATTCAAGTCCAGCCACTTGGCTCGACACCAACGGGCCGAATCGCGCGGTTCAGTGAGCCACTTTGATCTGTCATGTTTAATTTAAACTAATCTCCCCACTAGACTACAGAAGTTCTTCGAAGACGCGATGGATGATCACGAATCCGCTATTCCCGTTCGCGATGCAACCAAAGCCCTGGGTTTGTCTAATACAACGGAGCGACTTCCGGGCATGCAAGTACCTCTGATGCCCCATCAACTCATTGGTGTTGCTTGGATGGTGAAGCAGGAGTTAGGGCAGGTTGCTGGTGGAATCCTTGCGTAAGCTATATTCTTCTCTTTTCCTACGATGACAACATTAACAGTGTGGGTGATAATTAGGGATGATATGGGTCTTGGGTAGCTTCATTCGTTAAAGTCGAGGTAGAATATTTGCTGACTTCCTAATTTAATTCAATAGGAAAACCATGCAGACTATTGCTTTGATCGCTAAAAATCGACCTGAAAAGAAAAATCCTCGTCAAGCTACACTTGTGGTCGCGCCTGCGGCCCTTCTTGATCAAGTACGTATATATGAATCCGGTCGCAACGCAGGGTTCACAATTGTGATATTTTTTGAAGTGGAAAGATGAAATTCTCAGCCGCACCGATGATGGCCTGTTCAAAGTTAGGATTCACCACGGCAAGGATAAGCTGCGTTCGGCAAAAGAGGTCGGCAAATACGACGTATGTGCAAAGTGGCTTCTTATGAGCAGATTAAATAACACACAACCAGATTATTATCACCACTTTCCAAACCTTGACCAACGAGTTCCCTACGGACGAGATCGATATGCGAAAGAAGAAGGCTGCCGATAAAAAGAAGAAAAAGTCAAAGCAGCGAACTCTTGATTACTTTATCGTGAATGATTCCTCAGACGAGGGGGCGTCGAAGAAGAAGTGAGTCACACAGCTTTAGGTTCGAAGACTTTAACCCATTCCGTACAGGGCCGGGTATGGTCCTTTAGCGATGACCAAATGGTATCGTGTTGTGATTGATGAAGCACAAAACATCCGTAACCGGTGCGGTTATTTCCTTCCGATTGACGCCCAGGAACTAAACCGCCACATTAATTGCGCATATATTAGGTCAACCCGGTCTAGCCGCGTAATGACGATGCTTGATTCGGAGTACCGTTGGGCTCTGACCGGGACCCCAGTCACAAACACACTGTGAGGGCCTATCTACACTGATTAGGTTAGAAATGTGGCTGACTGAAAGTTGGATGCAGAGCCGACTTGTACGGTCTTGTGCGCTTTTTGCATTATGCTCCATTCAATGATTGGTCTGAATTCAATGAAAAAATTGTGGGTACTCTCGAATCCCTCATGTTATATTGGTACTGAACATCTGTGTCACATGAAAGGCGAAAGTTCAAAAGCGGGACCCCAATTGCTGGCCGGCGTGCCCAGGCGTTGCTCAAGAAATGCCTTCTTCGTCGCACCAAGAACTCCAAATTAGAAGGGAAGCCACTCATTACCCTGCCGCCCAAGACAATCGATATGGAGATGCTTGAGTTTTCTCCCGATGAACGCCAGGTGTGTATCGGTTTCTTTTCATCATAAGGGTCACTTTTCTAATCGTGTTCGTAGGTTTACCAAGCGGTAGAGGCTCAGCAACAACACTCAACAAATTCATCCGTGCCGGCACTGTTATGAAAAAGTAAGCATCAACAACTGGTTCTCGATAGATTGGTTTCACTAACCCTAAATTAGCTACCACCTTATTTTGGTCATGCTTTTGCGTCTGCGACAGGTTTGCAAGTGAGACTTATTTCTTCAATACACTTGTCGCACATGTTCTGATGCTTGCCCGATCGTGATAGTCATCCGCGACTCATTGCCGTATGTCTGTTTCAGCGCTCCAAGGCTTCGTTCTAACAATTGCTCGGCAGTACGCTTCGGGAGAATTCATTGCCGATGGCGCTCAGGTTATGACCTCGGACGAGGACAACGATGATAATGAGCCTAGGCTTTCGACTTCGTCGCTCGCGAACAGCAAAACTAACGCAAAAGCTCTTATGGGGGATGAGCGCTTCAATATGGTAAGTACTAATCCTCGTGGGTTCGATCAAACCGTCCTAACCACTGCGAACAATTATTTCTGTTAGGTAACAAGACAGTAAGTCACTCTGTTCGTAAGGCACTCCTGAAACTAAAGATTCCAAAAGATTCCATAATACCGTTAAAGACATGATCACGGCCGAGATCACTGGCGGAGACTTACCAGACGACGAAACCCTAGAATGTCAAGTCTGTTATGAACGTAAGTATTCTATATGCACGTTGATTAAGCATTGAGTTCACGTGGCTATCTAGCATTTGTTGGAAATGCGTGTGTCACGGTGAGTGCTATTGGACCAGTTTCTCCGCGCATGGGACTTATTGCCATAAAAGGTCTGTGGACACGTATTTTGCAAGGGTAAGCACAAATAGTGATACTTGCCACGGTTGTTCGGTAGTCATCAATACTTCAGGATGCTTGGACGATCTATTCAAGCTTCCATTGCAAGGGTAAGTTCACCAATGCGAAAAGACGACGAAGCGCCCATCATTTATTTAGGGAGGCCGCAGCCAACGAGGAATTTGGCAGGGGCCGCCAGTACGCAAATCAAGAAGTACGGCCATGCCTGTGCCGGCTGGTAAGGCAAATCCAAATCCAAGTACAGGATCAAAAGTGAAGACGATGACGATGAAGTGGATTTTGGTGCAATGGGTGAGGGAGAAGACCTTGTGCCTGGTGCCAAGATGATCCATATGCTTAATCTACTAACGACCTGTAAGTAAACCTTTATTGTGTTTTTATTAATTACTGATGAGTCTTACAGGGCACAAAGAGGCCCCAGAAGATAAAATCATCGCTTATTCTCAATGTGAGCCCCTTCCTATCCTATGCATTCTCATGCTAATTCATTTGCCGTTTTATCAGGGACCTCTATGATTGACCGTGAGTATACTGATCATGGATGTCCCATTCAAAGACTAAAAAACAGTCTAGTCATGCAAATTCTTCTGAAAAAGTCTGGCTTTGAGTCTCTTCGCTACGATGGCCAAATGAAACGAGAGGAACGCGAGCACGCACGCCCTGAGTAGGTTCAAGAAACAAGGAGGACCCAAGATCATCTTGATCAGCCTGAAGTGCGGAGGAGTTGGTCTCAATCTTACTGAAGCCAACCGCGTCATTTGCATGGACCTCGCATGGAACGCAGCCACTGAGAACCAAGCAATTGACCGAGCTCACCGAATGGGTGAGGAACTTCACCTCGGACAATTCACCCTTCCGCTGACGATTATATATCAGGTCAAGTCAAACCAGTTACGGTCAAGCGCCTCGCCATTAAAGGTACCATTGAAGAACGGTGGGTAAAACTGCTCAGTCTCCGACATGTATACTGAACCCATTCAATTTAGTATCCTGAAACTACAAGCCGAGAAGCAGAACTTGTCCGACGCCGCATTGGGCGAAGGAAATGGTACTAAAATGTCGCGCATGAATGTAGCACAGCTGAAGATGGTAAGATAAGACCGTTCTTGTTTCAGCATGATTCTAACAGTATGACAATCACAGTTGTTTGGCCTAACTCATTAAATTTCGAACTTTGGCCAATGGCGGCTCATGCATCACATAGAGCAAAGTATCAGTGGGCCAAATAGCTCATAATTCCATTTACATTATTGCCGCGATTATTCAAACTTTATATTCTCTCAATATTACCTTCTATGTATCTTGTTTGACTTTTGTTCGATTTGTTTATATGTATCACGCTTGCGTGAAACTACTTTACTTTCCCTTCGAGAGATAGCCATCATGTATCTTAGATATTCGAGTATGCATTTTCGAGCTGAGCCATATACGCTTTTATTGAGGTAGACCGCCAAATTGTCGAAATATGGTATTCGGCGATTGTACGGGTCTTGTGCCTACTGTAATTGATGTATTTACATACCCTATTGATCTTTCCAGATTGAATCTATCACCTCCTTATATCGTGAAAACTATTCCATACTATGAACTAGTTCAAAACCATTGAATCGGTGAAGAAGTTCATATTGAGGGGATCTCAAAAAATATTTCCAGACTTGTAGATCTGCCCGAGACTATGCAGAGCGACCTCTTTTCAACCATCACCAGGGGTATTCGACTTTTATGAAAGAAGACTTGTGCGTAATCGTTGAATCAGAGGAGAAGATAGGTCATACATGGAATATCATCAATCAATCAATCAACCGTTCTGCTCGTCAATAGCCTTCCAGATGAAATACTTGGCCGCATTCTTTCCATAGTACACTCGGCCTCCAGCTCCAATTCACGATACGAAAGCAAACGTATCACGTATTCTCAATCGCCAGAGAGTCTATCGCATGTTAGTTTTCGTCGGCGCCTGATGACGCATAGACCACTCGCCCTGCGGCCACATGTTGCTCGAACTGACACTCGCCGAGGGGTGGGGGGGGGTGCGAAACACCGGAATCTGAACATGTGTCTCTTTCGATACCTTGCCTGCGAGCCCTTATCTTAGATACTTACTCTTCAATAGAATACAGCGGTGGCCTAGGAGGGCTGGTATCCCAAGTTCTATGTACGCGATGGCTCAGTACGAGAGTCCCGGGTCGTATGCTTGTATTTGCATCGATCACGATCAGGGCAAGGTGAAACTCGAATGGTATTCAAAGCTGGCGAGTGACATGAGGAAGCGAGAATTTTGGCCCGGGATGTTCCAAAGCCGCCCTATTGATAGGCTCTCAGATGGAACACATATAATAGACTAATACTTCGTAGTTTATGTCTGACAAGTCATGTTAAGTTCCCTATATTTCGCACCCGTCTTTATTCGTAGAAACCAGGTAACTCTGGTTGCAATCTATATACATGCGCTTGAAAGGGGCGAATTGGCGCCACCAGCATTTACGAAAGCACCGGAAACGTCATAATTAATTACCATCCAGAAATATGCTTATTTCCTACTTGAAATTCAGTGCGTTACAGACTAAATCTGACACCCGTGCTAATCTACCATTCTAAATCAGCCCTGGTCCTTTTCGTTATGGAAAATGGTACAAATACACTCTATTTCTAGCACATTCCACCCAGCCCGGGACCCCGTGCGCGACGAGAGTGTTCCAACCCAATGAACTAGTAAGTGGGTGAGTCAACTATATGAGAGTGAAACGTGGGATGGTATCCGGGTCCGGCTGAGAACTCCGAAAGGAAATTGATTTCCTCAGGACCATGTGGCTAACGTGACCCCGTTTATGGTATAAAGGGCAGTTCTCCTTTCCGAATCTCTCGTTCTAGTCCACCACCCACACCGCACGCTTCAGACAACGAGTAAGCGACCAAGTGTTTGCTACACTCTATGGTGCTTACGGACAATGTTATAGATCCCGTAATGCCTAACGGATACACGTACAATAGCCACGGCACTAACTCCCAGGCAAGTCGCCTTTAAAGAATGTAGTTATTCCTTTTCTTAACACTTGCACAGGGAAACCACTACTGCTCGCGTGACTACGGCAGTTCCGCCCCGAATCAAAACTCTTACCACTACAGGTAAACCTAGTCCCTGTGGATGCCATTACCACTCTTGCTCATACTTGATTACAGCAACACCGATGGAAGCTACTATTATAGCAATCCAAATGGTTCAACCTGTAAGTGTTAACTGCATGCTTGATCGTGATGGGTCTTGATTGGATCTACCATAGACTATAATAGTGGAAATGGCCATAGCAACTATACTAGCCCAAGTGGCGGAGGATGGACCTCGAACGGAGGCTCGCGCCAGAGCAAGTGAAGAAATTGGTAGTAAGCCGCACAGACTTTGATTTTGTTTGTATGGTTTCCGAGAATATATAGGAGTATCCCATTATATCGCTATCTTGAAAGAGTACCAGGCTATGGGAATTTTCCGATATGGAATCATTATCGTAGACTTGGATTAGATTTCGGCGATAAGAGTGAGTGTGGTAGTATTACAGCCTGATTACATATCCGTCCTATCAAAGCAAAAGCGCAAACAAAGCGAGTCAAAACTACAGGTAAAATTGTAAAAGAGAATTGAGTGCACGAAAGGTCTAAAATAAAAATGAAGAGTCCGATTGTTCCCAGTTACTATCATGTTCGAGCAGCATAATACCTCTCAAAAAACTCTTTATGGGCCCTCTCCTCCACAGGTAGCTTCCAATCGTTCTCATTGGGTGCCATGTATCGCACCTTGACTTCGCCTCCTCTCCTTTGAAGCTCTTCCAAATGCTCGTACCTCCCCACACCAGTGGGAATCCCAACGATGGCATCTCCTTCGATAGCTGCCAGCCAGGAGTATACTCCAAAGTCTCGCCGTGGGAGTCCGAGAGGTAAACGAGGTACAAAAATAGCGACTATGTATCCCAGGAGCAACATCACTATAATTCTGCATTAGTTTCGCTCAAAAGTCAAAAGTCAAAAAAACGTACCAAGCAGTGAAATACTTAACCCGAGTTTTGAGATACGAATATAGGCAACTGTTTTGTCCGGGTAATTTCGCGCTAGAATTGGTTGGCTACCTGCCAAATAAGGTAGCTTTATTCCCCCAGGTCAGTTTATGGCCAGACGAAATGTGGCGATTATGAAACTTACCAGATGCTGAGCATCCGATTTGGCAATCGCATTCGCTACCCTTTCCGCGTCCAGTTTTGTGTACCCGAGTGGGCCGGTGCCGTCTGTAAACGAACGACCTATTCCCAGTTCAACTAGTTCCTCTTCGATCAGGCGGACCAAAACTCACAGTTGGATTGGGAACATAGGCAAAATCGCGACCGTTATCCTTCAACATCACGTTTCGCGAGTTGTCATGTGCAGCTCCAAAGGCAGCGAATTTTCCGGCTGAAGAGATCCCAGATTGGGTGCCATCTTCCGAGGTAGTGGTATTCTGCCGAGTGTAAACGGGCGCGTTCAGGTCCATCCCTTTATGCAGTATACGAAGTGTTGTGGGGTTTCCAGCGGTCTTTTAGTTCGAGTTAGCCACTGATTGGAATAGATTGGGGTAAACATACCGAGTTGTAAGCCTCGACGACCCAGCTTCGAATTTCCTCAACACAAATGGCAACATCATACCCAACTCGCCCACTAGGCCACAATACGTCAGGTGTAGCATAAGCTCCAAAGCTCGAATTGGGCGCGTAATCCTCGTGAAGTCGGTGAGTACAATTTCAAGTTGGAGCCAACCGGTGCCTTGAGACCCATTCGAGAAAGGTGCCGATTTGAACGAGTGGGCCACACCGTTTTGCCACCATTTTGCTACAAATGGGGTAATTTCAGTACGAGGAACAAGTGAGATTATAGAAGTCGCCCGCTTACAAGTTACGGCGATCTCGGCTTCTACGATTCCTTGAGGCATAGGATCTCCAGGCTCTAGCAGAGCGCTCAAGTTTACAGGTGGAATCTGCGGATATGCGATATCCATCGACTGAAACAAAGAATAAAGCGCAGTCTTAGGGACGTAGAGATACGTCATGTTGTTTACCTCCGAGACAGGGGTCCTTGAAGAACACAATCAGAAATTAAGAACAAGATATGTATGCGTCAATTTGATGCTCACAGGTACCGATCCAGTCCTTCCAAAACCTGGCAACCGACGCGAATACCCCATTTTGGCCATCTGACGATTCCCCCGGTCGCATCTCGCCCAGAGTCTCGACCCTCTCTCAGTCTACCGACCAGGTCCGTACCCTCTTCATCAAACGTCCCGAACCCGACCCCACTAGGCAATAGCTGATCTGCATAAGTTTCCGCAATGTGAATCGTATCAGTCACATTGTGGGCGGCATGTGGGATATGTTCCGTTCGTGGGATTTGGAATGTTCGGCCCATGGGGAGTAGACCAACCGAGGAAAACGGAATTAAAGACCATGTGAAGTTGAAGTTCTATCATTGTTGGGTTCAGGGGTGACGCTGATAGAAGGCGAAAATCAGAGTCACGTACAGAATAAGCCGCTTTGCTTAATGCGTCGGCTCTTTGTACATCTTCGGTAGACAAGTCACCTGCGACCATCGTTTCGACGTATCGATCAAGTTGCCTCTGCTTTTCCTATGAGATTTAGCCGGATAAAACAGTAAAGATACTTGCCTCTTGCTTGGTATATATATCCACAATCCTTCCAAATACAAAGACGAGACAAGCCGATAAAATGGCGACGAACAAGAATATTATGATGGTCAGGGTCCATGGTTTACGACTAACCAAATCGTCAGTGGTGCGGAATATGGGAGATGTGGAAAAACGTGCTCGTAGTTGCGCCTGTGAGTCCTCCTTGTGCCCTTGTGTTTGAATGTTCGGCGGAATAAGAGCCGTATGGCAGACCAAGGGCTTGTCGGATTCGCAGCGAAAGCGTTCAACTGTTCTAGTGTAACACCCCCATCTGGGTGCATGGATTCGTGGATAACAGTCGCCCATACTATGACGTAAGAGTTAGACAAGGAATCAAGCCGCCGAGCCCAAGGTGAACGGTAAGATCAGGCCGATCAGTCGGTAGCGAGGAACAGCTTTCCAAATCGAGTGTGGAGAGTGGGATGGCCGAAACATGGTGCTTACCGGTTGCATCAATGCCCCGTCGAGACAATCTGATCAGGTTGTACCCAATTGTGAATCCGACCACTCCAGTAACTGCACCCACTATGGCTCGAGCCCAAAACAACGCAAGTCCTGACGCTGCTGTGACAGCCAGTATACGATCGGGAAGGCTGCAACGCTGTTGTAAAGTCAGGAAACGGCTTCGATAGAGCTCTGACACGACTCGGGCTAACCAGAGGGCAGTGTGTATGACCAGAGGCCACACAGGTGTGGGCTCAAAATGGGACATGAACCCTCCAAAGCTAATTGTCCATGGGATGTCCGGTACGACATTGGGTGTAATAGGAACAGTGGGCAATTGTGTCGCGAGTGATGCTCGCCGTTTTGGTGTTGGCGGCCTGAGAAGAGGGAATGACTATAGACATAGTTTGTTTAGCTTCTCAAATGAAAATTTACTGGGTATTTCAACTCACGTCCTCGCTCGTCCCTGGCGTTTTTTTAATCGCGTCCTGATAACCGAGTTTAGATGGGTCAAACGATGACGGTGGAGGTGAGCTAAGGTCTTCTCGCGACTGTGCGAGTGGGCTTTCGACAATGATAGGTCTGTATGTACTCGAATAGGAAGTATTTCGACTAGGTGCAAGAGTGGGTAAAGGTCGGGGGCCTGACGGCCTTCGAGCTGGTGGGACAAACGCCTCGACGATGATCGGCGCGTCCATAGGGGAATTGACGGGGGCTACTCGGGGATCCCCTCATCGGGCTATACATACCTTAAGTTCTGTCCTCTGGCGCTTATCGTCCTCCCCGCCTGGAAGTTCATCAAAGTTCCGAGCTTCGTTAGGGACCAGAAGCTCTAGGCACAAGCCTATGAAATGTAATCATGATTACTCTCGGTATGACAACGAGGCTGTGCAATACTCAGTCTATTTCGTTTACAACGTCAACTTGCCCTTGGATTGGCCCGCGCCAAGTGTCTGCCACCACTTGGAACCTGCTTGGTCGGCGCTACCACGTTCAACTCTTTCTTTTCCCGTCTTACGCGCCCGGGGTTTGATTATCGTCCCCAGACCAGAGCTAACACCCTTCCTGCCCCCGCCTGGAAATTCTCCAGCGCTATCCCGGCGTTTGCGTTTTGCGCTGCCCTCTTGCGCTTGATCCATGTCCTCACCCGTCGCAAGACTCCCAGATTCGGCCTCGTTGCCCGAGGTGGTCCTTCCTCGCTTAACGTAAGATACAGGCAAGGATGCGTCCCATGCACGTTTATGCAATTGATATATTGCCATGGCCGCTCGTGCGTCCGTAACCTGCGGGGGATACCATATTAGTAAAATCCACTTGGGATCGATTTAATGAGGAAAAACAGGAACAGGGTCGGAATAAGTTCCAAGGGGGTGGCGTCATCAGGTGACAGTGCATTTAACGATCTTGTGCGCCATAGGGCCTGGATCGAGAATCCGGTGACAGCGCTGCGGCCAAGCACGGCTCGGACTGGAGCAAACATTTCGGAGCCGAAGGTATAGTACCCCACACCCACACGTAGTGAACAGAATTGGAGCCGATCGACGGGACAGAAAAATGATAGGCACGGGAAACGTGGGAGTCATTTATGGACGAGAAAGGAATATGCGCAGTGATCAAGATAAGGCAAGGATGTGGTCGGGTATAGCCAATCCACCGACCCCGGTGAGTCTGGACTCCGGTCTTCCAACAAGGAGATCCCAAGTAGAAACTAAGGACAGAAATAACGCACACTGCTATGCTCTCCGGCCTGAATATCCAAACCCAACTCCTCCTTCACGAGTCTCTTCAACCCAATTCGGGGGCTCCTGTACTTTTCCCATAAAGTCTTCTCCCCTTCGCCTTCTTTCCCCTTCCCTTTGCCTTTCCCGGGGTTAGGTTTTCGACCAGCATAGACCTGAGTGTCTCGAATTCGTGCGGCTGGGTGACTTAAGAGTAGGGCAGTGAGGTCGTTGTGCAAGGCATGGCCAACTAATATTCTGTCTGCGGATGAAAGAAGTGTCGCTATCCGCGCTTGGACTTCAGAGAATGGTTTCGCTGATGGTTATAAAATTTGATCGGATTGACGTTTATAATTTAACGCAGATAGTAAATTTCAAAGGGATCAAAGGTAAGCAAGTGACCCGCACGGTAACAGGAAAACAAACCATTTATCATGTCCTTTGGCCTAACACCGCTCACTTGCGTCCTATAGTCCGTTACACGTTCTCGTTGCAAGACAAACTACGCCCCTCTTTACTCAGTGGTCGGTTAGCCATTTAGTGGTGGGACATACCTCATCCAAGACGACTCGTCCCTGAAAATCAACAATACTGGCTCGTGCAAGAGATGATTCGGAGCCGTTTTCGCCCACACCAACCATTTCACAGTCGATGGCGATGTACCTGCCGGGTCTATGGACGAACCATGGTCAGAAATGAATAGACGCCAGCATTTAAAGTAGAGCAAAACTCACTCTCCAACCAGATCTTCCCCGGCAACTCCCTTTCCTAACACCAGGTCCTGTAACGACTTGACCTCTTCGCTAAATATTTTTGAACTACCCGTCACTACATCTGGGATAGGATTTGTCGGCACACTTCCCCGAGGAAACGAAGCAGATGACGGAGAGGGCTGGGTCTTGGCAGGTTGTCTACTTATCGAAGATCCTTTTGAAGTAGTCGGAAGTTTCTAGCTACAATTTTTAATACCATGGTACACTACGTTTACATAGCTAGACTCACCTTTTTTAATGCTAACCAATTTGAACCTGGAGCTATGCTCGCACCAGGTTTCTTCTTTTCCGTAGATTTCGGTTTTGGCATTTTCAATGTGATTCGAAATGTCTTTTGTTGGTCAAATTATACGGCGTTGAAGCAGGTAGGAGGGTAGTCGTGCTTGAGGTGTCGAGCGCCTCGTGTGGTCGATCGAAATTCTGGTCTTGGGAGTCACGTGAGTGTCTGGTTCTAGGTCCCACTTCCAAAGCCTGGAACACAACCTCTATCATGTACAGATAGCATACCAGTCAATTGATAGTATTGAGTGAGCCAATTGTTGCCGCTCTCCAAACATGTTAGCCGTATGCTGCTCGTAAATTAACTCGGCCCAGGTAATAGTTCTAAATTCCAAATTCATCAATTAGTATTCAGGCTACGATGTCTTCGTTTGTATATGCGGTGATATCCACCGTCATAAGCAGCAAAAAAAATGTGCCCTCACCAGGGATCGAACCTAGGACCTCATCATTACTAGTGATGCGCTCTACCACTGAGCCATAAGGGCGGATGATGATAATTGACAAAACAAGTATACAAACAGTCTACAGCTACTTTGAGGAAAGTACCGAGCTTCTCTTTAGATAAATATTTAGAGGAGCTCTTCGTGTGATCATTTTTTTACTTGTCTGGTCCGCTGCTTACTCTCAATCGCATGGGTAGTTTCAATAGACCATATCCTATTCAGGAAATTATATCACGTGAATCAAGAGAATTAATCTGCGCCTTATGCGAGCATTATTCGATTAGAGAAGATCTCTCCCAAATTCACTTTTAATCTGCACATTGTTTATGAATCTTATTTAAAAAAAATACTGAAATCTCGCTATCACCTACTGTCGATAGAAATTCCTCATCCAGGAGGGCACGAAGTCCCAGTGTCGCCAAGCCCTTCGAGACAATAATAGCACGTTCATGCGCTTCTTGCGTACGAGCAGCGGCTGTAAACTCTGGAGTATGGTTACCTCCATTCGGTACAGTAGAAAGTGCTTTTTTTATTTGTTACTAGAGAAAATACGCTGTGAACATCAAACGAACTTACCAAACATTGGATGTAAAGCTGGTAATTCTACGTGAAAGAGAGTCAGAACCTTGACGAAAAAAGGGAAATCGCACCCATACCGTACGTAACACTACCCTATTATCCTCGGGTTAGAAAAAACTTTGGATTTGGCCCAGGATTACTCACAAAGTCCGTTGATCCACCAATCGAGCCCTCAGAACTGAATGGATGGTCATATCTGTCTGTCATGATTGCACCCAGTTCGTGTGCTAAAATCTCGTTGACTCGAACATCTTTCATGCCTTCTTTCTCGGTAACGGTCATTGTACAGGAGGTTGCATGCGCAGCAGCCCTTGATCAAACAAGTCAGTGTCTCATACGATACCTAACAGAACTCACTTGCTCAAAGCATCTGTTGACTCTTGCACGTAGCGCCACGACCTCACTCCAAGTTGGAGCTCGAACAGTGTAACGCATTTTTGCATAGTTGGGGATGACTAGTGAAAATATTGTTCATGTAGGTCTCGCGTGTTCTTTCGTAATGGTCTGCTCACCGTTTGATGCCCAGTCACGTCCTTCAATAATCCCGTGAACTCGAGCAGTAGGATGGATTTGTTGGCGCAATGCACTAAGCGCTGTATAAGCAACAAACGCAGCATCCAAAGCATTCCTTCCTTCCCACGGAGCAGCTCCTACATGAGCACTAATTACCAACAATTAGTCACAGAATATTGAGAATTAACTTGTGCTTACCCTTGCCCATGATATTCCACTTCAAACGTCTGAAGCGCCAGCGTTGTAGTCGTCTGTACCAGACGATCCCCGCCCGTAATCGGATGTGCCCTGAAGTTAAGTTGATTGGCTTTGGGAGATTCTGAATACAAAGTGCAGTACTTAACTTACATTAAGCATATGTCCATTTCTTTGTATGCGCCTGCTTTCAGTAAATGTACCTTGCCTTCTCCCCTTCTTCGGCTACGATAGGTCAGAAGTGATTCTATTATGGTAGCGATATCACTTTACCGGGTGTACCCAAGAGCACTATCTTCCCGGGAATTTTATGCTCTTCCATTGCAGCCTTGAGCCCAAGAGCGGTCGTCACGCCTACTATAGCAATTAGGTTGTGTCCACAAGCATGCCCAATACCGGGAAGTGCATCCATCTCCGAGTTGAGCCCGATTACAGGAAGAGGTTTGCCTGATTCATCGGGTATCACGAACTCCGCCTTCCAGGCGGTGTTGCCTGGGAGCTGGTCAGCCAGGTACTGACGAGTAACTTGAAACCCTCGCTCCTCGACAAACCGGGTCAACATGTCATGGGCGTATCTTTGTACAATAGTTGAGCACCGATGGCAGTGTTGACATGGTGAGATACTCTTACTTGACATCCCACCTTAGTTCCGGATGGTCTGGAACACAGATAGTTAGTTATATATTGAACAAAACCAAATGTGAATACAGGATTATCTACAACTTACCGTGAATTTGAAGGCTCAGTTCTCGCAGTGATCCATTTGATTTGTCAATGGCATGGTCGCTTGTATTGGCGGCTGCGGGCGATGGAAGTTTGTGAGGCATAGTCATATTCTCGGACTCGATTCCCGAGAGCTTTGGTGGGCGAATGACTCGATACGTATCGTGTGGTGGCCAACTGGAAGCATGGTGATTTAATATACTAAAGGAACTGGGGATGACATAATAATTTGCCGGTTGCTTCTTTTCCACAACGGTTTGTTTATACTGCTGGTTCAGACGCACCATACGTTTAGAATACCACACATGATAATGGATACTTTCATCGACCAAGCTCAACATGACATTCTAAGCACATCCTTAGTCAGAGTACCAGTACTTTGATTATATATTGTACGCATGTATCCTCCAGCTCAGTTGGCCACAAAATTCACTTGGCCTTGGGCCGGTACAGGGAGAATGGGGAATACTAGCACGTGGGTAAGAGATACGACCGGGACCGGCGGACGAAGGGGGGTTCCACCAGGGCCGCGCCACTGAGCGAACTGGGTGGGCGGCCAAACTAGGTCATATACGAGTAGAGGTGTGGGTGAGCGGGACCCGTAGAAAAACGGGGAAACGGGTGAGTGATACTGCAAGCTCGCTGTTGCTCGCAGTATGTGGTATGGATGGAAGGAATCGGAGGTCCAAGCGCCGAACTATGGTATTACACTATCTATATCCCCGGCCTGAGCGGCCCAGTATAAGTTTTGCGGCCCCCACGGCTCCGTCGTAAAACTCCACAATGCGAGCACTACGAGACAACTGTATCTTGAGATACATGATTTGACCTTTGTTAGACGTTTTAAGATAGAAATCAAGGGCTAATTGATGAGAAATTAGGAATTTAGTCTTTGCTCTTTGTCTTTTTGTATTTGTAGAAGTTCAACCTTCCCAAGTGTTGGTATATCATCTTATTACTCATGTAAATCACATTTTGGCTTATACGACCTGAATATCCAACCAGGCAATTTTGGGCGGGCATGCGATTCTTGCGAAATATTCAGTTGCAATGGCATTTGCAGCTTGCGGTCACGAGAGAAGAGGAACGGCTTACTTTTTCTTCCCTAACGTATTGTGTTATAGAAGGAATGTTAGACCGGGTGTGGCCCAAGCTTGGCAAATGGTGATCTTTACTTTAGCGAGTTTCAGGAAATTTACCGTATATGAGATGATCATGGGGGTTGCGATTTCTTCACTGGTGCCACCTTCTGTTCGTAACGTTCATCTCAAACCGGCTAAGCTTGAGCATCCCTTGTGCCCAGCCGGAATTTGGTGATTGATTTGTCTTCAAATTATCGATATGACCACTATGTGAGCTACGAATACATTTTGGGGCGCCTCTTGGAGCGGTACTATCATGCTAACTTTGGCAGTGTAGCCGTATACACTGGGCATGACGCTCTTATATATATTTGTAGTTTGTACTAATATGTGTCTCGGCAAATTTCAAACCGGGCTACCAGCGGCTAGTATGTTCTCCCATCCGAAAATATGAAATTAGATTGCAGGTTACCTCCACTCGCGATCGGTGACAAAGAGGGATGGGTCCTGTTACGATAGACGTGCGCGTACCTGAGCACTTGGTTCCTATTCGTTTCTCGCATATTCGACTTTCATTTATGACTAAGGCCTGCTACGGGTCGTTCAGACCGGTGCCCGAAAGAAGGGACATTTGTCAGTGAGCCCCAATAACGAACTTTTTTGTGATACTTATTGAGCTTTTTTAGACCTATCATTGATCCAAGTTGGGAAGTTTCGACCGATCACAATTATTGAGCACAGCAATCTGGTCATGATCACCCAGTCCCCTCCCCCCAAGCGACCGTTGTGAGCTCCATACACGTTTTCAGTGTGCAACATCGTGAAGGCAACAACCTGAGCAACTTCTGTCAGATCGGGTCTCAATATGACATATTCGATGAGCTCCAAATGTCCTCGGCGCTCGGGCATCCTTGCGCCATGGAAGCTCTCGCCCATATAAAGGGTGGGGCCAGCGTCCCCATCACTCACCCAGAACCACTGCATTCTAACTCCCGACGAGAACATCATGTCCCAATACACCCACATCATCAACGGCAAGCCCGTCACTTCCCAGACTACCCTCGATGTCCAAAACCCTGCTACTCAGAAGAAAATAGCTGAAGTCCCTGTCGCGTCCAAGGAGCAGGCAAGTACACGTGGTGTATCTAGTAGAATACATTTTACTGATTTCTTTTTACCAAAATATATAGCTCGACGAGGCCGTTGCTGCCGCCCGCGCTGCCCTTCCGTCATGGTCTGCCAAGTCTCAGGACGAACGCGCACAAGTTCTCGAGCAGATTGCTGGAACTATCGAGAAGAATATCCCCGAGTACAAGCAAATTCTAGTCTCCGAACAAGGCAAGACCGTAAGTCCAATACGTCACCAACTTCGTCAAATGACCCACTGATGGTTCAATTGATCAGTTGGCCAACGCCGAATGGGAACTCGGCGGCGCTATCCTTTGGCTACGTGAAACCGCCAAGCTCCGCTTGCCCGAAAAGGTCATCGTTGACAATGAGCAAACGAGGATTACTGAACGTCGTGTACCGATCGGGGTGGTGAGTCCAGCATCGGTAAACAAAGCACCTATATTGGGTCTAATGTGTTTGGATATGATTAGTGTGCAGGAATCATCCCATGGTTCGTCTCATAAATGAAATGCGTTTCACGCCGTACCTAACTTTCTCATAGGAACTTCCCATTGGCGCTTTGCATCTGGAAATTGGGCCCCGCTCTCTTGGCTGGAAATACCCTCGTGCTCAAGCCTTCGCCTTTCACTCCTCTTACCACTCTTCGATTCGTCAAGGACATCCAAGCGGTTGTCCCTGCAGGCGTTGTTAACATCTTGAGTGGCGATGACAACCTCGGACCTTGGATCACTTCTCACCCAGGCATCGACAAGGTCAGCTTCACTGGGTCAAGCGAGACTGGAAAGAAGGTTATGGCAAGTGCGAGCACCAGTCTGAAGCGACTCACCCTTGAGCTCGGTAAGTGTGGAGCCGAAGTATTTCATTTCAGCAACTGATATGTTCGGTTTGCATAAAGGCGGAAACGATCCTGCTATCATCCTACCCGATGTAGATGTCGCAAAAGTCGTACCGGATGTGTTCTGGGCAGCACTCTTTGTGAGTTTGGCGCACTGCGTTTCTTGTGGAGTACTGACTTCTTTGATAGAACAATGGCCAAACATGTTCGTAGTGTGACGCAATGCTTCTCGAGTATGACTGACTTATTTATTCGACTACCCTTAATAGGCTCCGCTGCGAAGCGTTTGTACGTGCATGAAAAGATCTACGATCAGTTCCGCGAAGAACTTGCAAAATTCGCCAAGACCGTCAAGACCGGCAATGGTGCAGACCCCGAGTCTCAGCTCGGCCCTGTTCAAAACCTCATGCAGTATAAGAAGGTACTCTCATTCTTTGAAGACGTCAAGGCGAACGGCTACAAGTTCCTGACTGGCGGAGACGTAAACCCGAACCCAACCGATGGATTGTTCATCCCTGTCTCATTCGTCGACAATCCCCCCGAAGAATCGAAGATCGTACGTGAGGAGCCATTCGGGCCTATCGTACCTCTATTGAAATGGAGTGACGAAGCTGATGTCATTAAGCGTGCTAGTGAGTACCATTTAGAGTCCGTGCGAGGAAAAAGACGCAACGTACTAACGTACCTTTAGATGACACTAACCTCGGTTTGTCCGCTTCTGTCTGGGGTAAGGACTTGGAGGCCGTTGAGAGGATTGCCAAGCAGATCCAGGCTGGAAGTGAGTGTGCCGATATATATATTCTGACCTGCCTTGTGCTCAAAAACTGTGTCAGCTGTCTGTATGAACGAACTCGGCCCTGCTACACCATTCTCCGTATGTTCCATTATCATATGCTCCTATTCTGAAACTCGTACTTACAACTACGCAGGCATTTGGTGGACACAAGGAGTCCGGTATCGGTGTCGAGAACGGCATGAACGGATTGCTCACTTACTCGAACATCCAGACCTTTACGCTCAAGAAGCAGGTTGCGTTTGCTTAAAAAGGAGATCTGGTCGAAAGGAGAGGAATTTTTGTATCTTTAGTGGTCAAGAACAAATAATGGAATTAAAAACTTATTGGTTCAATTAGGGGTGCCTTGAACCTTTACTTGGTTTCAGACTCTAGTAAAGCTACATTTCTCAGACGCTCTCGTGCTGCGAAACTGAGTCGAACTCGCTAATTTCATGATAGTGTTATATCGAAATTGGTTGTTTCGGAGTTACTGATGATTGTTTACTATACAATCGAAAAAACCAATTGAACTCGGTCATTATGCCTTGAAACCAACAGCATTGAGCAAAGCGGCACCCGAATCGCTGATATGACTGGGGTGTCATGGTTTGAAATTCCTAAGCCCTTTTCGTATGCCATAGTTCCTACGGAGTTTGCATCGTGTATAGGAAATTTCGGGTCTTAGTGAATGAATTTGAAGATGTCCACTTTCGTTTGATTATCATCCGAGCTGGCTCGTGAGAAACCAGTCAAATAGCCAACGTACCTTTTTTGCATAGGACTTCCCAATAAAGCGGTCACGATCGGACATTTTAGCACATAAGCCCACACTGATATCAATAAGCAAAGGAAAGTATCATGTATTCTGTGTGTTGGCTAGTATCCTAAGTACACATTCGCCCAACACCTGATAAATTGACTTTCACAAAGTGAAGTCCGAGACCTGAGCATTCACTATAGAACCCGAAGGTCCGCCAGATACCTTGAGCCCGCTCCAGTCCCAGGTACCTAAACCGAACGCTTTAGTTACAGCGATCGAGAATATAAGACTGAAACTTACCAGTGCAGCCACCCGAGGCGCAGTTGACTTCAACCTCTCCTTTGGCCGAAGATGCAACAGCGATGGTATTCGTACCGGTGAAGGTAATGTCCTAGCATATCAGGTAGACATTAAAGCGAGCATAAATAAAACTAGGGTGCCAACGAACCGAAATCTTCACACCAGCCCCAGCTGTACCAAGGGTTGCAGGGTAACTCTGGTCGATGATAACCCCATAGTCGGTGCACCCTTTTGCAGTGTTGCCACTATAGGTAACTCCGCTGACGGAGCCGCTTTGTAATCTTTGTCAGGCGTTATGCAAGGAGTCATGTTCATCATTATAGCACACCTTGTAGCACTTGCATCTGTCTTGATACGGAGTGCCTGAACGTTGTCGGTGATTGTGTTTCCTGTGATGTGAACGTTCGACACAGTTGATCCACTCGCGACGGATCCGATCGAGATACCATGGCCACCGGTGCACTGGTTATTCTGGAAAATAATGTTTGAGCCCTGGTTGATAGCCAAGCAATCATCCTGGTTAATAATAGTGCTGCCCTGTATGGTCACGTTATCCGTAGAGACTGAACCGGAGCATGATGAGAACGCATATATTCAAGTGATGGGCCTGGACGTACCATCGAACCCATCGGTATTGTGGGCGGCAGGCTTGCCTCCACTCAAGCTGTTGGCAGCGTTTCCTGCAGCTGAAGTACAAGTTAGATCACACATACAGCTCAAGTACATCGGCCGTACAGTTGTCTATGTTTATATTGGACACAACAAGGGCGGCATCGTTGCCCATGCTGAAAACCTGAGCAGGAGAATTGAGAACCTTGACATTCTCAACTGTTCCACTACAGCTAAGCCTATCAAAGCTCTGTGTTTAGATCCTTATGATAATGTGCTCACGAGTCACTTACTTGATCATAGGGTGGGGCTTGGTTTGTTTTGCTGAGCTAGAAGTTCCATCTCCATCCCAGTACTTCGCACCTTGACCATCGATGGTGAATCCGTTACCATTGACTGATGGAAAATATTACTGCTCTGTTTAGTGAGGCCGCAAGAGCAATAACGACTTACAAGTAATGCTGTTGCCACTGGAAAATATGCCAATATCTTGTGAGTATCACATTCGGACTTTGGGGACAGCACTCACGATAAGGTGAATAGCGGTCCAGAGGTTTTGAATGTTGTGTCAGCTTCGAACTAGGGGTTTAAACGTTAGGAATGGAGGAACCGAGGAACATCATAGTAAAGCATACTGTTATGTCGCCATTCATATTGATGGTTGCCTTGTCTGCTGCATTGATCACTAACTTTTCTCCAGCGGGGACGGTGAATGCATCAATCGTGATCTTAAGGCATCAAATATGGTAAATAACGTTATCTCTTGCAGGTAATATAAGAGCTCACCGTGCTACATGACTCCGCGGCTGAAACAGTAGCAAGAGAACTGATTGTGCAACTGTCACGAACTCCGAGGCTGGGAGCGGGAAGGGGATTTCCGAGAGCAGAGGCAACGAAGGCTAGGACTGGGATAGCAGAAATCATGGTTGAGACGATATCGTTTAAATTGATAGTTGAGCTCGATGTAGAGGTAAAAAGACTTGCAAGTTGTTGAGTCTGATACGTACCATGGCTCCTGGTTTTATACATACGACCACGACCGCAGAAACAGTTCCCCACACTTACTTTCGACCTTTGAGCTTATTCTCGGGCTATTTTTACTTATTTATTAACTGGAACGACCGGGCCGCCTGCGTACGCAGCAGTCTCAGTGAACAGTCAGCAGCTCGGTCGCACATGGCCAGGAAGACATGGAAACGAACTTCTATATTTTGTAGCGCAGGTTATATTTGGTACATGACACGCTCAATTCACTACTGGTATTACATTGATTTCAAAGGCGCCTACTAATTCCGGGCTTGCATGTTTATTCAGCATGCATTTATGAAAAAGATTGCCACGTATATCACGGCCGATCTCTCCGGGTTTTCATTTCGTCCTGTATTAACTCTCAGCCTCGAGCAATCATATCAAAGAGGAACAATGTGTCATCGCTGCGAATGACTTCAGTGGGAATAATTCCGGTCACCAGCGGGCTCAGCTCTATAATTATAGAGAAGTACGCTCACTGTAGATGAAGTATATGGCAAGCTGGCATATTTACTTCAAAGCCTCCTCCCGGGGCTATACTACACCACACCCGATAGTACCTTCTGCATGTCAGGAACGCATCCGCTTTTAATGTAGCCAATATTCAGATCCAAGTACAAGATGACCAAGATGGCTCTTTATATGCACGAGATCAGAGTCCCACTCAGCTCAGTGAAACTATAGCACCGGTATCCATCCGGGCTCGACCCATTTCAAGTTTTTGGAAATAGCCCTCTTCCACTTAAACTTGTGATCCTACAGACGTTGTGAGCAACCAAGGAAGAAGCCAGGTCCGGACACTCAGGCACCACAAGACCCGAATCCCCGATTGTCCTAGTGGAGGCGCCTCGAGGTCAACTGACCACTCAGATTACTGGGCTGTATAAGGACTCGGGATTATTGGTGTTGAGGCATCCTGGTGCCCGGACACCCAGCAGCCAACCAGCTTCTATCATTGTCACCAATGTGTGCAAGTCTGGAACCTCAACTTGATTGGCTGTTGAGATGTCCGGACACCAGGACGCCTTGACCCCAATAATCCCGGGTCCGGCTGTACGCTTCGGTGACTTGAATTCGAATAATTAAGGTCTGATTTGAAATAGCTTTCTATTACTCTAATCGACTAGCCTTCGCAGGAAAATCTTAATTAACCCTTCATCAAAATCTATAGTAAATGCACCTCGTATATACCGTACATCGTTATCATACATATGGGAATGCGACTTTTAAGTGGGAAACTATTACAAACAAAATGTCCGTATAAGTGAACATATAGTACTCTCTAAGTCCATATCAAAACTGGTCAAAAGCATCCGTCGAAACAGGTTTGGTTTGAGCCAAGACTGGCATGGACCCAATCAACCGCGCCTCTGGAGCCCATAGAGCGACGCCAGATACTCACACCCTGGCCAGAGCGCTCAAAGTACCCTGCCCAGCTGATCTCCTCGAGCCCTGGTACGAGCTTTCCCAATGCAGAAGAAGCCGCATGCTCGGCGATCTGGGTGGCGGGCCCGAACTCGGTTAGACAGGCTTCGCACGGAGTGGACCATAGTGTGGGCGAGTGGAGCGGGGCACGGTGGTGCGGATGCTGTAAAAGGTGGAGATGGTGTGGCGGTGGGGGATGTAAGAGTGAGTCCAAGTTAGGAATAGAGGCCGTAATGGGAGGGGAGAGAACAGGGATATGAGAGTGCTGGTGCTGGTGCGTAGATAGGGCGGCATGGGGGGTCAGATAGACTCCCAGGTGGACAGTGCGGAGATTTTTGATAGGTGCAAGGTCTTGGGAGATGCTGGTCTTAACATGAAAATCCATTAGCTATGGGGTACGGGAGAGATCACCTAAATTACTTACGGCATACTCTACGGCACCCTCGTCAGAAAAATATGCGTCGTGGTCGTGCGGAAAGGCGGGCCAATACGAACAACCCTGCGTGGCGCAATCAAACAGCGTGCAGCGACCTAGCCTAATCTCTTCTAGCTCGCTATTCGCCAGGGCTTCAAGCCGTTCTCCATCTGGAGCATGTGCATGGGTTACTGCGAGACGCTTCAGTCCTTTCGGAACATCTGGGAGCAGAGTGTAGTATTTGTAGCCCACATAGGGATCGAAAGTAACGTCATTGTGCGCATTTATATGCACTGCGCGCAATGCAGGGAACCCAAGAAGCGCATTAGTAGCAGTCGTTGGCCCAAGAGCAGTAGCGTGGACGCAGAGTTCCCTACGGCGATCATCAGATACCAAAACATTGAGAGATTGAAGGACTCACCTCACAAATAAATTGATGAAGGACGGCCTAGAAGCAACGTCCCAGTCCTCCTCGTCTTTGAGTACCAATACACGGAACCATGCGCGTAGAGCGACAGCTCGTGCATCGCGTGAGGCGCTTGCCAGACCAGCAATGGTCGCCCACCGGGGCTTAGCGGATATGAACGCGGTGCCAAGGTATATTCCAGGAACAAACACAACGTAGGCAGCGATCTTCTGAAGCAATTCGTCGGGAAGTATGAGCAGCGATCCAAAAGTTTGGGGTCTAGCATTCGGATCTGTTAGTAATTGTTGTAAGGCGAAAGGATCTGCCTCGTACCTCATAATTTGCGCATTCATGTGAGTTGGTTCGAGTCTCGTAGAGCGCGCTTTAAAGCTCACCATTGTACAAGGGCGCTAACACGAGGTCAGAGGTTAGGAGCCTAAAACAAAGGCAGGTTTAATGGCCTTGGCCTTCCCACCTCAGGCTAGAGTGGAACTTATATCGCGTCAGAAGCTTGATTCTACCGAGCCCGTCGGTAAATAAGGATTAAAACGGACCGCGAATCGTGGGTCACATTCGTCATGCCGCCCAACCGCGCCCACGGATGCCTTGGGGTTTCCGAGCTAGCGCAGCTCCCGCAGCCCTATGTTTTAGTCTGAAGGTCGATCTGCAGGAGCCACTTTGATCGAGATGCGCAGTAAAGGGATTCAGTCCTGCCGACTTGTCCAAAACCCGCACAGCACCGGACAGCCGGAGCGCCGGGATTCAACAAAGGTCACAGCAAGTCCCTATTTCGTCATTCAAGCGAGGCATTCGATACAAACATATCCGCTGCTTTTCGGTCCATGGCGGCAGCAATGTGGTTCCATCGTCTGACCGACGAAATATTTCTTTGACAGATGTTTGGTGGATGGTCAGGAAAGTGGGACCGGCACACGGCAAAGTATTAGATGCCGGGTCACGTGATAGTAAGATCGGGGGCGGTGGAGCAACCGAGTCTTTGTGTCAACGGTCCTTTTCGCAACCGAAGAACGTCCAAGGGAAAGTATCTATGGGCCGGCCACAAAATTTAGCAAGACATCCAGACAAACCATAAACTGCAAACTTGAAGTCCAAGTCTGTTGAATCAGTATCACGGTCTATAGTATATAATCCTTATGAATGTATTTACTGATGTTTGGATGTATACTTACTATAAAAGTTTTGTTATCGGCTCTCGAGTACCTCAGTTCACTATTCTACAGTCGAACTGAGATAACTATCGTTTAGATTCAATATCATTTAAAAAATTCATCACGTCAGTTCGATGAATTATTCACATAAAATTCCCGCTCAACCGTCAATCGGCTGACAGACGTACCCAAGAGAAGAAAAAACACCGTGATAGGCCCTGAAAGTACCGAGAATCCTGGTACGTCTTGGTCATACGTTCTCTGGAATATTCAAAGGCCGCGAAGCCATGGTCGTAAAGCACAAATCTCCTGCAGACAGGTATCTGCGGATACCGGTTATTTGAAATGTACGCGTACCCCAGTATTGAATTTGACAAAGCCCGATTGACGCAGATCGACATGGCTGTGCTTGTATGAGTCCCTGTACTGTACATCTTATCATCATGGCCATTGTCTCAAATGCATACTGTATTCGTATAGCTATCGGATTTAGTGATACAGGTTTCTTTCCAGATATTAGAACCCATAAGATTTATGCTGTGTTGGTGTTCTAAATCTAGGTTGACACTAGATATCGCTTAGCCACATTGTCCCAATTCTTCTGCTTTTGAAGTGGCGATATTCCGATCCGAGATGCCTACGCGTACGCACTTGAAGAGATCCAAACGGGGAAGTATTGCGAATAGCGTTGGACCAAATCTAAGGAGCTACAAACGAATTCCCGAACCTTACCCATCGTATTTCGTAGGCTACCGAAGCCGCTTTGCCAGCGCTCCACCAAACTCGGGTTATGATAGACAAAGCACATTGTGATGCCATGGCTATTTGTCCGGTATTTCTACCGGTTTCTAGAAAGAGATGCAAAGCATACGCGTACGTGTCTCGGCACGGACTTTGTAGAGAATGTTTTCGCCGGTTCCCGCAAAATCCGGGTTGCTTGGTTGGGTGCCGGCGGAGGATCGTGCATCCAGGCACCAAGGCGATCCAGTGCTAGGACCCTTACGAAATTGATTCGGAACAATTGTCCGTGTATCAAATTCATCTGCATGATGGCACTCGGCTGAAAGATTTCGAATGGCTCAACGGATCCGTGACACAAACATGCTTGGGTTGATGATTCACTCAGGAGTCCCAATGTCTGACAATCCCTTCTGTTTGATTGTATGCACGAACCCAGGGCTTCTACTATTTTAGAAAGTCCTATTTAGGTCGTGGACCCGGAGTTGCCATACCCCGGCTGTTCCATCCCGCGAGCACAGATTCGAGAGAGAATGACTAATAGTCAATCAGGTGGTATTTGTGAGAATAAAAGGCGGAGTTTCCTTTGTAACATGGTCAAGGGTCATGTCTGGAACCTTCGAGCACTTGCATTGTCGTTGTGCAAGGCAAAAAGAGGCTACGGTTGAATGGAGTTACAAACAACCTGCAATAATGTAGTTGACTTGAGATCATAGAACGACGAGGGGAATTCGATTGACCGGCTGGTGCCAAGTTCTGACAGGCTATGACTACTCAATGCTAAGATTGAAAATGGACGAGTAGGTTTACTGTATTCATGCTGAATTCGACTAAGTCCTATCAAGGGTCGAGCCACAGGCATATGCGCCCTTTATGCTTGCGGGCTTGAATCTTAACTCATATGGACACAATAGATTATCACAGCCTATCCTTAATCCATCGGCGCCTTGGTGTTCAAGCTTCATTCAACTATCATAATGTGCTGCAGCCATGACCCAGTAAGCACAAGTGAGCGGCATGGAAACTCGAAAAACGCGCGGATCAATACTTTGTGAAGTCCGGCTCGATTTCCAGAACAATTGATATCCTGTGACGGCGCCTTCTCGTGAGCACCAAGGCTGGACTATCATTGAGTTTTGAAAAAACTATGTAGCATTCCGCTCGATCATTTATTCGGTGTGTGTGATCAAACATGTCATACTGGCATTACGGAGACTAGAAGTTTACAGAAATGAATAGACTGGCTACGTCGATGGCTTAGCTTAATCGAGGTTTAGTTCTCACAGGGAGGTATCCATCATAACTGTATCCGAAATTAAACACAGATTAATTCAGGGATGATTTTCGGGGGGAGGGTACAAGGGTATTCATCACATTTCAGAAAATGTGGGAGAAGAAAAGGCCAAACTAAGTTTTCCATTAATCTCAGCTTATTTCTATCGGTGTCGTCAACTCGAGAGAGGAGCGACGAATGAGGGCCGGGGGTATGTGGTCGTAACCGTAAGTACAATAAGTGATAGTGTCGGCTAGGAAGGTAAGGGTAATAAGGCCGGGTGGTCACACTTCCTGCTGCAGGGTGGAGTGGCAGGTAGGAAAAAGGAAAAGACCGCCTGAAACTCTGGTGGTATGGACGGTGACTGGTCTGATGCAAGTTACGTGGTGTCGGGTGGGCTCATGGAGGAAATACGATTCCCCCAATGAGTGGGTCCATGCTGCGATTCCTCGCTGATTCTGAATATAAAATTTTGATATACACAAGATTATGTGGCACAATCGGTAGTAATATTCCTGCCAAAAACTGTGCTCATGCGATGTTCCAGCTCCGGAACTTACAATTATGATTTGTGGAGACAAAGTCATTCGAGAAAGTTTAAGCATACTCAAAAGTGTTATTTCACATGATTGATCACTCAATTTTGAGCCCCAAATCTTCCGCAATAATAACCGCTGCCTTCTCGCCTATCACGAGGGCAGTCGAATTGGTGTTGGATCCGACATTTCCAGGTGTGATAGAAAGATCTTAGAACGAAATGAGCCCTAGGTTCGATTGCGATTGGCGGGGTTTTACTTACCTGCGACTTTCAGATTCTGAGTTCCATAAACGTTAAGCCGTGCATCAATGCAGCCGCCTTGCTCCTTTGGTTTCATCAGGACAGTGCCAACCTATAGAGTATTAGGTTAAACACAGATAGCATTTTGCAATTTGGTCTCACTGAATGCCAGGTTGTTTCGATGAATTGTCGAAGATATGTCTCAATCGCTTTGTTGTCTTCAGGTGTGTATACGATATCCTCGACATTGTCGGCGTCGGGCGGTCCATCAAGTTTTACACACCCCGCGGCGCTACCCTTGGGGAATTTTGGATGAACTGCCTCGAATTCGCCTCGATACTGAGGTAAGCGACGGACGATCTCGCTATCGAAAGGCGTGAGTGGATAGCTTGTGGTTCTTGAGTAAACTTACCGAGCTTGTTTATAGGCCCAAATTTGAACGTCCACGTCAGCTTGTTCATCAAAGAATCCAGTCTCAAAGTCGGGGTTGGCATATGGATCTGTCGACGTAATATACACATGTCCTCGGGATATCGGCTACAAGTTCAGTAAGTTACGTAGAGTTCCAACTTAACCTAATCCAACTCACGTATCCCGTATAATTAGCTACCAATATCATACGAGCATCCCTATAAGGAAGCATTTCCCGTGGTCTGTCGGATTTAAGTTAAGAATGCTGGTTTATAGCTTTCACGTGCGTGTGTAGCTTACCCTAGCCAGCCCTCGATGACTGTCTGGAGCATAACCGGCTGAAATGGATATTAGATTGTAATAGGATACAGATCAGATGAAAAGAGCACCTTGTCAGGATTAGGCTCAAAGTAGCTTTTCCATACTGGCGCAAACGCTGGGCCAATGTCCTCCAATTCTTTGGGTGTAGGTCGCAACTTGCTGCCACAATCAATCCAGTTGGTAGCAAGTGCACCCTTACCATGAGTGAAATCCGCCCGTGCTTGTTCCAAAAAGGCAGGGTCTTTGTTCATGATTGGATCGATGGTCTCCGTATCGTCTGCGACGTGGTAAGGGGTAAGAACAAGGTTATGGTCCTCGTATGTCGAGCCAACTGGGAGATCAGAGACAATCTCAATCCCGAATTTTGTGAGCCTCTCAGCTTCGCCAACTCCACTACGCTGGAGAACAATTGGGGAGCCGACTGCTCCAGCCGAGACAACAACAAGCTTACGAGCCTTGATAATACGGGGGGTCTGGTCAGCCCCTTCTTCGGTGTCTTTGTCCGCCACGACTTCAACCCCAGTAGCCGCAGTCCCGTTGAAAACGACACGAATAACCTTGGTTGCGGTCATGATATGCAGATGCTTGTTACTGGATAGAGGGTGAATGTATCGGTGAGCAGCATCTTGTCGAAACCCAGTCTATCGTGGAGCTTAGCTGATAAAATTTCAAACAAAAATAAAATAAAGCAAAGCAAACCTACCGCTGGATCAATCCATTTTGCCCAGCGCTGGTCGGTCTACACTCAGTCGTATGTTCCAATCCTACCATAATCGGCTCACCTGGCAACCGTGTCCAGTATTTAGGTCTTGCTTATCTTTGGCCAGCGGAACACCCCTTTTCTGCGCCACTTCGAGGTATGCTTGACCTATGGCTGAAATCTTGGGTTTATTGGCATACGAAACCTACAAGCCTCCGGTCAATTGATTTTTCCGGGCCGGGCCGCACGCATACATTTAACGGGCCATCGTATCCGTGAGACGGACAATTAGGGGCCACATGGTAGGTTTCCATCTATAGGCTTCAGGTCAGTCATCATGCTGAGTTACTCGTGCTCGCATGCTTACCTTACGTAGCAGAGGGAGTAAATCCTTGGTTGCCCAGCCCTCAGTTTTCCAGTCATCGAAGTCACTATGAAAGTAGGTCGGGAGGTCACGCATAAAGGCATAATAATTTTGGTTACAACTTACGATGCTGACGGTCGAGTGTACCTTCGAAGTGTAAGCATTGTACGGATTTAGTACGGAGGGCCAACAGGCTAACTCACATTAAGAAGTTGATACTAATAATATTTTTGATCAATTAACTGCGAAAGTCTATTGGGTGGGCGTATGATTGCATACCTGGATCCACCACCCAGAATTCGACCTGGCCCCTTATGGTAAGAAGCGCCCAACAGTTAAGTAATGTGCACTGGCTTACCGGTTGGTACAATTGGGCTGCGTCCATTCAGGGCGGCGGTCTTGTTACCTTTCCAAAACGAACTACAACACACCATTAGAAAGGAAGTAGAGGATATCGAGACTGGACTACTTGCGAGGTTTTGCTGCCGGGAATCTGGTGGGACAAAAACAACGCAGGAGCAACTACTTGCGGGTCCTGGTAGTTATTTGGTCCTTGCTCGATTAGAAGAATGTCGAGCTCTGGGTTTGACTTTGCGAGACGACCAGCGGCGACACAGGCTAGAAGGAAACGATAGAACCTGGTGTGCGTGCTATTTGACTAGAAAACCCAGCAAGCTTACCAGTGGTTCCCCCTGCGAAAGGACTAGTCAGGTGGTGAAATTAAGAGTGATCACTTGGACTAGGCTTACCACCAACGAAAATAATGTCGAACTCATCTTTGATTTGGGACATGCTAAGAGCGATGATCCAAACAAGACGGAGAAGAAGGCAAAAGTGTGTGGACCAGCGTTAGTATCCCGTGCTAGAGATTTTATAACCTGTTTGCTGATTTTCGCATGTGCATGGTCTTTTGGGGTTCGAGCTAAGCGAGACAAAGTGGATACGACTTAAAAGGTCTGTTCTCACCCCATGCATACGGGTCATTACAAAGTAGGAAATCCTCTTCGCTGACGCTCATATGTGGATAGAATTTGCACGCAAGATCGCTTCCATCCGTCAAGAATATGTTACCAACCCATCCACTCGGGACGAGTGCACATATTGGATCAATTGCAAGTCACCCAGAGTGGGAATGCACGAGGCACAGAGGCATGGGTGGTGTAGATTAGAAGTCAGTATTTGCAATTCGTAGCTAGATCCATAAGGCTCTGGGGTCACTTATCCGTTGATGCACGGGATTGCAATTCTTCGAAGCTGTGGCTATCTGACAGATCGATAATCGATAACGTATCCCACTTTGTTATTCGTGCAATGCCCAAAGGAGTAAGTTGGCTCTCGAAGTTACAAGGGGCACGCCAGGAAACATCAATGGAATGCATCGTGTTGCCCAAGAATTCTTTAGTTACCGCATCAGATGATCCCATCAATTATATAGTCCACAACAAAATGAGTGACGGTCATTTATAAGTGCTTTTTAATGAGTTGCTTGAAATATGCATTAATAGTTTTACGGTTTGTTCATATTTTCGTAGAAGTAAAGCACTGATGAGGGTTTGGAGGAATTCAAGAAATGTTTGGAGTTGAGAAGTGGACAGTTTGTCTAAGATTATATGATACACGAAAAGGATAATGAGAAAATGGCCTGGGCCTAACGAAATGCACAATGAACACTTTCAACACGCCTGAAGTAATGCTAGTGAAATTGTGGTGTAGGCACATTTCAAATGGTGGTCATAGACTGCCACGGTGCTTCCCCCGAAGTTTGGAACTCACTCTGTGATATTTAAATGGGGGCTTGAGTTCACCGAACCTCAGGAACTTGACAGAATAAGGAATATGAAGGATGAAATGTCAATGGGTACAGATGAACGGGGCTAAAACATAGAAAAGCATATTCAAACACTACTACTACCGCTCAACCCCAAAGTTCTCTCCGAGAGGAAACATTGGATTCTCCTCTTGCTCCTGCTGATCCTCCCTCTGCCGTTGAGCATATCTCCCTCGCAGATAAACCAGGCCTGAAATAAGCGCACAAAGTACCACGAGGAATATCGTCTCCAAGAGCTCGTCTTCGTCGTCCTCATCGTCCCGATTTTGCCTTCTCGTCATGCCGTCAAAAAAGTCCTCGGCAAGGTAATCCATATCCTGTTCCCCTCTTTCCCGGTCCAGCTCTTGCCCACGTGACGGCCCCACTTTACGGGGTCTTCTCCCGTGGCTGTTCTTTGTCCTTCGAGTTTGGCGTTGACTTGCCACCGCTACCGCCACCAGTGAGGCGTTTAGTGATATCCCAAGTATCTTCCCCATCTAGCCCTTCATCACCGAGTAACAGGAGGCTCTTGTCCGTTCCACCTGTTAGGGTGTAATACATGCTCTTGAAATAAAGTCGAATGAGAGCAAATGTGGCCGGGTAGTAAGCCTCGGTATTCGTTGCAAGTGCCATATCATAGTGTCGCTTGGCCAGATGATAGTCCTATAGAAATTCGGGTATTGAATCAAAATTCAGATCTGTGAATTCTGGAAAGATAATCACCTTGGGCACACCAACGCCATATTCATAGCACCACCCCAAATTCCACATCGCAAGCGCGCTGACCTGAGTGTCCACAGCCGCACTATAGTACCCCACAGCCTTGGCAGCATCTTTGGGTGTGCCCAGCCCATAAAAATGATAATCCCCAACTTTAACCAGCGCATCGACGTTCCGTTGGGCGGCAGATCGAGTATAGTGCTGTAATGCCAAGCGGGTCGATGTATCGTTTGATGATTTGTGGTGCTGACGTAGGGAGGATTTGTCTTTCCACGCTAGTGAGATTAACGAAGGATAGGGAGGAACAGGGGAGTCTTACCCTGATCAAGAACAAACGCAAGATTGTTCTGAGCAACCTCTTCTCCTCGCTCACTCTCAATGCTCCAGCGAATCATTCTCTCCTCCCCAACTCCTGCCATCCCGACACCCATCCCTCCAAAATTCAACTCCCCGTCCTCCTTGAGCTCTCGCCAAGCACTGCTCGTGCTCCCATCTGTACTCCCAGGCGGAGCGGTAGAGGCTGTTTCCCTGTCCTGATCGCCCGGAAGGACCAAACCACCCTCGTTGAGAGCCCATGTTCCTCTTTCAGCGATATGCTTGTGGAAAGCGACTGCCATAGAACAGGCCGATGGTTCACCAGTACGCGCACGTTGAGTATTATAATCTGCCAAGTAGTAGTAGGCTTCGAATGGCGCTGCATGGCGAATGGCAGTCTCGAAAAACGGGAGGGCATTCGCGTATTCTTTTCGTTCTAATCAATATGATATTAGTTTATAATAAGAAAAAAGAACTTCCAATGAACCAACAAATTCATATACTTACGATACAAGATTTTCCCATAATTCACTTGGGCTTCTGAATGATCCTGTCCAGCTGCAGCAGCAAAGTAATGAGCTGCCTGCTTGTAATCTGGTTTTCCGTCGATGAGACCATCTCGATATATAATTCCTAACCCGTTCTGAGAATCCTTCTCCCCAAACTCTGCGCCTCGCATGAACCACATTCGGGCAACCCGGGCATCAGGTCTAAACCCTTCGCCACGAAGATACATTTTCCCAAGATATGTGCATGCAATGGTGGCATGGGCCAGGACACTCTGTTCATCCTTGGTCAATTCTTTTCGTCCGAGTAAGGGTGTCGCCAAATTATCACGAAGCCAGACCTTCCGGGCCACGGATCTGAAATATTTAGCAGCCCTCCAATAATCCCTTTGAACTTTTCCGACGGCTTCTCCCGCGTAAATTGAACCGTGATAGTAGATCTTGGCTAGTTTGAGGGCAAAGTCTGGTTCTTGTCGGTCCGCGTGGTAGGTATAATATTCTAGGACGTCATCCCATGTTTCTCCTGCTGCTCGAGCGTTCGCCGCTGTAATAGGTGCTCGAAGAGAATTGTATCCTGTTGATGCCACACTTGCGCCATGCCCGTATAGACCTCCCGAGAGGTCTGAGAGTTTTGTTGGTTTCAACGGGAGTGTTCGGCCACCCGGAGGCCCAGAGAGAAAGTGTGACATAGCTTTAACGAGTTGCGTTAGATATAGAAGACCTTGAGTATGGGGAGAAACATTACCTTGGTGTGATGCACGTTCATACCATTCGAGTGCAGCCATACAATCTTCTCGTACTCCAATTCCGGCCCAATATCTATACCCCATAGCCATTTGCGAGGAAGGATCTCCACCGGCGGCACCAAAGGTGTAATATAATGATGCCTACACAGAGAGTTCTAGTCAGAGAACAAATTAGACGGGCAAAATGGGATTCACCTTCGCCTGGTCAACAGGGACGATACCGCCATAGCCGGATGCATAAAAGAATCCTAACATTCCCTGACTAGTCCCGTTCCCCGTGAGGTCTGCATGCCGAGAGTATAGATCGTACGCCCGTCCAGCGTCAACAGCCATCCCAACAGGAGGATACACAGAGATATGCGCCAAGGTATAAATGGCATCTGTATTGCCTAGCTCAATCGACCGTTGAAGTAAAGCTTCCAACCGAGACACGCGCTGTCTCACACGTGCCTCATCTCGGGAAGCTCGAGAACTCAGAAAACTAGGCAGCCACTGCTGAGATCGAAGCTTGGTTACAATCCGGAGAGCAGATGCAACTGGTCCTGAGGGATTTGGGAAGAGTGATGATATCCATGTGGGTAGTGTTGCATCAAGAGGTGATGCAGTGTTTGGAGGGAGGGCATCTAGAGCTTTTATAATTGAGAGTGCATCTGCCAGTGACTTTTGGGCTAGAGTCATATCAGACTTTGGCCATATTACAGCAAGTGGGGGAACGGACCTTCAAGTAGCTTTCTATCAGGCTCTAGTGGGGTGCCTTCCTTCTGTCGTACAGACATTATTTTAGAGGTAAAATACCCGGTCCACAGAGACGCTTACAGGCGCTGTCCCTACATCCTCCTGCGCAACATTGGATTCCTGGGTGATCGGGGCAACTGAAGTTTCAGTAGTAGTCGTGGCCGCGGTACTGGTGCATGCTACTAGTAAAGTCAAAGCGAGTAGAACATTTCGCCGCCTCCCACAAGTTAAGCGCATGCTGTGGTATTCGCGTGGCACAGGAGTATGGTGACGTGGAGTACGCGATAGGACCCTGTGCTAAGCGCGCATCCAGGGTCTCGCAGTCGAAGCTCAAGAGTGATCGACCGACCACCCGATTCAGCACCTGATGGATTTTGGCGACACATGCTTTATTAGCTACAAATATGTATATATTTACGGGAGAGCGAACTGGGTAGTAATATATCGGTTTTTTTAAACCGCTCCATATTCTTGCAAAATTCCAACAAGATTGTTCAAATACGGAAGCCTTCAAATCACATCGCGTGTCGCATGGGAGTCGACTTGTGATGAGATTTCGAGGTACTGGGACAATTTTGATGCACTGGTCAGGTTCAAACCCACCTAAATCTCTATTTTTACAAAGTGCCGCCCTTTCGATCAAGTCCAAACTTGGGAAAATACAGGACGGTGGGCAACAATAACCATTTCGAAAGTTTATTCGTAAGTCAGCGAGATAAAGTACTAAGCATGATTTTATCCAACCAACGCGAATCGGAGCCACCTCAAGCAGGCTCTGGTACATTGTCCGTGAGCGCGCGAGGTTGGCCCAAATTGGGGGAGCCATCAGAATGCCACCCGACGGCCTGAACCATTGTCCTCCGGTTTCCGTCGCAGGTGACCGCAGATGAGGGGGAAGCATGGTAAACCTACCAATCAACCACGTCAAAAAACAAAAAGCCTGGAGATCGCTCGTGTAGACTTACGTTATAAATATTCCCGGATGGGCTACGAGATGTCGTATGTTAGATTATTCGGATACGCATATGATCCTAATTACTTACGCTGTGAAGAATCCATTGTGTCCGGGCTAATGATTGATACCATGTTAGAGCAAAAGCAAGATTCCGGACCTATGCGTACTTACAGCGTAATTACCAAAGGCTGCCTTGAAGATAGGGCCGTTATTGTACTTGGCCCACGAAGAAGCGGACAGAGGATCAGATCCAATAAGCTCGAGACTTCCCAATGAATATCCAGTTCCCATGCACCCAGAAGCTGAATCTGCATTCGCCAAGGGATCAGCATTCATTGTACCCATTATCACTGGCGATACTTACAGATAATCCATGTCCTACCGCCATGGTAAAGCGCAGCTGTCGTAAAGTGGTATCAATGTGTTCGTTAATTCGTATTACTCAGATAATAGCGTGTAAACAATTCGTACCAGGCCCTTCGTTAACTTTAGAGGCCACCTGTTCCCAAGCATTCGTAGGACGGGAAATCTTGACAGCGTTGCCAACACTCGTTGCAGAGTTCATTTTGCTGATGGTGTGTTAGAGCACCGATCAATTACCGCCGACTAGCAAACTCACGAAATCCAAAGGCATTGCTCATCTCCGTCCCAGCTGGAGAAAACGAGGTATGGTCCAGCCGGAAGGAACAAAATGGTTGCATCGATAGCCCAAACATCACGGTTAGGAATCGCATACGCCCTGTTGTTACCAAAATGTCAGGTCACCTAATACCACGGATCGTCTCGTCCTAACGTACCAGCATAAGACCAACTCGATGCCCAGATGTCATTTGAGCTGCCCTTCAACACGTGCAGACGCTGGCCATCGAGATTTGCAGAAACACCAGCAGTATAGTAGCTATAATCATACGTTATGAATGAAACAGCCAGGAATTCAATTTATAGAAGGACTAACATAAACCACGAAGACTGTCCGGCGATCCAATGATTTCAGGCGCCCCTGTAGAACTTAAGTACTCCGGAGTAAAAAAAAAAAAAGAGCGAGAAATAGTCACTTACACATATTACAGCAACGGGATGATGTGAGTCAGCCCAAACGACCTTTGGAGTAGCTGTTTTTAGGCCGGCCATCGACTGAACATCTTTAAGTGTTGGGTTCATAGGGTAACAGCGATAGGTAAAAGCTTACGGTGGCACGGGTAATTTGGATGTTGGACCATGTTGTCGCTGAAAACAGATACGATCGCTAAGTAAATTTTGATTAACCAATGATAATAAATGCCCCTACTGGTCAAATAGTAGTATCCATTAGAATACACCTAAATGGTGTCAGTCAGATGGTATTAGGTTTCGTTTTCATTTGAAGTTACTTACCATATACGGGTCAGACCCATCTCTGGATTTGATGGGGTTGGTAAACGCATACGTAGCAAAAGAGAACGAGAGAAATGTCAAAAGTTGAAGCAACCTCATAGTGACCGCGCCAGTAACCCATTCTTTGCGTCTTGTTGAATAAATACTACCGGCACGGCCCGTAAAATCCCAAACAACCGATATTATCACGGCAGAACACACGCTGTGAGCTGGAACCGTTGGTCGGGTGACTGATTACAAAGCATCGAAGAGAGTTGTTTACCTTATTCAGTAGTTTATGTGAGCATGTGCAAGCGCTTCGTCTCGGTCATGTCACCTAAATAGCCAGCAACCGACGGTAGGAAAGACGAAAAAGGTTATTTCATACATCGAAAGTGGGAATGTAATAGATGAATGTGTCATGCAAGTTCTCCTGTTTTGCCAAGTATGGCCGAACATCCAATCAGGGCATACCTAAGAAGTTCTCTATTGGTAACAAGAAATTATTCTTAAATGTCCCTGAGTATGACAAACCCTCAAGAACGTAGATATCAGGCTGCCGAGATTGGCACTAGGTCGAGCTAGCAACGTCGTAAAGCAAAAGCAAGGACTAACGCAAAGCTTCCGTTACTTTTAGACATATATATTGCTTAATATATATCACTTGAAGCGGCAAGGAGCATCCCGTATAGGCAGCTCAAAAACATGTTATTGAGGGGTTTAAAGTAATTTAACCATGCGGGTCCAAACTGGTTTGGATGCAGCCGGGCCGTAGAGCCTCGGGTTGTCTTGTTGGGTGCGCTAATTCCTGTTGATCCGTGGACATTATGGATTGTTCATAGGCTCGTCGAATCATGAGTATGTGTAACGAGTGGAGCGGACCACTCGTTGTCTTTTTGCCTGCAGATTGAAGTAGAGATGTGATAGACATAAGCATAATCCCAGACAAGTTTCACGCCGAGGCGTTCCCGTAGTGTCATTCTGACAGAAACTCGTCCTCTTATGATGACGCATACTGTAGTTGATGCGTCCAAACACAGGTAAACACTCACAAACGTCAGGGTGTCTTAAAGTGCGGTGTCCGGGGAAAAGCTGTGATTGTTGAAGCCCTGGTGATCGCGGATGGTCTACAAATTCTTAAAACCAATCACCCAATATCTGTAGTACTACGGGAGCTCACTAATCGGCACAGATACTACTGAGGTCGCGTCTAAAATCTCATACACATAGATGAGCCTAAGCCCGTTTCCAACCATTGTTGATTACTACTCCTAAAGTAGCTGTGATTGAGCTCATGAGACCTTGCGATACCCCCTATATCTAAGTAACACAACTCAGAATAGTTCATGCCCTCACAAAAGGTGGCATCGTTACCATGTCGCTATAGCTCACCTCCCAAATTACTACAATAATTAAGATATATGGAGAATTTACAAAAACACCGGGTGCTTCTTGAGAGTTAGACTTTGGATACTCGTGAAGGACCACAACCCATGAATCCCGTTTTCAACTCCAAGCCCGGACTTTTTATGACCTCCAAACGCCTATTCAGCGACTAAGCGTTAGCCATGACTAAATGTATATATGCGTTCCACTTACGGAGTAGCGATCTACTGGGTTGAATTCGTTCATACATACCGCTAGATTGATGGAAATGAGTCATCCGATCAGCAGCGCAACATCATAATTGGAACTTACTGCCGGCCTGAATTCGTCTTGCAATTCGCTCCACAGCTGCTGTATCTTTTCCCCACACGCTAGCCGACAAACCATATTCTGTATCATCTGGTGGTCCTCAGTTAGCCATCTGTCCCATCGCCCATATGAATTCGTTACGAAATAAAAAAAAAAAAATAGAAGAAGAAAAGAAAAAGAAAGGACATACTTGCGCGCCTGATTACTTCTTCTTCATTGCTCCACTTCAATAAAGGTACTATTGGACCAAAAGGCTCCTCGCGTACGATCTTGGAGTCTTCGGGAGGATTATCAACAATTGAGACTGGGATGAAGAGACCATCTATCGGGTCCGTAGGTACAACCCCTCCCAGGGCGAATGTATAATTATTTGCATGCGAGTCTTCAATAAACGAGATCACGCGTTTGTATCTGTTAAAAAAGTGCATTGGGACCCAAGCATACGCAGGCTTATAAAACTGGTATCTCACTGTAGGGTATTTTGTACTGGTCCGAGCTGGGTACCAGGATCCGCACCGTTTCCTGTCTTAACAGTCTTGGCATACTTGACGAATTCATCCCGAAATTGATCGTAAATTTCTTCGTGAATGTAAATTCGCTTGGCTAATTGAGCTCAGTCAGGCAGCCATATAAACAGGGAGGAATAAGAATGGCTCACCAGCAAAACCTAAGGTGTGATTAATGCGAACAAGTTAAGCAAGCGCGTACGGCCGCATGTGCTGATAGTTATTACTAACATGTTTGACCGTTGTTCTAAGCAAAGCCCGTTACTATCATACAGCGTATAGGACAAGACAAGCGAACTTACAATAAACGCTGCCCAAAATATCTCACTGAAAATATTCGATTTGAGCACATGTACTCGGTGGATCTACAGCAAATGAGGACTTACGGAGCTATCTTTGACGGATCAACATCGGGGAGAATGATGGCTGGGTCCTTGCCGCCTATGTGTCGTAAGAGTCAAAGCTGAGGTCCATGAAAAACTTCATATCGGCACGTACTCACCTAACTCAAGGGTCAGCCGTTTCAGTCCTACACTGGCACCGGCCATAACCTTTTTCCCAGTCTCTGTGGATCCAGTGAAGCTTATCTTGTCAATGTCTGGATGATCGGTGATGAGGGGACCCAGGCTATCGTCACCGCTCAGAATGCTGACTACCCCGGGCGGTAGGAAGGCCTGCATATCCTTGATCATTCTAAGGCTAGTGAGCGGCGTGAAGGGTGAAGGTTTGAGAATAAAAGTATTTCCGGCAAGTATTGCTGGCGCAAGCTTTAACATCGCTAGAATAAGAGGAAAGTTCCTATTGTCTGATTTAGTTTTGATGTACTCTTTCGATAACACGAAACCTCTACCATGGTATAATTCCTGCGCACTGTGTACAGTAGTAAGTATACTCTGAATGAGCTACAAGAAGCTCAATACTTACAACACCTATCGGAACACGACGTTCGATTACTTTTGCTTCATTGTCTTCGAAAATAATATTGTCGGATAAACGAAGTTCAGCAGTGTCGCGCAAAGCTGCTATGCATACACCAAGCTCAAACTCTGCATTTGCCAGCTTGCGACAAATTGATTTGAAATAGTATTGTCAATTGGCTGCGACTACATACTGTCTTTCCTTGCTCTGATGTAAGAATATGCTTGTACTCTTGCATGTTTTCCTCAATAACCGAAGCCATTTTCAATAACGCCGCCGCGCGATCCTCCTGGGACTTGGTGGACCATGAAGGAAATGCCGCTCGAGCTGCGGCCACAGCTTCGTCAAGCTTTGTTCATGAAATCAGTTTTGCTGAACCGGGTGTTTAGGTATGGCTTACTAGTTCTTTATCTGCTACTGGTACCTCCGCGATCTTTTGCATGTTAGCTGGATTAATCACAGTCATGCTCATTGAGGAAGTAACGGCCTTGCCGTTGATGATGTGAGTGTAATCAGACATTTGAGTTAGCAGAGGGGTGATTTTACAAAGGGCTTTTTGTGCTGTGATTTATAGCAAAGAGAGATGAGCTTACACCAACTCTGACTGGTATCAGGTACCAGGTGAGACGTGTTGTGGATCATCATTGGGAGAACTTATGAAAATAGAAGCCATGAAACTCAAGTGAGAGCGAACTTAGATATTCCTAAATAGAAGTCTTTCAATGGATGCTTGATAAATCTTGGCGAATGCGTAATCACAATGCCTAAGGTCGATCAGGGGACAAGGTGATTCCGGTGGGAAGGTCTTCCAAAAACGTCCAAGACCCGCACAATTACTCAGATTGATTACATAGGAGGACGCTGATACATCAATCATGACGAAGTAAATTTATATAGGGGGCACTGGTGCACAGTAGTATAGTTCATGTTACAACTCTTAGACACCCCATTCTGGGATCCGTAGCAACTCTTTGGTGGTATCTATTAATCTACGCGGACGGAAGGTCGGCACACGATTGTCTAAAATATCTGTACCTTAGCACCCCCTTTGACCTCGCAGAAACTTTGAGGAAGGCTCCCAGTTAGCAAACTTGGCGAACGACATTGTAATATAAATTAGTACTCTGTTCAACTCTTTACCTAGACCACAAGGTGTCGCGTCATCACACGCTATGGCTAGGGCCTAGGACCCGGTCTAATTCGATTTTCGGACCAAAATTCATTCTCGCAATAAAGCAATTGGCCCAAAGCAGCTGAATTCTGAAAAATCACACGACCAATCTGACTGATGCTTCACACGTAGGCGTTGTGCTGGGCGTATGCCTATTGCATTCACTGATATACATACATCTACGTAAAACCAATATAGATATGCAATGGCAAAGAGTATGTAATAATTATTGAATGTACGAGAGTTTACGGTTCCTGCATTGAAAATTTAAAATAATAAAGTTACTAATGCATTGAAGATGCCCAGCGTTGCTAAGGCTTGGCCGTGATTCCGTCCTATGAGATGAACTGAAGTGGCGTAGTTACTCGTGGGTCTGGATGTTTCTGTCCCCTGAACAGGGTACTATCTGTTGCGAAATCTCCCACTTGGCCAGTACGAGTCGTCGTAAAATCGGACACGATTCTTGTAGTCGAACCCCCGGAGAGAGTTAGCACTGCACCGGAAGTCACAACAAAGGTCTGGGTGGTGGCAGAGGTGAGGCCGTCAGAACGGGACCTAGTCCTCGACGGAGTTGGACTTGTGGAACGAGGCGCTTTGAAACGGTGTGAAGAATTGATCATTGACTTGGCTTAATGAGTTTGGCTTACATGTTTCGGTTCCGGAGTTTTGGTTCCCATTCCTACATACGGTTCCATAATCCTCGATTGCATTTTGAACATCAGCATTCTGACAGAAAGAATCATTGAAGCAAATTTGGGCTGTACTCATATAGGCTGCACTGTGAACAGCAAATCGAATCTATCAGCGACCTAACGATCGATCTGTTATATAAGATAAAGTTACCTTTGACAAACGCAAGGAACATCCACAAGGTTTTTACATCCAACCTGAGTTGCAGCCTTGGCCAAGCATGATTGAACACACGTCGCACCGCCTCCAACAGGAGGGGGGCCGTTGCGGTTGGAGATTCAGTGGTCGAAGTGGTTGTTGTGGTTCCGGAGTTTTCGGGCTCGGATATAGTGGTTGTGGGTGCAACAGATACAAGGGTGTCAGACTCGGTGGTTGAACTAGTGCTCAAGTTGGAACCGTTATTGGATTCAGTACCAGTGCTCTGAGCAAAAATTCGCAATGCTAGCGTAAGGACAACGATAGAGGCGATTCTCATTGCGAAAGGTAAGTCGTAGTTGCTAGAAAAAAGGCATGGGTAGTTTGGTTCATGTCAAACATGGCTGTGTGCCTGAACTCTGGCACTTTTTGCCCCAGGCCGACGAAGATCATTTGGGCTAATCAACGGATTTGAAAAGGACACGTGACCTTGCATCGCCACTACACTGCCTGCTCGTGTGATATATGTCTCTTACACACACGACCTGATAACCTCAACTGGCCACCATTGCCTACTGGAATATATTGCTATTTGAGAAGCGTTTGTATATTTTATTTATATACCTAATATGGTGGTAAGCTTTCATGAGCTCCCAATATACTGAAGTGCTGAGGGCTTCTAACTCAGGACGAAGATAATTGTGTACGACTTCCTTCACATATGATAGACACCATTGCTGATAACCTTCATATTACCGCACTTTTATTCAGGCCGCGGGTAAAAATGTAAGCTCTCATTTGAGAATGCTCTTGGAGTAACTATATTGATACGTTGATTCCTCATTAATATACGCACACGGTTTAAGTGGGTATGTCCCGTATAGGCATAAACAGAAACAATAAATCTGAATTTATTTTCCAATCCTTCACCACATCAAGAAGGACGAAGAGGTGAGATTTAAATCTTTATATGAATAAAGAGAGGACACCATCTTGACTAGGACCTGGAAAACTCCCCACCATCCGAGGTAAGTTTAATTGGTCCTCCAAAATAGTCTGAGCATGCATGACATCCCGGCTTTTGTGCATGCATTCGCCCCGTGGTTTTCGATATCGCTTTTGTCGTCTTGTCTATAGTCGGTAAGCACTCTGAACAGCCAAAGCGCAAGAGCATAGCATTCACGACGCGCGTGCACACTACACTTCCCGTGATACCTTTTTCCGGAAACACGTGACCTTAGTCGGTATGTATGCGGTATGAACGCCGGATGATGCAATCTTAATACCTAATTGTTTGCCGAATAATCTTTCGGACCATTTGAATATTCGACATATGAACGGGATCGCAGTATGTACGTGGATGCAGTGTGATAGAGCTGATACATATATGCTGACAGCACACTACCCACCTGCATAGTCGGTATGTCAAAGCGATTTAAACTTCTACAGAAGCATTTACAAGGTGTTCCAATGTGTAAATCAAAAACGATGTTAGCATCTAGAAGATCTCTTCAGCCCGTCCACTCTTTTGGTGAGTCTTTATAATCCGACACCAATACATTAACATGTCAAGGACTTGTCCTTGTGAAATTGCAGATATCAAGACAATCTTCGGAATCCTCTGTCTCGCTCGACAGTGACTCAGATATCGTAAGTTGGTGAGTAGACATTAGCCAACGTTCTGTTTGACAAACACTAACATCAGACTCTCGACCATTGTCGCACTCCCCGGCCATTGCTTTTGGACAGAAACTCGGTCTCAAGCAAAAATCTACTAGTAAGACGACGCTAAAGCTGTTTTCTAGGCCATTCAATCCGACGGGGAGACCGAGTTCGCACTTCCATCACCGATCATATGCCCCGACGTCGAGACAGTTGTGACACTCCACTATCCACTCTACCACCTAATACGAATGGGATATATTGATTTATCAGGAAATCAACAACCCGATTGACATTTCCGAAGAACCAGTGCAAATCGAAAGCAATGAAGAACCCATGATAACCACCGATATGGTACTTTACCAAGCATATATACAATGGGGAGGGGGATGGTCGCTTACTGATACTTGAATCGTTTGCAGCCTCTCTCGGAAATACTGGAACACCTAGGAAGTCACGGTTGCAACGACGTCACGTCGGAATTGGACGAATCCAAGTGCAGTCAATATGCATTATCCCATGGTGGATTCGGAGATGTTTTTCGTGGGGCACTGCGAAACGGAACTCGAGTTGGAATCAAGTGTTTAAAGATTCAGCTCGATTCTTCTGGCGAGAGGGAGAAACATCTCAAGGTGAATAGAGAAGTCTATACTACAAGATATGGTTCCTTGAGTCATCTTTGTAGCAAGCGGCCAGGGAGCTCTACGTCTGGTCTAAATGCGAACATCCAAATGTTCTTCCCTTGATTGGAATGGCTCTGTTTGGGGAAAAATTCGCCATGGTCTCTCCCTGGATGGAAAACGGCACTCTGACTCGTTTATTTCTCAACATCCTGAAGTTGACCGATACGAAATGGTACGAACAAAGAGACCAGCCAGCTACTCGATATTAGTGATGACCCTATTCGTAGTGCGCGCAGATAGCACATGGGGTTTCTTACCTACACGACAGCGGAATCGTGAGTGAACATTTCATTTGACGAACACGAACTAAAGCGCCCACCCACATCAGATACACGGTGACATCAAAGGGGTACCTCTATATCCCAATCGACTATGACAATAACCGACTAACACATGGCATGCAGTCAAACATTGTGGTATCGCGCGACTGACACCAAAGCTCGCCGATTTCGGAAACTCCTGGCTGGGCAATACGATCCAAAGTCTGCGATTCTCGGAGACGACTAGTGTCCCAGCATGTCCATACGATGGGCGGTCAGTCGCAATGCACATCGGTTCTGCTGGTATTGGGCTCATGGGCCGATTTTGTTGTAGGCTCCCGAAGTCTTTCAAGGGACTGTGAAATCGAGTGCCGAGGCGGATGTGTATGCGCTTGGCATGGTGAACGGAACCACGTTTCTGAGCACCAGCATCCTCGACTGATAACGCTATTTTTTGCTTTTTACTAGACTATACTAGTAAGCTCGAGTAATGCACTCCTACAATCCCCCGATCCTGATTAGCGTACAGGAAACAATCAGCGGATGTGTGCCGTATAGAGATTTAGTGATATATTGCCGTTATTCCCAGGATTTTAGACGGTAAACATCCCGAGCGCTCAGAGTTGCAAGGTCCCCTCGTAGTCACCCGAGGCGACCGCCTATGGTCAATATTAACTCGCTGCTGGGATCGCGATCCGAGGAATAGGCCGACTTCTAAAGAAGTGAGGGACGAGGCAAGTGGACTCTTTCATCGTGGTGCCTTTGTCCGGGATTTACCTTTCTTGTAGATGAGGGCTTTGGTGGAGGGATCATCTACAGAAGTTGTCGGGGCATAATACCCATTAGATGCCACTCTTGATTAACCACCATAATCATGCATCGATGTAAACGAGGAGAGTCTGACGCGTGCGGGGTTAAATATTAATTAATTGCTACGCATAACGCGAAAAGTCACATGGAGTAAACATAAAAAGTGATGGTCCCAAAACCAGGTCCCAAGGCGAACTATACATGTAAACAAAGGTCCTCAAACAAATATCCCATCGATACAAAAAGAAAAAAAACTTCATCAGAATAACAGAACAACAATAGCACCAACGACACCTAAAACCAACCATCGTTCGCATAGACGCCAAGTGACCAAGGTTCACCCCAGCTGCTCCGTTGCTCGACCCTCCACCGGCGCTCGTGCTAGGACCCGGCGCTCCACGGTGGTCTGGCCTCCCGGTTGGTTGGTCCGAATGGTGGTGAATCCAGAAGCGATGGTGGAAGCAGTGCCTCCGGGTCCGTGACGACCACACTGGAGGTGAGAATGACTGTCTGGGTAGTGGGCGGGGCAGGTGTGCGGTGGTAGTCTGCGTGGGCTTCGGGGTCGGTGTGGGCGTGGGCGTGGGCGGTGGTACGGGAGTCGTGACCGGAGCTACAGTGAAAAATACGTCAATGAATCGTCAACAGAATCGAAATTAACGTACGTTGGGGTGGCGTTGGCGAGACACTACAAGCACTGCCGTAATCCTGAACCGCCGATTGGGACAATGCACGTCACACCTCGAGTCGGAGAAGCATGTGCGCGCTATACTCAAAATACGGCCCACTAGTTATAATTCGTATTAGGCGCTAGAATGGGGGGAAAAAAATTAAAATTAAAGGGACCGACCTCGCACAAACACACGTCAAGTCTGCGCCACCTATGCATCCAACATTAGCGGCCTCGGCCAAACATCGCTGAACACATGTGGCACCTCCGCCGACTGGTGGTGCAGCGGTAGAGGCGATGGGGAACGTAGAACTCGAGGTGGACGTGGAGTCGAGGTGATGGTGGTCTCTGTGTCGGTGTCGGTTATGAACTCGATGGTGGTCGTGGTTGGATCCGGTGTACCGCTAGTAATGGCCTGTCCAAGGGCACTTGTAGCAAGCCCCAGAGTAAACAAGACGGACACGCGCATAGTAGTAATTGACCCGAGGAAACAACACGGAGCGTACCAACAGGGAGTCGGAGGCAGAAATGGGAGACGACGCCAGCTTTTAAACATGATCGAGCCATGGCAGCACTGTTTATTCGCAACCAGCTGACGGCTGGCAGATCATGGGCGCCAAGTCAAAAAGACCCGTACCTTGCTAGCCACCCAGATCAGCCCGGACGAGCATAACCGGTATTTCGCGGGCCTTCGCTCCCCAGTTTCATTTTGCAGCGTCAATCCCAAGATCATTAAAGAGCACAAGACCAAGTGGTTGTGTCCAACGCATATAGGTATAAAACTGCCAGATTTAAATAACATGACCCTCCATAACCCGTTGAAATGAATAACCAATCAATCAAGGAAGTCCCTGATTTATCGAGGAAGATCTCTCGCACTGGTCCAGCCATACTCGGTCATACTATCATCCCGATCTCCTGGGGTGTTGGCGAGTTTCGGGCTCGTCGGTACGGCAGGAACACGTGCATGATTGTACGTATCACATGCGGGCACGGACAGTAATTTCCTAGCAAAGCCTTCAGACCGATAGAAGAACAAGAGATTCAAGGCGACTAACCATTCACGGAATGTTCCTTTGCCAGGTACATCATCCCAATCTGCGAGATACCCCAGCCGACCATAAACATCGACATGGTCGCGACCAGCACATCCACGATCAGCGTCGCAGTGGGCTTGAGAACCAGACTGTGGCACAGGTATCGCTGCACCAGCCGGGCCGCGTCGTATCCCCCACCTGACGGGCCGCGATAGGCAGCCTAAAGTCGCCTGGACTCGAAGCCAAGTACGGTGCGACCGGAACCGAGAAGTCAAGACCGTTGGCGCTCCCGTGGTCTGGATCATAAACGTTTTTAATCTCCCTCGTCTGGATCCGGGATTGCAACGCAGACGGGTTGGTCAGAATGTTCTTGTCCAGCGCGACGGTCGACCCCACGTCCACGAGGATCGCGCTGTGAAAGGCAACGGCAAAGTTCCGCAGGGCCGCACGGACAGAAAGAGAAACGCCCTGCGACTCGAACGCGCTCCCGTCCCTCGACTGGATGTACGCCCCGTCGGCAGAGGCCAAACCTGAGAGAACAAGCGGAAGATCCTCGGCGGTCGAGAGCGGATCCCCCACTCGGCCCAAAGACTCGTCGCCGAGCCATTGGTCACCGACGAACTCGAGGGTACCCGGGGGCCGCATAAAACACGGATCCAAGGACGTCCAGTCCAAGTGCGTACAGAACCGAAGTGGCGACTGCCTCGGGCCGAGATTGTTCGTCTCGAGTCTGCCCAGGGCCGAGATTGTTCGTCCTCGAGTCTGCCCAGCGTGTCCACGTTGACGATTCCGTTGGGGACTCCGGCGCGAATGCTGATAACGGAATCGACCGTAAAATTCACAAACAGCGTCGATGGATTGCGGCATGCAACTTGGGCCTGGAACACATTCAGCCTTGTGAGTCCTTGATTAGATCAAAAGAACGTACACGGTATTTGACTTCATGAGTTGCATATTCGGCCATCATGTAGATTCGATTCACACGGCAGCTATCGAGGACATCGCCACTGTAATTGGCACTGCCCAAGGGTGCTGTTGTAACAGGATCCCGGAGACTCTCGACGTTGAGGGCAAATATCGCATTCTTGAAGTATATTAATTGACTGCATTCGATTTGTGCATGACCACGACTTACATTAGTACGGTAAATCCCACCAAGGACGATGTTGCTCGAATCGCAGTGGATGCTGTTGTCCTCTGGGGGGTAACGAGGGTTAGCAGAGGAATCGAATGACTCGAGTTCACACTTGCCTGTATATTTAATGTTGAGCTTATTCTTCCACTCGACCCCCTTTGAATCTTTGAATTCGTCGAAATACGATGATCGGACATTGTATCCCACAGCCGCGACTATATAGGGATAACAAAGGTCATGACTTGAATAGCCAGACAAGATTACAACTCCTTACAATTGAATAATCCCAACGCGACGAGGATAAACCCCGCGCAGAAGCACACTGTGATTGTCGTCCATCTCCACGGATACTGTCTAGAAACAGACACTTGAACAACATGTGTCGCGCAGACATATAAGCCCACCTTGTAACCGGATACTCCAGAGAAGGCATCGCGCCTAGCAGTTACGGGGCAAAGGGGGCAAAGGGGAGGAAAAAGAAGACCGATGAAAAGAGTCCAACACCACATCCCTCCAAATCGCCCTCATGACATGAAAGGGGAGGTGGACCAAACACGAACCCTGATGGCTGTGGAACTCTAGCTTGGCCCCCAAGCAATCCAGGAACCGGCGCTTCCTGTGGCTGTGGGTTTTCGCTCATTTGGGGGTTCGAAGTTCGGGTCCGAGTGGGGCTGTGTCGAGGTTTGGCTCGGCGAATCGTGCGGTGCGGTTTTACTGCTCTGCGGTGGTTTGACTGCGCGGATTTGCGCTGAGAAAGGGTGCTAGAGTCGAGTTCGATCCTATCAGTTTGCGGATCATCGCGCAATCCACCTCCCGGTCGATGATATTATTCCCATGCAGAGCTCGAACCCGAAAGGGGGTGGGTGTAGCGGGCTTCAACAGTAGGCGCATACCTATTCCTGGGGACAGGTCTACTATAGTTCCCCTGATACTGAGCTCAAGAGCTATAGGGTGTTTCAAAACACCAATCCTTTGTAATTCTAATGTTGTAGATTATCAGAGGCGGTGAACAGCTCCGGTACCGGTATACAATTAATCGCAGGTCAGACCCGGTGGTACGGGATACCCATAATGGGACAGCTATATTAAACATACAATATCAAAAATTATGACTTTGAACAAAACAATCTTGGATGATTCCGGCGCTCGAGCGCCTTCATCAAGTCAAGTGAATTTACGTTGCCATCACTGTAGCCATACACTAACTGGGCGACAGTTCTAAACACCTCGGTCAGAACACCGTGAATCATTCATAAAACCCCATAATATACGCCAACCCAAACAGCCTCCCCGAGCGAGCGCTATCACGGAACAAGATTCGACGACGACCAACATTTCTATATCCGCATATAATCTACACAGCTATCTATCGATAGTTGCTATCCAGAACAAATAAGGAATTTACCCATATGGCTCGTTGCGGGGCTAGTGCTCATCGATGTTTTGGGTGGGCATATATATAACTCGACGCCGCAGATCTTCGACAACTAACCAGCAAAGTAATCCCTCATCCACTCTCAAACAACCCAGCGAAATGCATTTTCTGCTTTTTATCTACCCGTTCCTCTTCTTCGTTTCTGGTTTGCACACGTGCACGGAGCCGACCAAATCGTGCTGGGGGATCTACGAACCATCAAACTGTTCGAACCTAGTCCCACGAGTTCTCCCGCATTGAGCGCAATTGAAACCGAGACCACCAACACGATCACTCAACACGATATACCATCCGCCTCGCAGACTGTGCTAGCCGCGAGTTTTACAGGTGACTCGGGAACAGCAGGAGGCAGAACGTGTGTACAAGACTGTCTGGCCCGAGCCGCCTCTCAAGTCAACTGTGGTGGCGTGTATGTATTCATTTAAACCAAGGGGGGACTTGGGACTCTATGACTCTTTTCTCAGCGGCAACTTTTGGTGTGTCTGTAAGAAGAGTGCCTATGTGGGTAAAGCATGGGACTGCTTCGGTCAGATGAGGTGCCGGGGGCTGATATTGGAAGAGCTCTGGCAGACCTAAATGCTGCCTGCCAACCTATTGGCCACGCGAATTTCCAAGGTAAATTTTATATACAGTTTATGAATGGTTTTCAGAATGCTGATAGTCTATTCATAGGGGATGAGATTGTGGAAAGCCCTTTAGTCGTTCCCGAAAGCACTCCTGTAGCAGTTCTTTCGAGGTAAGCCTATGCGAACTTTTGATGCCTGTTTGTGCTTATCGACTGTCCCTGCATGTAGTGGGGTAGATTTGATGAACTCTGATCAGCGTGACATGAGCCCAATCTGTCGGCGCCCAATGGCTGTTTAACCTCAGGATAGCAAGGTCTACCTCGTTTCTTCTTTCTTTCGTCTGTATAGTGTCCTCTGTTGTTGTAAACGATATGTTTTTCGTATACTATATATTTATTCACCTTGGGTATGGTGAGTGTTCTCTCACAACCATCAAATTCAGAGGTCACACGAACTGAGCAATTCACCATCTACCTTCACCCGCTATAGACAGAGTCTCAAAAAAGACAATTGGGGCGAGTGATTAAACATAACTTGCAAGCGATATAAACAAGGCTATACATATTTCATTTTTTGGCATGTATTCAATAGTTTCTACCAGACGACTGCGCTCCACCCTATCCCCAGTCTGGCGAGTGACATGTAGCGCTCAGCTCTGAGGTACTAGCCGTGACAGTTCCGCTTGTTTACGTCACGAGCTTTGAATTAGCCAAGGCCAACATTTGAGTTGGCTGGCCCACTAGTGCCGCTTATAGGCACACTGTTATGTCGTTGTGCATCCTCATGTCTTTTACCATTGACGTACGCGTGCTGATCGACCGGAACACGTTGGTTCTAACATGGCGTGTCCCTGGGTGGCTCCCTTCTTAGAACGGGGCACGAAATCTTGTGGATCTTCAATCGATCATGGCTAGGTTTCGACAAAAGTCCGAGTGAGGCGAGGCGCAGCCAAGCATTGTCAATTAGTTGACCCCCCGTTGTCCTCGTTGGCTCATCTTCTGAAATCTCCTTCAAAACTGGCAAATCAAAGCCACGCGCTGGTCCACCATGCCCAGAATTAGGTATATAATTGGGTAAAACTCCACTTAGACGCCATTCATTCATGGGCTCAGGAACAATGCGAATGAGCCGAGGCTGTGCATGCACGTTTCCTTGGCGGAATCTTAAACCCAAGCTGGTGCGCCGTATTCAGCAGGACTTCCTCCTCAACATTTCACGACCACAACTCTAGTACTGAGATGAAATCCGTAAATTCATTCAGAATTCAAACAATTTTACTTTATTATATTTATGTATTACACCGATACTTGTAACTGGACAAGGCACCGAAAATCCAACCCAGGACCCCGCACCAGCACCATCGACAGCAAACGATCCACCGCCCCGACCAACCACGAGAAACGATCCACCGCCTGAGCCGACCCGAACGAGCGCACCACCCCCAGTCCCAACAACTCAACTCCAACGACTCGAGAACCTACGACGACGCACAGACGATACAGCAAACCGAAACTATTGAGACAACTAGTGAAACAGTAGGCTGATTCCACCATCAATAATACTCTTTCAGGCACTAAACGGTTGTATGCACACGTATAGCCAACAGTTACAGTCGGTGCAGGGACTTCGACGACTATGATACCCCCGACAGCATGACACATCCACCTCCACGACAATTCCTCCAAGCACAGTGACGAACATACAATCCACAGCTGTGCCGCCTACTGCAACCGGGACCGCGACGTGCCAACAAAGATGCTTGGCCGAAACTGCCAATAACATCGGCTGTAGGAACCGTACGTTTCTCATTTTCTGAATGATGAGAGTACTAGCTGACCCTACTCGATAGGAATGATATAACCTGTATGTCCAAGGCACGCACACCATGTTCTCAGTACTTCATTCACATCTCACTTTTTTTAGCCTAGAAAGTTACATAAACAATGCCAACGCGTGTATGCGCGCCCAAAACTGTGAATCATTACAAGCCGTTCAAGATGTGCGAACTGTTTGCTCCCAATCACCGCCTGGTATGTGATCATACCATAATTCAGACATCAACTAACTCAAGCTTGTCATGAACTCGAATTGCGTATACAAATATAGCAGATCCCACCAATGTTACACCAGTGTCACTTCCAATCTGAAACTAGCCCAGTTGGCCCTGCGACTAGTACCCACGTCCTCCGACCCCCGTACCAACCGCCACACCAGTCCCTACGAAGCCACGCGCTGGTCCACCATGCCCAGAATTAGGTATATAATTGGGTAAAACTCCACTTAGACGCCCATTCATGGGCTCAGGAACAATGCGAATGAGCCGAGGCTATGTGCATGCACGTTTCCTTGGCGGAACTCTTAAACCCAAGCTGGTGCGCCGTATTCAGCAGGACTTCCTCCTCAACATTTCGACCCACAACTCTAGTACTGAGATGAAATCCGTAAATTCATTCAGAATTCAAACAATAATTTTACTTCTTATGTATTACACCGATACTTGTAACTGGACAAGGCACCGAAAATCCAACCCAGGACCCCGCACCAGCACCATCGACAGCAAACGATCCACCGCCCCGACCAACCACGAGAAACGATCCACCGCCTGAGCCGACCCGAACGAGCGCACCACCCCCAGTCCCAACAACTCCAACTCCAACGACTCGAGAACCTACGACGACGCCACAGACGATACAGCAAACCGAAACTATTGAGACAACTAGTGAAACAGTAGGCTGATTCCACCATCAATAATACTCTTTCAGGCACTAAACGGTTGTATGCACACGTATAGCCAACAGTTACAGTCGGTGCAGGGACTTCGACGACTATGACTACCCCGACAGCATTGACACATCCACCTCCACGACAATTCCTCCAAGCACAGTGACGAACATACAATCCACAGCTGTGCCGCCTACTGCAACCGGGACCGCGACGTGCCAACAAAGATGCTTGGCCGAAACTGCCAATAACATCGGCTGTAGGAACCGTACGTTTCTCATTTTCTGAATGATGAGAGTACTAGCTGACCCTACTCGATAGGAATGATATAACCTGTATATGTCCAAGGCACGCACACCATGTTCTCAGTACTTTCATTCACATCTCACTTTTTTTAGCCTAGAAGTTACATAAACAATGCCAACGCGTGTATGCGCGCCCAAAACTGTGAATCATTACAAGCCGTTCAAGATGTGCGAACTGTTTGCTCCCAATCACCGCCTGGTATGTGATCATACCATAATTCAGACATCAACTAACTCAAGCTTGTCATGAACTCGAATTGCGTATACAAATATAGCAGATCCCACCAATGTTACCACCAGTGTCACTTCCACATCTGAAACTAGCCCAGTTGGCCCTGCGACTAGTACCCCACGTCCTCCGACCCCGTACCAACCGCCACACCAGTCCCTACGCCAACCCCCACGCCACCCGCAGCCCCCACGCCAACCTCTGTAGCGACCGTTACGTCAACCTCTGCAGCGACCTCCAGAACAACCAGTAGAATTGTGACGACAAACTCAGACTCAAACATTCGCCCTCACATCTGGGCAGGTCGTCACGTTTGGTGTCAGTGGTACCGTCATGACCACCTTCACCGCTAGTTCACAATTGACTACAACGCGGATTGCGACGATACTCCAACAGGATAATGCAGGAGATGAAGGGGGCGGAGGAGGTAGCTCAGACGTGGGCGCTGGTAATATCAATGGCGCCCTTAAACTGCAAGCAGGATATGGTCTCTCAATAGGAACAACCACTTGGTTACTTGGGCTCCTCGCGGGCGCTTTACTGGTATTGTAAGCTTATCTTTGGCTTTGTTAGAACCCTTATGGCACTTGAATATCAAATTGTTACTAAACATGCAGGAAAGTATAAAATCTTATTCGAGCTATCATCTAATATTTGGGCAATTGTTGAATGTATGTATGTATTTGCCTTGCTCACAAATGTCCAACTATGGTGTGTCATAGTTTATAGCTTTGATAAAATATTAGTACGATTAAGATTGAAATTTCTGGAGAATGCAATGAGATACTTCCAACCGTCTCCCTGGGCGGGTGCATATTAGGATGATGCATATATTACACTTTGGTTAGGCTATCTAAGAGTTGCCTGCAGGCGGTTTCTAGGCTTGAGGGTGCACCAATTCATCTAGTCTCACCAAACCAGGCTACAAGAACCAATTATGGATCTATCAAATACGGTTTTCAAGATCCGGAAGAGACAAATGTGATTGTTTTATATTCATTTCCTGGGTAGCTGTTAACCGGTCATAAAACATAACCGCTCATTCATCCTCAGTCATATAAGTCACGTAGGGCGCCTGATTTAAGGCACCAGGTGTAGTACCCCCCCCCTTATGCCACTGGCTTTGAATTAGCCAAAGCCACGATCAGTAGTGAGTTAATCACTTGCATCGCTCCTGGAGATAACTATGTCCCACAAACCCTCATGCCATTCTTTGTTGGCGTGCCTGAATTGGTCCGTCTAGATGCGGCAAGCTTAATATGTGATATTTACTGGGGATAATTACTAGAATGGAATTGCATATATTTTAGATCTTCAATCGATTGGACCGGATTTTCGCGGAAGGACAAAAGAGGGATATAGTAGTCAAATGCTCTGAAGGAACCAGTGCTTGGGTACCCTCATTGATCTATCTTTGGTGCCTCCCTCAAACTCGGAAGCCAAGCCATGTTCTGGACCTTCATTATTTCTAGAACATAAAGGTAGTCAGGAGAAAAGCTACTTATGCGCCCAATCCTGTGCTCAGGAACGGCACGAGTTAGGATTGTGGTCTGCACACACGTCCCTTTAGTAGGCGTTATTAAAACCTGGGCGTTCCAAACTTGACAGGACTACTCCCTCGATCCTTTGCGACCAGCGAAATATCAAATTATAATGCAATCCGCAAGTCCACTGAGAGTAGGGGCAATGATTTTACTTCTGTTATACTTTTGTCTTGCTCCTGTACCCGTATCCGGACAAAGTACTGCTGATCCAACCCAGTCAACCACCAGTACCTGAATCATCAACAAGGAATGACCACCAGAGGCCACTTTGATTAGCACGCTGCCTCCAGTTCAACCAAATCCAGATCTTACGATCACGTCACGGACAATAGAACAAACTGAAACTACTGGGTCGGCAACTGAAATAGTAAGCTAAATCTGTCAGTAATACTGTTCTGCTCGTCACTGAGTCACTTCATGTTTAGCCACCGACCAGGACAGTTATCACAAGTTCTATCCCATTCCTAATATCACTGAAACGTCCGTTACTACACAACATGGATGCCAACAACAGCCATAGCTCCCACTGCAACAGGTGCTACGTGTCCACAAAAATGCCTAGCACAGGCTGCTGATAATATTGGATGTAGGGGCGCGTGAGTTTTTTCTTTTCAAAATGGTAGAAATTATAGGAATACTGACCGACTTTGAGCGGTTATAGTAGCGATATGTCTTGCCTTTGTCCAAGGTGAACATACAGTCTCGTCCGTATACGTCTAATTGTCCACTCACTCACTTTTTGTAGTCTTGAAAAATACATAAGCAATGCTAATGCTTGCATGAGAATCCAAGATTGTGAATCATCACAAGCTTCCCAGGACGTACGGACTGCTTGCTCCAGAAACCCCCCAGTACGTGCCCACTCTGTCATTAGGAGAGCTGCAACCTGGATTAATTTAATCAAAACAGGCCCTACAACTAAGAAAACCGTGACTAAAACTCAGACTCAAACATTCGCCCTGACTCTGGGCAGGTGGTTACGTTTGGTGTCAGTGGTACTGGTGACAACTTTCACTGCGAGTTCAGCATTGACTACAACACGGATTGCCACAATACTCCAACAGGATGGGGGAGGGGGGAGGTGATCAGGAGGTAGGAGTAGGTGGAGGAGATGTGGGCCAGGGGTCTGGCAATGGCGCGTTTAGGTTAGGAGCGGGATATACAATGCCATCGATGGGGATCTCTGGATTGCTTAGACTGTTGACGGGTGCTCTGCTTGTACTGTAATCTTGCGGTCTCTGGGAGCTCTTATCTCATGAACTATTGAATATTTGGTTCATTTTGAATAATGTTTAGTCTTGGGAGAACATCCTACACATACAACCACATGTTTTGCAAGTGGTTGCCTTAATGTCGCCCCGCCCCTCGTGGTTACCTTCAGATTTGCCTAGGTGATACACCCACCTATGTTGTGGCCCAATTAATAGATGAGTCACTCTACTCTAATATCTACGAGTGTAAACGAGCTCTCAGTACTAGGAAAATACTAGAGATCACCCGTTAGCGGGGCAGTAGACGGCGCGCTCGAAAATTTAGTATCCGAGAGTATATGTATAAGTAGGTTATTTGTATTATCAAAAGTCGCACATTAGATAGCGTTAAATACGAATTAAATAACTATACATGAAAATAAGTTGTCAAATAGAAACCCCCTAGCTCCCTCGCCGGCGGGACAAAATCCCCGACAAGACCCCTCCAAGGGCCGTGACGAACATCATGACTCCCACAAATATCGTCACATCCCGAAACCCGTACCCACTGTACGCTTCCTCACAACCGGACCATTAGTGCGGTGCAAAGTGGCGGCCACCACGGGACCGATGACGGCCGCTACGCCCTTTGCAATGCCCAAGAAGCCGTACACGTTCGGTATCACCTCCGGATTCTCCGGGCCGGCGATATCTGCACAGGCTGCAGGCCAAGTTGATGTAAATCCTCCCGCCTAATGAGAGCGAGGTCAATTTCGGGCATCTACGATGACCGTGGGACAGCGTACCAGAATACCGAACATGATGACGAATCCGAATATTAGTCCTAGGCTGTGCGCGTAACCCCAGAGCAAATAGGTGGATAGGCAACTCCCGATTCCGGATGCTATGATAATGTATTGGTATGGCACCATATCGCATAACTGACCGAGAACAACTTGGCCTGGAGTGGCGGTTAGGCCATTGGTTCTCTTGAGAAATATGGTATTTGGACTTACCAATGACAGAGGCCGCGCTAAATACGACCACAACGATAGTTCCGTCGATTGTCGGGAGGCCCAAGGAGGTCGTATAAACGGACATGTAAGTGAGACTGGGAAGTAACCCAGAGCCTGAATAAAGGAAAGATGGCCTATTGGGTGGAATGAGCAAGACCGAAAGATGTATACAGAAAGTTCAGGATGAGAACTCACAACGCATAAAAATAGCGGGCTGCTAAGAAACGACCAGTTGCTGCTTCACAAAAGTAATAAAGGTGGGGCTCGGTCCAGAGGGACGAACTGGAGGCACGCGCGGCTTCATAAATATTAAGGCGACTCCGCCAAACACCAGCATATATGCGCCCAAATACGAAGTGTCCATCTAAGAAGTGGTTAGTGAAACAGTTAACCGGTCTCTAGATTTAATACGCATACCTGAAACCTAGCCCCTTGAGCATGTAGTTTAATGCCAATGGGTAAAATATACCTCCGATTCCAGCTCCTCCAAAGATGATTGCTCCAGCTAATCCTTTGCGCACAGAGAACCACTCCGGCAACTGATAATATAGTCAATGGAGATCGTATGTGTAGTCGGAGCACTCACATAAAACAATGACAGGAGCATAGAGACCACCACCACCTATTCCGAAAACACATTCCTTGTACAAGATTATTTGCCATACCTAAGATGATGTCAGTACTTTGAAATCTTAGACAAGGGGTGATACTCTCACCTGAGTCGCGAAACTTGCTCCTACCAAGCTGGCACAACAGATTCCCAAACAAGACCACATGATTAAAGGAATCTGTATGGTTGATAAGATAAGGATACGACCGCCGCCTAGAAGTTGTAAAAACTTGCCTTGTGCCGCCATTGTTGGGAATGAGTATAATAAGCAAAGCTAAAACTACTCAGCCCAAGAGCTAGGGTACCGATCGCACCAAGAGCAGCCTCCGAAGCACCATGAAGGTCTTCTCCCTAGTGAAACATTCTTGAAAAATGATAGATCTAATTTCTCTCAAAGGTGGACGGGGTCTGGTTTCAAGCTAGTCGCTTCGGGCTTGACTTCACTCACACTCCGTCTTGGGAACCACACTACGGCTCCTCAAGCGGCCGCCGCAGTAAGCGTGGACTACGGCGAGTTTACTACGGTAAATATCACCGCTGGCACAAACATCATCCCTATTCCGACCTCCCTCAGCTCGTCAAAGGGCAACAGGGTTCCGTGTTAATATGGAAGGATGGCAGAACAACGTATGCATCTCGAGCGTATTGAGCTTAACCCGGTAAGCAAAGACTACAGCACTCGGGCAGCATATGCCTCGAGGTGTCAACGATGCTTGGTCGTTTTAACCGCTCAAGAGTTCAAAGCCGAGCACAATATCAACGCCCAGCCTGGAGCGTGTCTAGTTGTAAGTTGATTTTAATTTGTGGTGAATTAGATCAGCCCTGACATCGAGATTACAGGACCAACTCTGCTGGGGAAATTACCATGGCATTTCATACCAATACTTCCGCACAGAGGACACGGGTTATTACTACTCGACTGACCACAACTACACGACTCCCTGGGACTTTGTCGTGATCTGAAACCAACCACATTGTCATTGCAATTGGGTAAGTATATAATGACAGAGATATACTTTGGTTGACTGAGTGATACAGCGCAACGACAACGCCTACCAAATCTCAAACGAAGTGTTCAGCAATACCCTATCCAAGTTCATTCAGGACGTTCGTAAACTATACCCGAAGCAACCAGTTTTGTCTTTACCGCATGGGGATGGCCGAGCCTCATAATGGTTATTTCAATACGATATCTAACTCGATATATAGAGTTACTGCCGGGGATAAGAACATCTATCTTGTAAATACCACGGGGTGGGTAGGCTACGATGGAGTAAGTCTCAAGGTTTTGAATCAATGGTCTTCAAGTTGTGGCTAAAGTCATATGCTTTTCCCAGGTGATCCAAATGACGGACACCCGAATGAGGTTGGCCATAAACAAGTCACAGCCAAGTTCACTGCTTGGCTGAAGGCATGGGGACTTCAGCCCCGCGGAAAATGGGAATCTTGATTTAGTTCGAATCATGGAACCCAGGATATGTGCTTACGAAGATCCATTGACATTTCATTTGGTTCAAACTGCAGCTGAGAGATACATGTCGTTTTGGCAAAAGACATACTGGATATCCTTATCCTACGATCCGCGAGTTCAAACATTTGAGGTGCATTGATTTCTGCCGTTAATAATGATACAATGCACTCTAATCAACGATTTCCTCGGTCTGCGGCGTCCGGAGAGGCGTTCTATACCAGTCACACAAACCATTGTCATACGTAATGTCTTCATTTACGAGCGCGCCACACATGCCATGACGAAATCATGGGGAAAAGACACAAAAGCAAAAAAAAAAAAAAAAAAAAAAAAAAAAAGAAAAGGAGGATCACGAACACTGGGGGATATTGACCAATACATGTATACAGTAATTGATACGGAAGGTTAGCCTTCTGTTATCGAAAAAAAGTCCGACCATAAATAGATCGCAGTCGAGCTCGAGACTGATAAAGCGTGATTCGAGTCGCTTCGTATTGATGCACTGGGCTTGAGTATTATATTAGGACGAAGTAGGAATTTGGGGGCCCTCCCAAGCTTAAGATGGTCTTAAATCTATATAGCAAATGCCGAGAGCAGGCACATATAGTCGTTAAGAAGTATTTTGAGCCAAGATAGCCCTCTCCAGCAGGGATCCTACCACGAGAAATCCAAAAATTTAAAGGCCCGTATTGACTGGCACTCTATATTCTATCTGTCCTATATGTTGTACTCTACTTTGATGAAAATAGTTATCGTGAGCACAGATATCTAAAGCCGAGGGAATGGGCTGTGTGTTTCATTGGTTCTCTGCGGCGTGTTTCGAGTAAAGCTTATCCGAGAGTAAAACCAAAGCAAGCGGTCGCGACCAGTTCCCCATTAACAAACATATTATTTACGTGGTAGTAATATAGGGGATCTATCATATATACACTCTTTATACAAAAGCGGGCTGCTTCTTGAGAGTCAAAGTCTGGATATTCGAATAACTCAACAACCCACTAAGACCGTTCTCGACGCCAATTCCGGACTCCTTGTGACCCCCGAAGGACTGCGTAAAAGGTGAGTGACTTTTAACAAAAGATGATTTGTTGATGCACGTACCGAGAATGGAGTAACTGGGTTGCGCTCGTTCATGCATACAACTAGCAATATGATATAAGTAGGGATCGAAATGAGTAACTAGTAGTACTCACCCCCAGCCTCAATCTGCTTGGCGATCCTCTGGACGGCCGCCAAGTCCTTGCCCCAGACAGAAGCAGCCAGCCCCATATTGGTGTCGTCTAAACATATTTAGCACCCCGTTCATCACGCACACTTGAGCTACACTCACTAGCACGCTTGATGACATCAGCTTCGTCACTCCATTTCAATAGGGGTACGATGGGTCCGAATGGCTCCTCGCGCACAATCTTCGAGTCCTCGGGAGGGTTATCGACAAACGAGGCAGGTATGAATAACCCATCGGTCGGGTTCGGGTTCACATCTCCGCCAGTCACGAACTTGTATCCGTTCGCTTTGGCATCTTCGAAGAACGAGAGCACTTTCTTGTACTGCATGAGGTTCTGGACGGGGCCAAGCTGCGATTCAGGATCGGTGCCATCGCCGGTCTTGACAGTCTTGGCGAACTTAGCGAGCTCATCCCTGAACTGGTCATAGATTTCTTCGTGCACGTACAGGCGCTTTGCTTAAGTTACTACGTGAGACTTAGGTTTGATACACGGTAAACAATGGGTACGCACCAGCAACGCCTATAGACATTAGTCAAATGATAAGCTCAGTCAAAGTCAGGGTATCGTTATGCCAAGATACTTACAAGTCTGCCCATTGTTCTGTAAGAGGTGTTAATAATTCATACTCTACGATATACAGAAGCGAACTCACAATAAGTGCGGCCCAAAACATCTCAGGCACAATCTTCGCAACGTCGACATCAGGGAGAATAATGGCTGGATCATTACCACCTTGACAAGGAGCATTTTAGTTGACAACCAGAGGATGAGTCGGTCCAGCACTCACCAAGCTCAAGCGTCAGTCGCTTCAGACCGATACTGGCACTCGCCATGACTCTCTTACCGGTATCGCTCGACCCAGTGAAGCTGACCTTGTCGATACCGGGATGGGCGGTTATCCAAGGTCCAAGGTTGTCGTCGCCGCTTAACACGTTAATGACGCCGGGCGGGACAACTTTTTGGATATCCTTCATGAGCCGGAGAGTGGTGAGAGGAGTAAAAGGAGAGGGTTTGAGGACGAAGGTATTGCCCGCTAAGAGAGCGGGTCCAATTTTTGTCACCGAGAGCACCACCGGGAAGTTCCTTGGAAATATGGTAATGCAATAAAGGAGTGAAATGTATGGAATGTGCTCACCATGGGGCGATACCTGCACACTAATCGTATAAAACCACATTAGCCCAACGCATATTATCAGAAGAACGTGAAACCCACCACTCCAATCGGTACCCGACGCTCGGTAATCCTTACTTGTTCATTGTCAATGATCACCTTTTCAGGTACTCGAAGCTTAGCGGTCTCAAGCAGCATAACAACCGCTGCACCGATCTCCATTTCCGCATCATTCAGCTGGTTGATTCTCAGATCAGCTCAATTTTGACCACTAACTACGGGCTTTGCTCACAGTTTTCCCTTGTTCCGAAACAAGGATGTACTTGTATTCGGATATGTTCTTCTGAATAATGCCTGCAATCTGCTCGAGCACCTGTGCGCGTTCGTCCTGAGACTTAGCTGACCATGCTGGAAGGGCGGCACGAGCGGCAGCAACAGCCTCATCAAGCTATACAATCGAACAATAGCTAGGTAAAATGGCATAGTAGGCATGTGGAAGGCACTCACCTGGTCCTTAGTTGCGACCGGAACCTCAGCAATCTTCCTCTGAGTGGCAGGGTTTTGGACGTCAAGGGTTGATGAGGAAGAGGCAGGCTTGCCGTTGATGATGTGAGTATAGTGAGACATGGTGTGTTGTTTAGGATAGGAAGTAGGATGTTTCTGGGATAACGGAGCTGGCTCGAGCCATGTTTTATAGGGCTGAGAACCTTCAAGAATTCATCGAGAACTGTGATGCGTAAATAAGTCGGGGGGTCGGAGCGCCAACCACGCCTAATCATTTATGACATCCCAATCGGAAAAAGGTTGTTTCGTAACTGGCTTGTAGATCTTGCATTCTAAGCGCGTGGGTTTGAATTCGGTGTCGAGTTCTCGCTCCGCGAACTTGATGACCGAATTTCTGTGTTGAAATAAGCCATAATTTAATAATATAACGGTCCTCATCTACGTGGGTCAAGTAAGGGGAGGTGATAATAAGGCATCAGAATGCCCTTGATGTTACTCACAATGATTTTTTCCCTACTCATTTACTGGTTAATTGTGATTGATCATAAACTTAGTCCCCAGCGAGCTAATTTCAATTATCGATGTGGAGGCGTAAGGGTGAGAACGTGTAATTTGATGAAATTCTACCTCCACCTGCCATTATGGGATGCAGGATGCGCGGCCACCGGCACCAAACCGCTGAATATTTTCTCGTTGAATAGCTGAAGTTTTTCGGGATACCACCGGGCTCTAGGTCTCAGAAAGGAGACCTGGCAATATGTTGTAGATTAGTATATTTTGCATAGTTGCACAGACAGATAAAAGGCGGACCTATATTATATTATCATGTCAAAACAAATTCGGATTTGGCGACCAGCTAGTTACACATACGTGTGTGCGTTATGCGATAGCAGGCGTCTCGCTAGCCGCCACGATTGAAATCTGCGCAAAAACTCGATTTTAGACCTTTATAATACTCTGCAGCGAACCTTATCACCCACTCAGTTCATATTCACCCGAAATGAAGGTGCCTCTCGTGCAAGTGGCGTGTGATGACGACCACCTATCCAACTGAGGATTGTGTGGCAAATTTTATGGGCTTCATGGGCCTAACTCGATATATAGAGCTACTGTCGGGGATAAGAGTATCTGTTTTGTAAATACGACCGGATAGGTAGGCCACGATGGGGTAAGTCTCGAGGTTTTGAATCAATGGTCTTCAAGCGGTGGCTAAAGTCATGTGCTCTTTTTCAGGTGATCCCAAATGACGGACACCCGAATGAGGTTGGCCATAAACAAGTCACAGCCAAATTCACTCGTTGGCTGGAGGCATGGGAATCTTGATTTAGTTTGAGTCATGTAACCCCAGGATATGTGCTTACGAAGATCCATTGACATTTCCATTTGATTCAAACTCCGGCTGAGAGACATGTGGCGTTTTGGCAAAAGACGTGAATGAACATGCCACGGTAAAATCATAGGAAATGTACATAGAAACAAACAAAAAAGGAATATTGCGAAGATTGGGTAGAATAAGGTAGGAATCTGGGGGACCTCACAAGACGGTCTCAAATCTGAGTGCTAGGGCAGTTCGACTCATTGTGCTTTGGGACTTTTGAGCCATATCCATGCACAGAGCTATATTGTCCTCAAGAAGTGTTAGATAGAATAAGTTTGTGGGGCCATTAACCTTGCTAGCAATGCTTCCAATCCGCTATTAAGGTACTAGTAGTATTCTATTCCCATATCGTAAAACTTTCCACTATTGAATCGCAAGCGGCTTGTGTCCAATTTTGACCATAGCCTATGCGTGGAATTGATTCTTACAGAATAGACTTTAATACTGGACTATACAAGATGTGAGCAAGCGCATATATGTACTTTTTGAGAAGTATTATGCAAGATAGTCCTCTCCGGCAGAGATTCTACCAGGAGAAATGTAAAATTTAAAGGCTGGTTTTGACTGACAGCCCATACTCCATCTATCATGTATGTTGTATCCCGCTTGATGAAAAATAGTCATTGTGGGCACAGATATCCAAAGCCAAGAGAGCGAACTGTGCGCTTCATCGGTTCTCTGCAGCGTATTTCAACTGAAGTTTATCCGAGCGTAAAGACTAGAGTGAGAGTCGGGTCTTGTGCAAGCATTTCTCCGATTAGAATATATTATTTACGCGGTTCTAATGCAGGGCCCCGCTATATCTAGTAAATATACACTCTCTACACAAAGGTAGGCTGCTTCTTGAGAGTCAAGGTCTGAATATTCGAATAGCTCAGCAAGCCGTTGAGCCCGTTCTCGACGCCAATTCCGGACTCCTTGTGACCCCCGAAGGCCTACGTAAAGAAATGAGTGGTTTTTAACAACAGAGGATTAATTGATGCACGTACCGCAAATGGAGTGACTGGGTTGAACTCGTTCATGCATACAACTAGCAATATGATATAAGTAGGGATCGAAATGAGCAACCGGTATTACCCACCTCCAGCCTCAATCTGCTTGGCGATCCTCTCGACAGTCACCAAGTCCTTGCCCCATACAGAAGACGCCAACCCCATATTGGTATCATCTGAACACATTCAGCCCCTTGTTCATTACGCAGACTGGAACTATACTTACTAGCACGTTTAATAACATCCGTTTCGTCACTCCACTTTAGCAGTGGCACTATAGGTCCAAAGGGTTCTTCCCGCACGATCTTCGAGTCCTCAGGGGGGTTGTCAACGAACGAGGCAGGTATGAATAACCCATCGGTCGGGTTCGGGTTCACATCTCCGCCAGTCACGAACTTGTATCCGTTCGCTTTGGCATCTTCGAAGAACGAGAGCACTTTCTTGTACTGCATGAGGTTCTGGACGGGGCCAAGCTGCGATTCAGGATCGGTGCCATCGCCGGTCTTGACAGTCTTGGCGAACTTAGCGAGCTCATCCCTGAACTGGTCATAGATTTCTTCGTGCACGTACAGGCGCTTTGCTTAAGTTACTACGTGAGACTTAGGTTTGATACACGGTAAACAATGGGTACGCACCAGCAACGCCTATAGACATTAGTCAAACGATCAGCTCAGCTATGGTCGATGCATTATAATGCCGAGGTACTTACAAGTCTGCCCGTTATTCTGCAAGAGGTGTTAATAATTCATACTCTACGATATACGAAAGTGAGCTTACAATAAGTGCTGCCCAAAACATCTCAGGCACAATCTTCACAACGTCGACATCGGGAAGAATAATAGCTGGGTCATTACCACCTAGGCAGGGGGAGTTTTAATTGACTGTTAGAACGTAATCCGGCTCAGTACTTACCGAGCTCAAGCGTCAGTCGCTTCAGACCAGTACTGGCGCTTGCCATGACCCTTTTACCAGTGTCGGTCGATCCAGTGAAGCTGACCTTGTCGATACCGGGATGGGCGGTTATCCAAGGTCCAAGGTTGTCATCGCCGCTTAACACGTTAATAACGCCGGGCGGGACGACCTTTTGGATATCCTTCACGAGCCTGAGAGTGGTGAGAGGAGTGAAAGGGGAAGGTTTGAGGACAAGGGTATTGCCCGCTAAGAGAGCGGGTCCAATTTTTGTCGCCGCTTGCATCACTGGGAAGTTCCTTTAAAGAAATATTGTAACTCAATTAATTAAATGAAATGTATGGAATATGCTCACCATGGGGCGATACCTGCACACTAATCGTATAAAACCACATTAGCCCAACGCATATTATCAGAAGAACGTGAAACCCACCACTCCAATCGGTACCCGACGCTCGGTAATCCTTACTTGTTCATTGTCAATGATCACCTTTTCAGGTACTCGAAGCTTAGCGGTCTCAAGCAGCATAGCGATTGCTACACCAATCTCCATTTCTGCATTAGCCAGCTGATTGATTCTTAGATCAGTTCGATTGACCACTAATTATGGGCTCTACTCACAGTTTTCCCTTGTTCCGAAACAAGGATGTACTTGTATTCGGATATGTTCTTCTGAATAATGCCTGCAATCTGCTCAAGCACCTGTGCGCGTTCGTCCTGAGACTTAGCTGACCATGCTGGAAGGGCGGCACGAGCGGCAGCAACAGCCTCATCAAGCTATACAATCGAACAATAGCTAGGTAAAATGGCATAGTAGGCATGTGGAAGGCACTCACCTGGTCCTTAGTTGCGACCGGAACCTCAGCAATCTTCCTCTGAGTGGCAGGGTTTTGGACGTCAAGGGTTGATGAGGAAGAGGCAGGCTTGCCGTTGATGATGTGAGTATAGTGAGACATGGTGTGTTGTTTAGGATAGGAAGTAGGATGTTTCTGGGATAACGGAGCTGGCTCGAACCATGTTTTATACAGTCCAGAGCCTTCGGGGAGCCATCAGGAGCTATAAAATGCAAATAGGTCGGGGGGCCGGGGCGCCAACCACGCCTAATCATTTATGACATCCCAATCAGAAAAATGCTATTCCGTAACCGCCTTGGTGATTTCGCATTATGAACGCGTGTGTTTGGAATCGACACAGACTCGTTGCGCTCCAAACCTGATGACAGGATTACTGTGCTTTAAAATAAGCCATAGCTTAATAACACAGAGGTCCTCGCCTATAATCAACCAAGCACGACTAAGCATTAATATTAACATTAGAGTAACTTTCATATTATTTACGATGATTTAATTATTCCCACAAGTTTACTGGTTAGTTATCTTTGATTACAACCCCAGGTGAGCTAATTCAGATTGTCGGTTTGGAGGCGTGAAGATGAGTGCGTGTAGCTTGACGAAATTCTGCCTCCATTTGCCATTATGGCACAGCCACTGACGCCAAATGGTTGAATACTCCCCCGCTTAATAGCTTAAGTTTATCGGCATAGTACCAGGCTCCAGGTCTCAGAAAATGACCGGTCGATGTTTTGTAGATGAATACACTTAATACAATATTGCCATAATCGCACGCACAGATAACAGGCGGACCCACATTACATAATCATGTTGAAACAATTCGGGTTTGGCGACTGGGCAGTTACATATGCATGTATACGTTATGCGATAGCAGGCGTCTCGCCAACCGCCAAGGTTAGAATTGGTGGTAAAGTAGTACTGAACCCCTTTGTAATACGCTGCAGCAAAATTGATTATTCACTTAATTCTTATTCCCCGAAATAAAGGCACAATCACGCAGTGAGCTAGTGATTGTATGGCAAAAGCGACAGGTTTGGTGGGTCTAGTGTTCCAGCTTTCTATGGTGGCTCGCTTCATGTTTCGTACTGTGTCTCTCTTCAGCAACACTACATTGAACTATCGGTCTGTTCTGATTCTGGTCTAAACCTACATATGTGCTACAAGGTCGTTTCGTGGGGATTCTCTATATCCTTGGTTGACACAGTGATGTGTCATTGCCTACTTTATGGTTCAGATGTGGCCCCGTTCAACGACATGATGTTGAGCTATCAGCCTATTCCTACACCCACCTAGAGGCATATACGTACAGCAAATGTTGGCGATAGAAGTAGACAAATAATTAAAGGCATAACGCAATAATCCCAAATTCTGGTAGGAGGGTTGTATATATACACGCAAAATGAGAGATCACATGAAAAATTAGTGCAAATGAGTTGCTTAGATTGTATTTGATGGTCGTCAACCATCATATTTATTAGGACGAATAGGTCTTATGGGCGGCCTTAACTCAATATTAATGATTTTTTTCAGTTTCGATTATGTTCCTATTTCATAAGCTTGTTCGTCTCATAGGGAGTTTCGGGGCTTTACATCACAACTTCAGTACTTGGGAACTCCGTCCTTATTGAAGCTCTAGTCCCTATTCAAGATCCAACATGGATATATGGCACCCATCGTTCGAACTTTTTCTCCCCAACTTTGTTCCGTAATTCTGCAACTGCGTTATGCAAAGACCTCCCTGCTTCTCCATTCCCAACTTTTCCGGTTTTCATCAGTTGCGCATATACCCTGTCCGCTACTAGTGGCGCATCATCATCAAATACAGACCACATTGTTGCTATCACACTTGAGTACCCTGCCATCAACATTCCCGATGCCAAATGGATGGCTTCGTCAGGTAGCCTTTCATCTCCTGTCGCAGTCTGGCAAGCGGAAAGGAAAGCTAAACCCTTATTCTTGAATAACCGCCGGTTGATGGAGGCTAGGTCAAGGGTGCCATCATGCATATAGAATCCACTTTTGGTCGGATCTACAATATTCTGATGAGCGTGGCAAGCAATATGAATCCAGTCGTGTTTATCCATCGCGTCAAGCACAGCCATAGTAGTTGCCTGGCTATCGACAAGCTGTGTATAATTAGCCATGCTCTCTATATGAGTTCGAACTGATGACAGCTCTCCAGCGGTTCCCAGCAATGGATTATGGCCGGGGGTAAACTGTAGGCCGACCCCAAGAACTCGAGAACCGGGACCCAAAGAGCTGGAGGTGAGTGAGAGGAGGGAGGTAAGAGTAGGTGCATAGGAGGATATGACATAGTCAAAGGTCTTCGATTGTGGCTGATTATAGTCTCCGGCAGCGTGCAATGGGAGAAACGAGAGTGCGCCGGTAGGGCACCATGTTATATGGGGCATTTCACCGGCGTGGTTACACTGAAATGGTGTTCTTAGTGTCGCAAGACCAGAATTATCTACTTGAACGTACTGTATATCCGAGCCAGTCTAAGATAGGTTTGACAACATCATTCCACAGGATAGCCAGTACGTTCCCGAAATTGGCTCGCTTTCCTGGCTCTTCGAGACGTCTAAATCCACGTTCTCTAATCCCTTTATCCCTAAGCGATTCTACGAGTTCGGAACGAGCATGCCGAGCTTTGTTTGCGTTGAAGTTAGGTAGAGCAATATGATGAATAGTTTCATGTTCAGGAAGGATCATTAGAGCATCACAACGGTCATCATCGCAGTTTATCACGGCAACGGGCCCATTACGAGCGGCTCGAATAAGGTTTTTGGACTTCACAGGTCTTAGAAGATCCCCAAATCCTGGTAGCATGCGCGCTTGGGCTACTAGGTCGTTGTATTCGCTGGCCAGACGTCGATGCTCTTGTGCGATTTGTTCCTGAGTCATCGTTCCGGTGGATAAGGCTCGAAACTCTTGCGACTCAGAGGCAGCACTATGCAGTTGGTAAGACACTTTTCGGAGACGGCTAGCTAGGTCTGGATGTGCAGAATGAAGTTCTTCGAGAGGTGAACGCAACATGAGGCTCTGATTCCAGACTACGCATCTTGCGTGCTCCAGCCATTCGAGAGCTAGTGCATGTTTAGAAGAAGCGATGGCCGCTGAGGCTGCATGCACAGCCAGTGCTGCTGCGCTTGACAGATCGCTATACCTTTGATTATTGGTGGCGCCTAGCCAGATGAATTGGGGAAGGAGGTCCATGGTGGTCTGGTATGCTTCGATAGGATCAAATGAATTGTATTCGGAAGAAAGCTTCGCCCACATGAAGGCATATGTAAACTTTTCGCGCGGGGTTCCCCCAGGCGAATGGATGGCCAGGCGATAATATTTCAAAGCCTCTTCCAAATGAGATGCATCACCGGTGCTATGATACCGAAGAACGTAAGAGCCTGCTAAGCCGAAAGACTGTATAGATAATTTCGGGTCGCCATCCGGGTTCAAAGCGACCGCACGGGAAGCATACTGAATCGATTTTTCGATATCATCCCGTTCGCGCAAGGACAGAAATCGAAGAACGTGAGATAGACCAAGACTAGCCAGTCGGCTTGGCAAGTCTTGCTGACCCTCAGGAGTTAAAGCTAGTGCACGAACTTGGTATGCGATTGACTTGTCAATGTCCTCTTGTTGACCTAGAAGCTGGAATTGGTCCCTGTAAAGCAACCCTATGTTGCTCAGTCGGCTGGCCAAGGACGGGTCGTCCTGAAGAGTCAATGCCAGTGCACGAGACCCGTACTCAAAAGCCTTTTTATGATCCTCCAGCTTCTTGAGGCGTTTAAATCGTGCGCTGTAAGACTGTGCTAGATTAGAAAGTTGATTCGCTAACTCCGGATGATCATCGGGGGTCAAAGCAAGCGCCCGAGATTCGTATTCTATTGATTTTTCCAAATCTTTCATTTCACCTAGATAGTTATAACGAGACGAATGGGATATCCCTAGGCTGGTAAGGTGGGTGGTTAAATGCGGAAGACTATCGGGTGTTAGCGCGACCGCGCGAGTTCCGTACTCGATTGCTTTTTCTAGGTCATTCAGATTACCTAGACGCTGGTGCCGATGGTTGTAAGATAGCCCTAAATTTGCAAGTCGACTTGGCAACTCTGGGTGGTCATTGAGGGTCAGTTCAAGTGCGCGAGACCCGTATTCGATGGACTTCTCAAGATCATCCACATTGCCTAGACGCTGGAAGCGATAGTAATAAAACGCCCCGAGGTTTGTAAGCCGTCCGGGCGAACTTGGGTTCAGAGCAAGCGCGCGAGATTCATGCTCTATTGCTTTTTCGAGGTCGATTAATTCACCAAAACGTCGGTACCGGACGCTATAAGATACCCCTAAATTGGCGAGACGTCTGGACAAGGTACGGTCGCCATCTGGAGTCAATCTCAGTGCTCGGGATCCATATTCAATGGCCTTCTCCAGGTCATTTGGTTCGCCTAGCCGCTCAAATTGCTTTCTGTGGGACAGACCCAAATGATCCAACTGGCGTGACAAGTCCGGATGACCAGGTGGAGTCATAGAGAGAGCGCGGGAGCCATACTGTATTGCCTTTTTAAGGTCATCCATCTCACCTGTATGATCATACCGATCTGTGTAGGACTCCCCAAGTTTAACCAGCTGGAGTAGTAAATATGGATACCCTTCAGGAGCAAGTGCAAGTCCTCGAGACTCATGTTCAATCGACTTGTTGAGGTCTTTCGGGTCTCCTGTGCGGCGAAAACGCTTCTTGTAGCATTCTCCTAGATCGGCAAGTAATGCTGGTAGCTTTGGGTTTACTTCGGAAGTCAGAGAGACGGCAGCAAGTGTGTACTCGATTGATTGTGCGATATCCTCTAGGCTACCAGCAAATTGCTCGAACCGCTTGGCGTGACACCTCCCAAGATTAACTAGCAGATCGGGGAGGCTCGGGCTGTCATCCGGGGTCAGCAAAAGCGAGGTAAACCCCCATTCGATTGCTTTATTTATGTCATCCCTTTCTCCGATGAGATTATATCGCATATCGTGGGCAGCCGCGAGAGCTGACAGAAAGAATGGCATCCGGGGATGATCGTCATCCATTCGAGACAGTTGAGTGGATATGCGTTGGATGCCACTCGCAATATTATCCAATGAATGCTGCATAGTAAGACTGCCGAAGATGGGTAACAAAAATTATGAGTGATTTGTTTATTCGTGATATCTGTTTATTAGCCGAGCTAATAACCTTAATCTACTGGAGTTGGCATATATTAGAGTTGCGATCGGAAAGATCCACCCACTTTCAAGCACCAGTCCTCGTAAGTCAAGTTCTGGTAATTGAAATGTATTACAATTACGCGTATAGGGCTGTTTGCAAGTGACCCAAGTCCTGAAGTGAGAGGTCAGAAAACATCTTCATCTATCATGACTATAGGCCTACCAGATTCTTGCTATGGTCTCGCGTAGGCCTTGAAGGCGTGGAGTATGAGGATGATGGTAGATCTTGGGCTCTCCTTCATACGACCCTGGTCAACATTACCAATTAAGCCGTGGATTCAAACCACATCAGTAACATCAATTTGTTACGGTACACCTCTTGGTACACCGTCAAGTTAGTGGTCATGCATAAGCGTAGCTTTGTTGGGTAGAAATCATGTCCACGCACTGGTACCTATAAAGCAGCTCCAAATTCTCAGTCACACGTGTCCAGTACGTATGAAATCTCAAGCTAAGTCTGCATCGTAAAACACCGGTATAAAAATATCAATTATTGACATCAGACATTTAGATACACATTCAAATACACTAGAGCTAATCAATTACCCTCTTTAATTAACGCTTAATATCGCCTTTGTCTTCATTGCCGCACCATTCATCAAACCATTTGGGCCAGCGAATTAAAATCCGCCGGCCCACGCCCGATAATGTACGCCTGCCCGAACTTTCGTTTTTGGTACACCATGCCTACGCCACTGGTCAATGGGATCGTAGAGTCAGGAAACTAGCAATACTCACACATCGCGTAAATGCTCAATAATTGGGTTTTCGTACCCAGGTATAGTGGTATTGAAGTAACGGGAATCAATGCCCATCTCCTCACATTTCATGCATCTCATCATCGGCGAGGGCTGCATTGAGGCTTCGAAGGCATAGTCTGCCGCCTCATGTGGTGTCATAAACTCCGCGAATGGTCTAGTATCTTCAGGCCCCAGCCCATGCGTGTTGTTGTAGATAAACCCACGCCCGGGGTCAGCTTGAATCTTTTCTTGTCCCTGTCTGTACTGAGTTTGCTCTTTACCAAAGTGCATAACCTGTAGGACTTAACTTTAAAATTAACAGGCCAATGGAAATGTAACCTACCAGGTTTTCCCAGGTATCGGTCAGAGTCCGATTGCACCTCATACACCTAAAGTTTCCGCCCAATGCTTCCATCTCAATTGAAGTTGCACCCGACCGTCCAACTCGTGATAGTAGCTCCTTTGCAATGGCCGACGACTCGTCATCCCGCCTCAGTTTAGTCGAATTCCATCGACTGCCATAGTTCAGCTCTTCGGGTCCTCCAATAACTCTGGCAAGTTGCACCGCTCGGGGAATAATAGCCGGATAAGTGTGACGAAGGATAAAGCCGTCGTTTGTAAACATGGTATCGGCACGAAGGAGCAGCTGAAGATTCGAAGAAAGGTCTGATATATTTGTGGTGGTGGTACCGTCGGGCATGGTATAAGTGGCTATGAATTCGGGGAGCACCAGCTGGGTAGAGTTGGAACTTGAAGTACTACCAGATGTACCGGTGCTGACTCTAGCGTTCCGGGTGTTTGGCCTTGCCATCCGCGCGTCGCTCTTTCCTTTCTCTTTCTCTTTACTCGTAGACGTCTCAGTATCATCCTCATCCTCTCGGCCAGTGTTCCAAATTGTGACAAGATCGCGCTCAATGTTATCGCGCCACTCTACGACTGCTCGATCAAATTCGTCCCTGATATTGTTGAACCTTGTCTCGACTTCTTCCAGTGGTACGTCACCATCCACTATGTCCTTGATCATGGGCCACGTGAGGAGTTCGCTTGTCGAGGGGAATGGTTGTTCGACTTTGATGTCAGAGTTCTGGTCTGTTGGAAAAATATCACGAGGCCTGGTAGATTGAGCGGCCGGGTTGTTGTTTGAGGAATCCTTGCGGATGAGATGCACCAATGGCGGTAGCGCGATTCTAACCTTTGACACTAGGGGTTGTAATTTATTTATACGATCATATCGCTGGCCTTTGTTATCGATGCGGTAGTTGTAGTCCTTGTTTGATTCGAGGAGTGGTAAGAATTCGGGGTACAAGTCCTCCCAGACTACGCGGGGATGGATTCAGTCTAAGCGGGGAACTCATTCCATAAAACATGACGTACTCTGGTCCGTGATTGGTTTGGGCTGTAGTAGCAATCGATTCCACTCGTCATAGTTATTCGGAGAAGGCTTAATATGCTGCTTAGTCCATCCCGCCTTCAGTAAACGAGCCTCGATGCTATTGTGACGTTCAGTAGAGATTGGTGCAAACTGGCTGTCCACTTACTGTTCGCGGCGCTAATAACCAAGTTGACCGAGCGTTTTTCAAGGTCAAAACTCGAACGAATAGAAGATTTATTCGAAGCCCGTACCTCATTGAAGACTTCGGGTGGCATTTCCATGAGTTCCAAGTAAGTGGAGTAGACCTCCTTCGTTTCCTTTGGAGCTTTCTGAGTGGATTTCGTGGCTCGCTTTTGTTTTGGCGCGGGTTTGTCTGTGTAGAGCTCTTTGATTGTTCTGAGAAGGCGCTAGATATTCGCTTACCAGTTGGTTTCGACTGGCTGGTCTTCTTCGTTCCTCCAGCTTGCGCAGCAGCGGCTGCTCTAGTTCTGCAAAATCAACACAAAGAAATGAGTACTACGATTGACCTATGAACTATTTACATACCGTGGCATACTATTTCAAGGGTGGGTGGGCTATCTTGAAGAGTTCTTTGAGTTTCAGCTTCCGAAGGTGGTTCGGGGTGGAGAGAACGACGAGACGATCAGTGGCGGTGCTAGATGTTGTAAATATGATCACGGAACCATTTTTCCGATTGCCCCGTGTCACCGTGGCGGGAGCAAAAAGAAAGTGCAGCGGCCATCTCAGAATTCTCAGACCAGTTATATGATAATACAAATCTTGTATTGACTTGAATACTTAAATACAGTTATTCCATTCATTCAACACACTTCTCCGTCATGCAAATGCGACCTGCTTCTTGAGCGTAAAGGTCTGAATATTCGAGTAAGTTAGCAACCCATTCATACCACCCTCAACACCAATCCCAGATTCCTTGTGTCCGCCAAAGGCCTATACAAGATTCAAAATGAATCACATAACGGAACAAGTAAAATAGACATACGGAGAACGGGGTAGCGGGTTGAAGTTCATTCATACAAACAGCTGAACCGACACGTTAGCACAAACCAACCCTAGTCAATTCCCATACACGTACTTCCAGCCTGGATCTGCTTCGCAATTCTCTCGACGGCATCCAAGTCCTTGCCCCAGACGGAAGCGGATAAACCGAGGTTAGTGTCATCTAGATGTAAATCAGCACACGTTTTCCTGCACGACACCAAAAGATACCGACTAGCACGCCTAATGACATCAGCCTCGTCACTCCACTTTAGAAGTGGCACAATCGGTCCAAAGGGTTCCTCCTGCACGATCTTCGAGTCCTCGGGAGGGTTATCGACAAACGAGGCAGGGATGAATAGTCCATCGGTCGGGTTCGGGTTCACGTCTCCGCCAGTCACAAACTTGTAACCGTTTGCCTTGGCATCCTCAAAGAAAGTTAAAACCTTCTTGTATTGCAACAGGTTCTGGACGGGGCCAAGTTGAGAGTCGGGGTCAGTGCCATCCCCGGTCTTGACGGTCTTGGCGAATTTCGCAAGCTCATCCCGGAACTGGTCATAAATCTTTTCGTGCACGTATAAACGCTTGGCTGCATTATTTTAATAAGAATTTGAAAATTATAAGCAGGCTAGGAAGCCCTCACCAGCAGCGCCTAAATATTATATCCAAAAGTCAAAGTCAGCCATTATACGTTTTGGTATCAGAACACTGACATGTTTGCCCATTGTTCTACGAATAAAGTTAGTATCATATAACAAGACTTAAACAGAGCGCACTCACAACGAGGGCAGCCCAGAATACACTGGGCACAACCTTTGCAACGTCTACGTCAGGAAGAATAATGGCTGGGTCATTACCGCCTTGGCGCAAGACCAATAAATCACATGCGAAAAACGATTCAACTCCCGTGCTCACCGAGTTCAAGAGTCAGTCGCTTCAGACCAGTACTTGCGCTCGCCATAACCTTCTTTCCCGTCTCGCTCGATCCGGTGAAACTGACCTTGTCAATACCTGGGTGGGAGGTAATCCAAGGCCCGAGGCTGTCGTCACCGCTCAATACGTTGACAACGCCTGGCGGAAGAACAGCTTGGATGTCCTGGACGAATTTGAGAGTAGTGAGAGGAGTGAAAGGCGAGGGCTTGAGGACCATGGTATTGCCGGCCAGGAGAGCGGGGGCCAATTTCCAGATGCAGAGCATCAAGGGGAAGTTCCTAAGGGAGTTTTAAGTAATCTCCAGGAAAATTTCCATATAAGAAACGAACCAGGGAATAATACCTGCACACTAAAAAGATACGATCAAGTCAATGCAATGATAAAATTGAGGTTTTAATAGGGCTCACCACACCAATTGGCACACGGCGCTCAGTGATCCTCGTCTGTTCGTTGTCTACAATCACCTTATCGGGCAAGCGCAGCTTCGCGGTCTCACGCAGCCACATAATGCAACCGCCGAGTTCCCTCTCGGCGTTGGCCAACTATCCAATTTCTCTGATAAGTCGACCGGTCTCTAGAATTGTCAATAGATTCGGCTTACAGTCTTGCCTTGTTCCGAGACAAGAATAGGTTTATATTTGGGAATGTTGTTTTCAATCACCTTGGCGATATCTTCAAGAGCATGCGCACGTTCATCCTGTGACTTGGCAGACCAAGCTGGGAGAGCAGCACGGGCAGCAGCAACAGCTTCATCGAGCTGGAAAAAAAAAAAGAGTAAATGGAGGAGTTGAAGCACGCATGAGACATAAACTCACCTGCTCTTTGGTTGCAACTGGGGCCTCGGCGATCTTCTTTTGTGTAGCAGGATTTTGGACGTCGAGGGTGGTTTGCGAAGGCACAGGTTTGCCGTTGATAATATTTGTGTATTCGGACATGTTATGTGTAGTAGAGATATGGGGTATGGCGAATCTGAGGAATGAACGCAGCTCAGACTCAGCTACTTATATTGGACTCCACTAGGATATTGCGTGATGCCACGCGGCGCTCGATCTCTGACGAGATCCAGCCTTATCGACGAGATCCAGCCTTATCGACGAGGAGATTATAAGGCAGCGCTTGGGGTCTCCGGGCATCACCTCGGCCATCCTTGGTACGAACAGTGGCCACATAACCAGCATCATGGGAGTTTTGGAGGGCTACGCAGCCCGCTCAGGCTGGGCAGATTTATATCCTTGACCCGAATTACTTCTTTTGGTGTCGACGCACATCTATTGGCCGAAGGTTAGGCGCGGGTGTCATAATAGGAGATCACATCCACGCCTGACCTCCTGAGTTGTCCTGCCCCATCAGCCCACTCAGCCACTTCCTCTTGGTCGCATGCTGGCTAGTTGAAATGAGGATTCATATTATGCAGTATACGTAAGTTTGACCCGGGCTTATTCGTCACAAGAACGCCCCATACGTGGACGAAGTAGCGAGAATGTGTGGTTGAACTAGACATCCCAGAAATCAGTGACGGGAGATACGATTTGAAATATGCTGAGTCATTGAGGTCCCTGGCTGGTCGAAACGAAACCAAGGGTGAACGCGGTCTCTTTACTTGGGTTTCTGGTGAATGAGTTATTAAATTTAAGCAGAGCTGATTTTTTAAATATCTTTCAGTACCTCCTGGGGGAGGGGGGGTTGCACTCACTCTTCGTTCATATACGAGGGATCTGACGAGGGATCTGATTACTTGATGTTCCAACTGGGAAATTATAATTAGCAGCGACGGACTCGACAGGACTGCGAAGTTAACGAATCGGATTAAGTGTACTAGAGGGTGCTCTCCCTATAAGAGCATAGAAATTTCTGTGATCTTGGGGCTATAGCGTTGTCTCGACCCAACGCGATGGATCAAGTCTCAGTCCCAGGTTTCACTTGGAAGAGTCGAGTACGTGGAACTTTGCGATACAGTAGTTTATTGATACCAGGTTGTGACTCAATCCTCTGATTAGATAATTTACTTTTTTCTTGCTATCCTGCTATGAAATGTAAATTCATGGCAGATTCCCTCATCGGTCATGGGCTAGCGGTACCAGACTCAAAGAAACTGCTGTTGTCCATCTAACCCCAAGAGACTCAGAGCTAATGGTGTAGCATCCAACATGATGGATGAAGGAATCTAACGGTTTTAGGCATCAGAACCCCTAGGATGAGATTTTCGCACTCTGGTTATTGACCTGGTAGCTAACAAGGCTCGTTCATAGTTACCCAAACTTGGGAAATTTTCCGAGTAATGAGAAGTTCCTTAGATTAGGGATGATGTAAGCCACAGTCTGAGTACATCAAAACAGAATATTAAAGCGGGGTCGAGTTTCTGGCGTCGAAAAACAGAAACAGCGGACCCCAAGTACAAGTGAGAAGGAAGATAACCAAGACCCAGAAAACGAGATGAAGAAGAGTGATCAATATAGGAGTAAGCTCCCGTCAAGATCAGTGTGTGATAATGGATCCTCTGCAGTCACCAATAGGGTACCCAATCAACATCGGTCTTCCATCTCCTAATCGAGTGTCCCATTCTGAAAAGTATAGTCATATAGTGCGTGCAAATAACGCGCTCACATAGATTACGGGGAGTACCACAGCTGGAGTGAAGCTTTTCACTTGAGCATTTTATCGTATAACCTTAGACGTCCAACGACTCCAATGTCAGGGTAGTCATTGTGGGAGCACCAGCCAAAGAGACAGTAAATACCAACGTGCGAAAAGTGCGCTTCCAAGCACGCCAACACTAAGGGCAATATTTTAGCGGCACGACGGATGGCCAGGTCTGTGGAGCGAGACGCATGGGCCGGAGCATTCTAGCCACTCGCTACCGAGGCGCTGGTGGTCGTAGAAGGACCCCAAATTACATCATTTATCATAATCTAGGCACCGAGTGTCCTATAATTGGCCAAAGATGGCGATGACATTCCACGATCTGTACATTTCATACTACCGCCTTTCTCACAGAGATCAAGTGGGTCGATATGTTGTACATACGGAGATAGAAGAATTCATTGACTTCTCTGGGTCCATGACAGGTTCGATATTTGTCCTCGCTTAGGGAGCATCAATATATATGTGGGTGTTTATGACACATAGGGCAAGTGTCAAATGACGCAAGTACTTTCTGGAAGGGGTACGATTCATTTTATGGGACCGAAAGACACAGTGATCAAGCGGGCCTGGCCGTCCACGTCCGAATGAGAGACGGGCCGTTGATCCGATTGGTATGGAGCACAGGATCTGCGACCACAATACCGTCCAAGCCCGTTCCATTTTTGCTTTCAGGACTTTGTGTCAGTTCTATACAGCCCGTTATATGACCAGAAGACCGTGCTCCGCATGAGACAGAGAATCGATAATCTTAAGGTTACAGTTTAACATATTCTTAATATAACCTATCAAAGACCAGCAGCCCCAGAAAACTATTGGACCTTCGATTAATACAGATACATATGTATACACTGATACAGAATTGTTATACCATGCTGCGCCCGCAAATTGCAACTTCATCACGGAGCTGACCAAAAGGTGCATGCAGCCCCATGGACGACCCCATTTCTTCAGTTGACGTGATTCACACCATACATCAGCTCACATAGGGCAGATTTACTGGATATGCATTTCAAAGCAACTCTGTGCATAGCTATATAAATACCAGCGGTCAGATTGCTCAACTCTACAGCTCCTACTTATCTTTCTACTTACTCAAGCCCAATATGCCCATCCAAGTCGGATTGTATCGAATCAAGAACCATGCATCATGGACCGTCCTTGACGAGAGCACCGACGGCAGTCGAGTGGTTCATGGTTGGGAGCAAACTGACCAACCGAACCAGCAGGTATGTACCACACGGTTTATCCCGTCTAGCATTCATGGACCAACAACTTCTCCCGGTAGTGGAACGTCCAAACTGCCGAAGGCGGTGCCTATACTATCCAGAATATCAAGTCAAAATCATACCTACACGCCAACGGACCTTACGATGGCAGTAACCTCGTCGGATATGACACCATCTCTACCTGGTATCTCGACCAAAAACCATCAGGCGAGGTCTAGTAAGTATACAAACATCATTTCCGTCCAGCATCCTAAGAGCCTTTATATAGTATCATCTTCCCCGGCAGCAACCGCGTTGTTGATCTTGATAACGGAAACAAGGCCAATGAAACGACGGTGCGTAAACCTTTCGCTAACCCTGTTTATTATGTTCGTATTCAAAAGCTAATAATTACTTTATAATAGATTCATCTGTGGGAAAGGAACGACACTGCCCTGCAACAACAGTGGTACTTCGAAAAGATCTAGGCTTATACTACAAGACTCCTAGCTACTCAATACGGCTGTGTATTTTGAGTTTCAGAATGGGTTGCCTTGTATTTCATTACCACGTAGTTGTAAATGAACCTTCGGCTACAAATTGGCCGTCGATCTCCAAAGCGTTCGTCAATTGTAAGCTAGTGTGCGACTGCCCGTAAGCGAGGAGATCATTCAGAAGTTCTAAATCACTCGATCATCGGTCCATCGAATATGCACCCGTTACATCCCGACGGTCAAGCTAACCTAGGCGCAGGCCTCCTCCGTAAAGTCAAAAGGCACGCAACTTCAACGACTAATATTAAAATCTACAACGGGCAAAGAGCCAATTAGCTGGCCAATTTGTAAGATATTCATATGTAGTAGCCGGTGCATACAATCGTTTGAACAAATGCATAGGCTGTTCTGTCTCGCTACATTGAGTTTGCGTTAGAACTGTAAGTCACTGCGCTTAAACTATTTCGTGAAGCTTGCATCGCTTGAGATGAGCTAGTGGGTTAACAGGCTTGGCGCGCTTGGTTTTTTTTTTTAAGTCTAGAAAGAATGAATTGATATAAACAGCTCACAAAGTGCCATTCCTCTTCTCCATTCACGCTCATATGCCTTTTCATAACAGCTAGCTTAAAAACCTTTCGGGCGTTGTAGTAGGGTGGCTGTGCCTCCCAGCGCTTCCTCCTGTCGTCCATAGCTATAGGATTCCCTTGCTGCCCCCAGGCGTGTCCAGCGTGTATAGGAGGATCAGGCGGTCAATATTAATGTTTATATTTAACTCGTTACACGTCGTTGGCCTTCAGAGGTGGTCCAACAAGCCCTGGGTAACTTTCATGATGAGATAAAATTACGGGAGAATAAAAATTCAGTAAGAGTAATCAAGCCAGCCTGATATGAATTATTTGTTTCCGGCGTAGCTTTGGCCTTATAACTTCAATTGCTGAGAGGATAGAGAGGCCAATCGCCCATATACATACGCTTATAAGAAATGCATTTGAGTAGGCAAGACTATTAATTAACCGCAAATGGTCTGTGGGAGTCCCCCCCGTTTATAGACCCCGGCTTTCAGTTCTGAATCTATTCCTCCCACCTTATCGATACTAAATCATGGACCCAATTTTACTAAACTCAGCGTATGAGATCACCGTTATAACCGAATGAAAAATGCTGTGGACTTTGTATTAATTTCGAGATTAAGCGTTGTAATTTTTGGTATCAAGGTGCATTTAAAGATTTCGAAGCTCAGCTGACCACTCAAGTGGTGTCAAAACTCGGATTTTCGGCTGGTATAACGTATATAGCCTGTGCTCAGCTATTTAAATGCCCTATAAGCGAACGATTAGCAAAGAATTCCTTTAACCAGAGCGGATAATGCGATACAACTAGGTCTGGTGTGAAAAAGGTGAAAAGGTCTAGGGAACGTGAAGTTATGATAGTATCTCATTTATTACCACCACCAATAAATAAACGGGATCGACCTCATTTATGGCAGATGAAATCAGTGCACCCAACACTTGACAAGTTAACGAATTGCTGGGGTTTAATCAACCTGATCAATGGAGTCAACAGTAAGTGACTCGGAGCTATATAATTTAAGAAGAAGCAAACATATAGAGATCTAAAGATCCGAAAAATCCCGCATTAAGTAGAAGGCAGCCGAAGGCCTAGTACCCTCGGAACGATTTCCATCGATTGTCGACATGGAATGGCGTGGTAGGGACTGACGGCGGATACTCGTATCCGCAGATCACACGGATCGAACTGATGTAATACCCGTACCCGTCCCAACCCGTGGCTGTGTGTGGCTATGTGGATACGGCGGGTACGGATATGCTGGACTCAACAGACCTGTACCTACCCGATCCGTCAAACGCGGGTTTGATGCCGGGTACAATGTCTGAAATAATGAGCCTGTATAGTACCAAAAACAATATTATACATGCCTGAACCTCCCTGCCTTTACCAAGTTTGAATTCCTGTACTGATCCCCTATGTACAACCATATCGGCCCCTCTTTCAAACTACCTCCTCACCTGTTAGCAAAGCAGAAGCCTTGCAGGCCAGCGCATTAATTCAACACTTGGGTAATGTATCGAAAGCCTTAAATTGATCTATCCTCGGAAGAATGGCACTCGACATCTTGAGTGCGCCGTGTGAGTCAAGCCTTTGAACTAAAAATACCAATTGGACTCATTATTTTGAATTCGTAAAGCCTCCTCACTCGACGTTGAGCGAGCATTCCTAGGAGGGAGATTGGCTCTTAATTACCGCCAACATTGCACAAGTGTAGCTACGTTTCGCGCGAAGGTGAATGTTGGGTCCTAGTACGGCACACCTTTGTTAGCTGAAACTTGAGGCGTGTACGAAATGATTGAAGAAAGGGGTGCCACCAAGCCTGAGCCACTGGACCGAAGCGCATGGATAGTCTGGGTGGATACTTGAATGTTAAGGATTATATTGCGTCTGTCTTTCCTATCAGTACTCTCTTCAAAGTTTACAACCCATAGCAATCTCACTATGTTGTTGCCTTATGTGGTATAATAAATTCAGCTGTTTGATTACACACAGAACTGCGGGTCAATCCGTGAGGACCCATCAAGATGATTTACCCACGGATAGCATACCCGCGGGTCCCAGTACCCAACCTGCACCAATCCGGCACTGACTAATCGATCACGGGTCTTGCGGTTATTGGTGCGGATACGTGCGGATCGTATCCGTTTCCTTCCTTATGGCGTGGTCGATGGCGCAACTGTTAGCATTGTCCCAGTTAGGCATGCATGTAAGGCTGGTTTTTTTAGGTAGTACACAGATACCATTGGATCCATAGATTCATTCGTGGGAAGGAGCATTTTTGGAGCTAAACATCATAATCAACATCGATTATTTTCTATAAGCGGCCTATTTTAATTGAGGCAGCGTTGGAGCCATGGCTGTGATTGACACGAAAGCATACAGAAACGAATATATTACCTCATTCAGTTTCGCTCGTCCTGCGGCGCTTAACTCTCACGCCATTAACGTTATGCGCAGTCGACCCAGCATTGATAACCTTTCTGATTGATGTCGTAAGATATGAAATAGCGGTCAAGACACCATATGGATCATTCTCATTCTTGGTTTTAGAAGCATTACACGGTAAGCAATAACTTATTATTTAGCCACAAGGCTGTGCTTAGCACACACCTGAGAAAACAACAGGCAAACCGATAATACTTAGAAAGGAGTCAAACGAGAGTTTTGCTCTCGCTCGTCAGGAATGAACAAGACAACTAACTCTTGTATTATGCCCATCCACGTTTGAGACTTGTGTTCACATATGTCAGCACAATAGGTGTACACCGTAAATGAATCCATCACGGAACCTGCCGTAATACTTGTATCTTTCGACTTTGCGCGCCATCACACCCCTCCTGGCTAACGTGAGCCAAGCCGGGCATTACCTCACACGACGCCTGTCCCCCTAAACCTGTATTGCAAACCAGCCTTATTCAAGGGTATATAAACTTCGAGAATCGAATCAAGTGAGCTTGTGAACCCCTTGGACCTTCAAGTTCCTCGAACTCATTATGACTATTGTACCCGGAAGATATCGAATTAAGAACCACGCATCGTGGACCACTCTTGACGAGAGTGGAGGCGGAGGGGGAGCGATCTCCGGCTGGACGCAAAATGACGGAGATAACCAGCACGTAAGCATATGTAGCCTCTTTTTAAAGATTCATGTATGAATAATTTGACTTCCATAGTGGGATGTCAACATCGGAGAGGACGGCACTTATACTATCCGGAATGCTGCTTCGGGATCATCGCTATTTGCGGACGGAGCTTATGATGGGAGCAAGGTTTCCGCGTCGGGAGCGAGTTGGCTGGCATGTTGAGCAGCACGACGAGGGATGGGCTTAGTAGGTATACACACATCCGATTGATGCAATCTCTCAAATGCGCTGGTCTAGCATCATTTACCCCGGAAGCGGTCACGTTGTCGATCTTGATAACGGCAATGCAGAGGATGGAACATCAGTACGTGAAGCCCCGCAAAACTCCTAACGTATAATGACCCGGTGTTTATTGAATAAATTATCATAGGTCAATCTATGGGGGAGGAATGACGAGTCAAAGCAGCAGCAATGGTTTTTCGAAGGCCTGTAACGAGCACATCCCAAATTACTTGACGGATGGACACGATTAGCTGTAAATTTCCAATTGAACCCCTTTGCATAACACGATCATGATCACACGGCCGTCGCTGATAAATCGCTGGCGAGGCTTGTATTACTATATCAGAACAGTCAGAAATGGTGAGACCGCAGCGAGGAAGCTGCTCCACGAAGAGTTAGGTTAACCCAACACCGTGAACCCCACAAAGTACAGAAAATCCACATGACGTCCAGATTTTGTCAGGCATTCTCACCTAGAAATGCGAAATGAGTAGCCCAACGGCGCGCACGGATGAGCCCGGAATGTGAATTCATGAAGATCCTGGTCGGATTTCGCCAGCACTATGCATATAATGCGCCTAGAAAATCCGAATTTTGGGGGGTCGACCGTGAAAGTTAGTTTCGATCAGTGTCATCCTGGCCACTGAGACACGTAACGATGGACGTTCCATGTTTTCCACTACCTTTTATAATCATTAAATTCGCTTGGTGTGTCACGGGATGTTGGTGATAGTTTTAGCATCCGCAATTGTAAACCACTCATCTCAGTCTCAAATAGGAAGGAGGCCGCCTTTGCTGCACGTTATCTGGCAAGTGCCGATTGGAAAACAAGACTGGATTGACAGCATATTATGTCTTCAATCCAACTGCATGTATTGTCGGTTTGTTGCTCAACTGGCCACGCCTATTACATGGAACGTTGTTAGACGTTTACTGCACCAAAAAGTCTGCAAAAAGGCGCACCTTTGTATTCTTTTACAGCCGGTCTTGCTATATCATTTCTCTGATGAAAGCGGGGTTCTGGGCGAGTCTCCGGTATAATATGGTTTAATACCCGGAGCAAATGGATTCATAAAGCTACGTGAAGATAGAAGCACCGAATATAATGTGGGATCAAGCCACTCTATCTTCGAATATGAAAATTCTCCGTGCATTTTGAAAACGTTCGAGGGCTAATTTTGGGTTGTGACTATAAAATTAGGGACGTTGCTATAGCTCTTGCCGGTTTAAATGCTGCCGATTGACCAATTACATTAAATATGACAGCCGGTGTCTGTTATTCACTGCTGATGTTCGTCTTCTTATTTGTTGAGATTTATTAGAGCAATGAATTGTTAACATCAAGTGAATGAGACGCGTTAACGACTGTAATACTGTAAATAAACAGCGAACTTCCGTCATTGTATAAGGTTGAGTCGGAAGAGTTGGAATACATGGTGATACATAATCCAGTTAATAATACAACAATACGGGTAGCAAGAACAAACTAGGAACGAATAACACAAGTCGGTAGCCCAGGTGGTGTGGGAGGCGTTTTACTATTCCCACGATGAGTATTCCTATACTCGTTCCAAAAACCACCAAAACTCACCTATCGTCACTCTTGTCCCATCGCGAATAATCATAACCAACATGTGGGCGGTATTCTCGAGGATGGGCAGAAACAGGTGGTCTCGTTATAGGGTAGGGGTTATAGGCCATGGTGGGGAAGTGTGCGCCTTCAATGACGTCGCTTACGTCTTTTGAACGTCGTCTCCTCCGGATGAGGTACAGACCGCCAAAGACGACCAGCAGAAATCCGAAAAATCCTCCGAGGGCGCTGGCCACAACGATTGGGATCACTAGTTGACTTTTAATAAGGACATCTGGGTAGGATAGTTATTGGGACGTACTGGGCTTGAGACTGGTATGCTCCGCCACCGAGATAGGAGAACTTGGCTCGACGAGAGCATCCGAAGTAGTCGACGGCCTCTCGGCACAAGCCAATCCTACAACTTGAAAGACGAGCGCAACATAAAGGGGCAGCGCCATGAGGGGGAAGACGAGAGTATCATACCAGGGGGAACCGTTCATTTGGCAGCCCAGTTAAGTATTCTCGCGGTCTGACGTTATGACATGCGGCTTGGGCTTCCGAGCGCCGGTTGGACTTGGTTCCTAGAGTTAGGAACTTGGCTTCTTTGCACTTCCATATAGAGAAGGTAGGCGGGATCTTCTGGCTTGGTTCGGGACCGAACAGAGATGCCCACGCGAGTAACCCTTTGTCCGAAAATCAGGAAATAAACATGTCTTGACCTTGTGCCTAGACTATTTCCCCTGGCCAAGTCCAAGTGTCCGCAAAAGACCCGCTCACTACTATTCGAGTTCAAATGCATGAAATCGAGAGGGAATTATCAAGAATTTGCAACTCCGAGCACGACTCCGATAGCGAAAAATGATAAATTAAAATTGAAGCACGGGAACAAGCGAGCCAAGGCAAAGACTGACATGGGCAGGGCGCGATGTCACCTCTTCTTCTGCTTGCTGCGTATCGAGCGCGGTTGATCGGGGTCGAGGTCAACATCGAGTGCAGGCCTATGACACAATTGCAAGTGATCGAAGACCCCACGTGACCATGATGTCACCTATGACCTCTTCCAACTAGTCTTCTGTATAAATGTTCGTCGTTTGGGGTCTTGAATGCAACTCTCTACTCGCTCGCTATGGCGTACCAGGTCGGGCAGGGCTACAGGTACGAGATATACTATCACTGAAACTAATCATAACCCGTGGTTGACATTGGTATTTCAGCGAACATAATCCAATTCCAACGATCCAACGTTATGAAGCGGACGTAAGGGCACGAGAAGACTCGATGTCTCCTGAGCCAATGTCACCTTCTCGCTTCTCTTACGACTCGAACAAGGATCTGCCAAGGACTCCCCCGGACGAGGAGCCTGCAAGTGCTCCCAACGAGGCAGGCGTCGGCCACATGGATGGCGCTCATTCAGGCGAAGGTGTCCCTGTTGGCGAAGAAGACCATGTCAAAAAGTCTGAAAAACAAGCTGTTATGGATCGTATGCAAGGTCCAAAGGAGAAGCCTACCGACAAGGTTGCAAAGAAACGTGGAACTCGAACAGTGAAAGATCCCACCACGGGACAAATGGTAACTATCAAAGATGCCGACTTCAAAGGTATGTTTGAATCTGCGCTCGATGCTAGACTACTCACTTCGCTTCAGATTACCCAAACCAATCCGAGCTCGACCCCATGGGCGAAGAAGGTGGTCCAGCCACTCAGCCAGTTGGTGGACGCGATTTCAAGTCTCATATCCCAAAGCAGCTTCGAACTAACAAGACAGCGCCAAATCCTGCTCGTCCTGGTAACATTTCCTTACAGCCTTATCCCCCCAGCACTCCTCCCCACATGGCGAATGTTCTAGCCAAGTTTGACCACCTTCAAATCGGTAAGACCATGTTCGTCTCATATAAGATATGTACTAATTATCGTATTAGCTATTGTTGTATCGGGTATCATTCTCTGGTTCTTCAATGCCTTTGGTCGAGGATTCTTCGGTTTCATGTTCGCTCGACGCTTATCGGCGCTTCTACGTTTGGTCTCGCAACTCTTGCATCGCTTTCCCAGCGCTCTCTCGAGAAGGAAATTGAACGCGTGCGTCTAGATATGCACCGTCAACGAGGCGAAAAGTTCTCTCCCCCAACTCCGGAAAGTGTCGAGTGGCTCAATGCATTTATCAAGACCATTTGGGGCTTGATTAATCCCGAGATGTTCGTCAGCGTCGCCGATATGATCGAGGATATTATGCAGGTGAGTGATTATAACTGTTGGATTTATCAGAGGAATAACTGGCTCCCGTAGCAATCCCTTCCTGGTTTCGTCGACGCTGTGAGGATTTCCGACATTGGCCAAGGCACCAACCCATTCCGTATCGTTTCTATGCGTGCGCTCCCGGATCAGCCTGGAGATAAAGAGTATGTCATTCTGCTTTTCACCGATCAGCTTGGCAATGACGAACATTTCTAGGTACCCTCGTGAGGAATGGATCGATCAAGGCACCAATGAGCTCATGGATCGCGCTGAAGCCGAGCGCAAGGCTGGACGAGATGCCGACCAGGCCGGAGACTATGTCAACTTTGAAGTTGCGTTTGCGTACGCTGCTCTCCCGGGCCAAGGTGGTGATTTGAGGAGCAAAAACATCCAGTAAGTAACCGCTCTACGTCATTCCTGTGATGTGTAGCTGATTTGATGTCCCTGAAGCTTGTTGATCGAGTTCTTCCTGGGACTATACGACTGGTTGCATATTCCTATCCCGATCTGGATCCAGGTTGAAAATATTGTTGGGACAGTTCGGTTGAGGATTCAGTTTATTCCCGAGCCGCCATTCGTCCGTAATGTGAGTGGTCTTTACCTATGTCAGCCAAAGGTAGATTCTAACTTTTTGTGTAATAGCTGACTTTCACTCTCATGGGTGTTCCTGGAGTCGAAGTCTCTGCTATCCCAATGAGCAAGGTTTTGCCCAACGTTCTTGACTTGCCGTTGGTCGCGAGATTCGTCAAGATGGCCATTGCAGCCGGAGTACGTTTCTCAGGTATTTAACAATTTGGTTTCCCCCTAACGGCATCGTATTTAGACTGCTGAGTTTGTCGCTCCCAAGAGCATGACTCTGAATATACAAGAAATGTTGAGCGGCGCCGCGATTGGCGGTAGGTTATTTATATTACGATAGTACGAGGAAATTCTGACCAAGTTATTCTCATGCAGATACGCTTGCTGCGGGAGTGTTCCTCATTACGATCCACCACGCCGAGAATCTTTCTGCCCAAGACCGCAATGGACGCTCCGACCCATATATCGTACTAGCGTATGCCAAGGTAAGCGACCCCAATTGAAGCCCAAAGAAAATGCACTCACTACCGTTTTAAACTCAGTTCGGGAAGCCTCTTTACTCCACCCGGATAGTACTTGGAGACCTGAACCCAGTCTACGAAGAGACCGCCGCTCTCCTGTTAAGCCAAGACGAAATCAAGGCCGAGGAAGATCTTTCTGTGATGCTCTGGGATAGCGATAAGCGCAGCGCCGAGTACGTAGCATATGTCATCAACCCGGTTCACGGGGCTCACTTGTCCTGATTAGTGATCTTATCGGCCGCGTTCAAATTCCTGTTAAACAGCTCATGAGCAAGCCTAACGAGGTTATCCGTCGTACCGATAAACTTGTAGGATTCGAAGACGCTACTGATATGCAAGGCACACTGCAGTGAGTATCATATACGGCATCAATTATTAGCTCTGACCCCAAATTGCAAGTTGGTCCATTGGTTACTTCCCCAAGGTGCCACTCAACAAGGAGCTCGAACGTGCAGAAGAGAACCCACCACCACCTTCCAAGGTATATATCTAGACCGAGGCTGTATCTATGTGTATTCACTTATTCTCTAGACCGCGCCCGAAATGGAAATGCTCCCGAACGATAAAGCCCCTAATCCCGCTAGACGCGACCTTCCTCCACCTCCCCCAGACGTATCTCGCACTCCACCGGACCCAGCTTACCCATCTGGTATCCTCAAAGTGGTCATTCACCAGATCAACAATCTCGAGCGTCAGAACTTGTTTGGAACAACTGGCAAAGAGCGAGAAGGCCAGGCTGGGCAGGACACTGACGAGCCAAGCGAGCAGGGTAGCAACTTACCGAGTGGATATTGCGAGTTGATTGTTAACGATGATATGATCTACAAGACGTGAGCTCCTTTTCCAGTTATCCCCTGAGATGATTGAGCTAATCTCCATCTCTAGTCGAGTCAAACAATATACTACACAACCGTTCTTTGAGGCCGGGACAGAGACGTTTATTCGTGACTGGCAAAATACAGTCGTCCGAGTTGTGGTCCGTGATGCTAGGCTACGAGAGCGCGACCCCATTCTGGGCATTGTCAACCTGAATTTGAAAGATCTCCTCAAGGATGCGTCCGAGGTGACCAGGATGTTCTCGTTGCAGGAGGGTATAGGTTTCGGGTATGCTATTTTATCTCTACTGCCGTTGAAATCTTTACTGACAAAACCGTTGTAGTCGCATGAATATGTCTATTCTCTTCAAGGGTGTTGACGCCAAGCTTCCGCGCAACATGCTCGGCTGGGACACCGGCACTGTCGAGCTCCTTTCCGATATTACAATCACACCCGAACCCAATGCCAACGGTCGCATCCCATCGAAGCCAACTAGGCTCCGCGTCTCTACCACAGATAGTACTGAAGTCATTGCTCCTAAATCAGCTACACTCTCCGATGGAGTTGTCTCGTACAATATCGAGAAGCTCCGCCTCCCCGTATACAGCCGATACGCTTCGAGCTGTGTATTCGAGTTTGGTGGAGGAGGTATCATGGGCGGGGCCCCCGATGCCCTTGCGGTGCTTTGGCTGAAGGACCTTGTCGACGAGGAAGAGACTGATGTTCGCATCCCCGTAGTCATCGGGAAGGACCTGAGACAGTTGAGGCAGAACGTTTTGAATGAACAGACGAAGAAAACGCATGAATATGAGATTGTCGGTTGGCTGACGGTACGGATGAGATTGGATGAGGGTTTGGATGAGGTGAGTTATTATACTGGGACTCTGATCTTGGTTGACTAATAGGCTACGCAGGACCATGAAAAACATGCAGCTAGTCAAGCCCGTCGTCATGCTTTCGAAGCCTAGTGCGTTTCATGAGATTAGTATTTGGGGCAATGTTAACCATTTCAATTCTAGCGACCACGTCGAAGGCGAGGCCCTCATTGCAGAGCGAAATGCCCACTTTGCCGATGACGGTGTAATTGACAAGCGTGAAAAGAAGGAGCTTGATGCTGCTCACAAGCGACAGCTTCATAACCGTCAACGTGGCATCGCTGGATATAGGCCATATCGAACGGCCCAGTGGATGAAGCAGGGCATCAAGAGACGCCTTATGCCCAAGAAGAGTTCGTCAAAGCGTGAACGTGAGTATCTTGATTGATGACTGAATATATGCCAGGCTGACTGCGGTGATCATAGCTACTGTTAACTCGGAAGCTTAATAAAATCCCCTTGTACGATGATTTGTATCTATAGTTGCGTATGAAGTGATGGTGATAAATTTCTGAGGTTTAATCAGCGATCCTTGTATTATATTTATAGCATATACACGTACTTTTCTCTCTCCATAGCATTGTCTTCGCTGCGCCGACAGGATCAATCGGTAGAGGAAGAATAATCTAAGTGCCAAAGTGCACGGTGCACATAGAGCAAAGCCCTCTAGGATGAACTCCAAAAAACTTACTGAAAATGTACGTGTCCTTCTATCAGACACATGCATCGAGATTGAAGGTGGATACAAATGGTCAGTTGTTTATAATTAGCTTTGGTTATCCGCGACAAAATTCCTCGTATAATATTGAATGACGAAGAAAAATTTCTCGGTATTCTAACTCTCGAAACGCAAGTAAAATCCCCAACGAGCCCGATATATAAATTCGAAAGGGGATAATTTACATGAGAGCGTCCAGGCGGGGTGGGGGCTGGATCTGGGTTTATATTCTTCGCAAAAGTATTCCTCCGCCCGCTCGTCCGGGTCGAATAAGAGGCCCAGATGGATGAGGTTTGGGGTCCTGCAGATGAGAAGCAGCGAAGGTGGGCCAGGGGCCCCCGACCGCGAGTCTGGTTCTTAGTGGACGGCCTAAACCAGCTCTCACGTGAATCGCTTCATGCTCTGGGCTAAGTCGCTGTTTTGCGTCTGCGCAAGCTTTGCCGCAAAATATCCATATTTCTATTTTGAGGAAAGTAGCAACTCAACCCAGGCAGCATATAATCATATGTTTAGCTTCAAGAAATTGAGAATTAACTCACGGTGTCAATCTGGGATCGAGTAGGCCAGCCCAATTGTGACGACCAGCAAATGTAAGTGTCGAACAGGTTGTCTCATAGATCAGAGCCACTTATTTTTATTGAAACCTGCTACATTTCTAACGCTGCATTACATGCTGGCACTATATGATTACGTAACTACATCGGCTACTATAACCCTTCGACAAAACCTGTTTGCTGAAATAATTAATATCCCCATGACACCTTAAAGTTTCTATGCGTTGCGATATGAATTGACTACACGCCGTCGTTGTGCATGTCCTTCGCGTACTGTGAGTCATTTGAGTTCTATAAATACCTGCCAGCGGAAATGCTCATGTATTTCCTCCGGTAGTTCAAGCACCCCTGATCTTCCTAACCTTCCACGATTGCTAATTTTATCATTGAGTAGACTAAGTATGTCTCAGTTGTCATATGATCCTCATTTGTAATACTTCGGGAAACAAAAATACCTAGCTTGCTATGCAACAACAACTCACTTTTAGCCTTGCATCGAAACTAATGCCTTCATCTTCCCGAATAGTCAGAGATTTACACGCTTCCTGCTTCCAAAAGGAGAAATGACGCTCGACGTTTCTCCGACTAAAGGACCCAGGAGAGTATATAACTGACAGTCAAGGCTGGCCCATTTCTCCAACGACTCTTTGCTATCTACTACTAACACTTGACAATCCTTTCTTTTTCCATCCCAACATGCACTTCAGCGCCGCGACCATCCTTGCTATCTTGGCTGCTGCTCCTGCTGCTTTTGGTCAACTTGACGCCAAGATGAAGGCCAGAGGTTAGTTTCATATTATACCTTGATTGTAATCGGATATTAATGTCTGGCGGGAATGCACAGGCAAGAAATACTTTGGTACTTGCTCCGACTCTGCTCTTTTGGACAACTCCGAGAATGCGGCCATAATTCGTTCCGATTTCGGTCAGCTTACCCCGGAGAACAGTGCCAGTGAGTTCACTTGGCAAACTGAAAGTAGTATCGCACAGAATTGAAATATTCACCTAACCTAGAATGGGACGCCATTGAACCTTCGGTACGAGTAAACATATATCATCATGAACTCGGCTTGCTTACTTCACCCCTCCCGTAAACAGAGAAACAACTTCAGCTTTGAATGGTTTGATACCCTTGTAGCTTTTGCAGAGAACAACGGCAAAATCGTTCGTGGGCATACATGTAAGCCATCCTGCTTTCCGACTCATGGTGACACTAATAATCAATACCACCTAGTTGTTTGGCATTCCCAACTTCCGTCCTGGGTATCCAACATCGGCGATTCTGCTACGCTTACTTCGGTTATTGAGAATCATATCACAACCATCGCAAAGCGCTACAAGGGGAAGATCTATGCTTGGGATGTGGTGAACGAGATCTTCAACGAAGACGGCACTCTGCGCTCTTCCGTCTTCAGCCGTGTCCTTGGGGAGAGTAAGAGTTTGCGGATTTTACAGTTAAGCTGCATAGCTAATTCATTTGATAGACTTCGTTGCTATTTCATTCAAAGCTGCTCGCGCTGCTGATCCGTGAGTCTGTTTACTTTATGGTAGATTGACTACAATGACTTATATATACATACGTATAGCTCTGCCAAACTTTATATCAACGTAAGCGCTCTACGCATATACAACTCACAAACAGCTGACAACTTGGAATTAGGATTACAACCTTGATTCTGTCAACAGCAAGGTTAGGGGCTTGATCGACCTGGTCAAGCGTCAGAGAGCTGCTGGAACTCCTATAGACGGTATTGGTAGCCAGACACATCTCCAGGTAAGCTCAGTATATAATACCGTCACGGTTTTGATGGGTATCGATTCTGACTAAACTAAAGGCTGGTGGTGCTGGAGGGGTGCAAGCTGCTCTCAGCGAGCTAGCTGGCTCAGGGATCCCTGAAGTTGCCATCACCGAGCTTGATATTGCTGGTGCTTCAGGTTAGTTCGGTCTGTGACTTAAGTATAATAAAACTGACCTGTTGCTAGGCAATGACTATGCTACTGTGGTCAAGGCATGTCTGAGCGTTCCTAAATGCGTTGGAATCACGGTAAGATACACTTTGCTGCATACGAATTGAGGCAGTAAGTTAACTTTCTGCTACAGGTGTGGGGCGTTTCGGACAAGGACTCCTGGCGCTCTAGCAGCAGCCCTCTGCTGTTTGACCGTAACTATCAGAAGAAGCCGGCGTACAATGCGGTCATTGCTGCATTGTCCTAAGCAACATGGTCAGAAATAACACGTGTATGTTTAGAATGTAACTACACATATGTTCATGTCCGTTTGGAATTTGCTATGTCATTCGTTCCACCTATGACTTGAAATCGGCTAGAAAATTGGCACTCTGGTAGGTCAAGTCTGGTCTGACCTTGGCTGTTGACATAACATGCACACGCGCCGAAGTCGATGCTGCACCCATGGTCGGTTATCAATGGAAATTTTCAGCCTTTGGCCCCAAGGCCATCTTGACTAATTATGACTTGGGGAATGCATTGTTATGTCTAGAATGCAAAACAAGACATAGAAATTTCGGGTGAGCTCTTCGACATGTCGGAGCCTCGCCTCTACGCACCACCAGCTCCAACGACCAATATCTGCAGGTCGTGATCACCCATTTGAGAAGGTTGATGTAATCCCAATGCCCATTATCACCCGGTCTTATAACAGCCTATTAGATTTCTAATATCGAAGATGGTAATATTGTTACCATACAGTTAAGCGACCAAGTCGGCTATGATCCGGTGGAAACGCCTCTTGTTGGCGTATAATCATGGAAAGTGTCTGCGGTGTTCTTGTTCAGCTATTCACGGGCTCGGTAATCTCGAAATGGACGACCCACATGGGAATACCAAAGGCAAACAACTCTTGAGAATATTCTGTACTCCCTATTCGTTAGGACCATGAGCTCTTTAGACATTTCACTGAACTCAATACCAGGCATAGAAACGATCATGTTGGAAACGTTGTGCAGGGCAGCAACGAACCAAGCGATATAATAGCGGAATGGTTGGGATGCGGTGTGGGAGATTCGCGCTGGAAGACACGGCTGCTCGTCTTCGTGAGTGGGAATGAGCCACCACATGCCCTGTGGCGAGACCACCAGGCGAGAGGGTCGGCGAGCCGTTTTCGGCTGCAAGAGCGCCTGTAGACACGTCACAGGTAGTACGAGGGCGAGAAGACGATGGCCGTCGAAACATGGAGGGTGGCGCTCGGTCGACGAGTATGACGCCACGAGCCTGGCCTGCGATCCTCAATCGATCGAATTTCATACATGCTTATTTTAAGAAGACTATCTGAAGCTGTCGCTGACGCCGCCTCAGCAAGATCTGGAGACTCAATTGCACAACACGTTAAACTCAGGGCTCTGTAAACGATTGTCTATTTCAAATCTCTGGCACGGCAATACGAAATGTTCTTGCTTCTTTAGCCATCATATGGATACCGAATGTCCCACCTGTTTCGGCGTGCGCAGGCGACTTGAACCCATGTTCCATCTTTGGCTGAGCCACCCTGGAGCTCGACCGCACGATTAAGGTCGTCAGCAAGAAGGATGCTAACATACATGTGTCAACGCGGAAGAACTGGGTCGTAGAAGACAGACCAGAAGACTCACAAGAAGCCGTGATCTTCGTCTCCGTCAAACAAAAACTCGGTACCATCATCGACTGATAGTTTCAGCCAATTGTCCTCTGTGATTTTTAGATATTTCTTTGTTTGGTGTTCTTGGATGAGAAAACCCGTTTTCCCACGTTTGATTAGCCACTGTAGGTCATGCGTTGAATGAGATGTATCATTCCACTCTTGCATAGGCACCTACGTCATGACGTTGAGTATGGCCCCTCCAGGTCCATCCATATAGCCAATCATTAGGATCTCCGCCGTCAAACATAAGTCCTGTCTTGACATTGAGGATTCGCATTATTATTCCCATGGCTTGCTCAGAGTGGACAAAATTACTAAGCGAAGCGCAGTTAACACGCGAATTCGTAGAAACCGGCGAACGTACTTGAAGAGCTGTTCACGGTAAAGTAGTGGCATGATGAGCCATTTTTGGTTCTGTCCTCCATTTTCGAACCAGAACAAAATAGTGGTTCCGTCTTTTACATCACCGTTAGCCAAGTCGATTACAATTTTGGGATCAGGCGAACGAGCCCTGATTCTAGTAGAATATTTCGGCTTAGAACGCTCCAAATTGGAAAGACGAGATACTTACACGTAGCCATCCCACTTGTTTCCGGTAATATTGTATTCTGGCCGCTCTACGCTGCAAACCAGTTGTTTCGTATGTTCTGGCTGCTGCTTCGTCGCGAATCCGAGATACGTGTGGCTAGCTACATTTTTAACAGTCCATCCGCCAGTTTTCTTATGGTTGAATAGCCACTAAACAAGTAGTTAGTAAGAGAAATGAGATAGTATCTTGTTTATTTACCTGCTGATTTTCCCGGCCGTGTAATCTGCGGCTCCAGACTTTGTACCCGTTTCCATAGTGGTCACCCTTCGGGTCCGAGAGGTCAAGATCCATAGCTAGTCCACCTTGTACGTTGATAATGTAGCAGGGACCAAACGGTCTGGCGTATCGAGAAAGAACATGCAGTGAGTGCTTGTTATGAATGGAACTAGGCTGGGGCTCACATATCAGACATTGTGATCGGCGATGGTTTTTCGTAGTCTCTGTGATAGGCGATTCTGTTAGTCAAGCTAGAAGTCCAATCCTGCCTGAGTCATGTGCCTACTTTGAGGTGCAAACGGAAGAAGAAACAAGTCTGTGGTTCGAGCGAGAATCGGGGAGAGTCTCGTCTTATATGTGCCTGGAGCTCGGCATTCGGTGCTGTACACCCCCGGGGATACGTGGTAGTCAAGCTGGAGGGCTCATGCTTGACAGTGATGGTTTGGTAATATCCATCACTGATTTGGATCACGGAGAGGATCTGACCGTGGTCGGGAGATCAGGTCCGGGGTAGCACGTGCCCAAGTTGGTGATTCCGCCATTACCCGATCTGAGCGCCTGCTCATGGTCGGTTTCCTGGTGATGACCACCATTTCTCGTGCCGTATTCTGAGTGGATTCTAATTACTAGTTCAGACCGAGCGAGATTACCAATAACTCCTTCTGCATCACAAAACAAAACCTGCTGTGATGGAACTATTGCAGGCTAACCGGCGCATTGGATCACCTTCCTTTCGGGACCACTGTGTCCCTCGAGGATCAATTCTTTTACTGATGGTTTCTGCAGGTTTTTTTATCCTAACTCCGAATAACAAAGTCACAACACACAAGCAATGTGATTCGATTTGAACCATCCGTGATAATGAAAAGGAGTCCGTGGTCGAAAAGGAGGTCGAGCCTGTCATAGCCTCCCATCCGATACCCGAAATGTCCAAGCCTGAGACCTAAAAGACCCCATGTCCAACCCCCACGCGAAGTCCAAAAGGGGCATCATCAGGAGGATCAACGGCTTTTCTGCAAGACCCTCTGCACGGGTCGATAAAGGCGTTCTGGTTGAGGATGTTTTTTCTTCGGTGTTCGGTTCTGTTATTTGTCCTGGAAATGAAACAGTGAGACGAAGCCTGCGGAGAAAGCATTGCGCACACGTCACGAAAACCTCCAAAATCCCCGGAGACCGGACTTGTTTCCCTGGGTCTCCCGGGATCTCCGAAGAGTATCAATACTATAGCCAGTCACATAGAAGATATTTATATAATAAAAAAATGCCAATACTTATACCTTGTTATAGTAGTTATGCTCTCCGGGAATCTCCGGATACCGAGGGAGACAAGTTCAGTCTCCGGAGATTTTGGAGATTTTGCTGAGCACCCAACCGAAAGAAGAGCAGGGCCGGACAGCTCACGTGACCTTTTGGCCTCATACAGAGGTCCACGACGAGGTGTGCGTGTGTCTGCGCCCTCACGTTCTTTTAGCCCACCTCCCGCCCTCAGTTAGAATCAGATTAGAACAGTTAATATCATAATTTATCTGATATGAAACCGAGTCCAGCGCCGCCCAGAATGTGTCCGTGGAGGCGATCCCCGCGGTTGCACTCTGGGCGGCGCAGCCACTCGTTGGTCCGCTTGCAACAGACCGACTTCCCCAGAACACCGCAAAAGTTGGGCTTGGTGCATATATCGCGCATACATCGGCATGTCCGACCCAGAGCGACCAAGGCTGGGTTCTTACTTTTTACTGTCCTTTCCTGGTCTGGTTGTTGTGATTGATTAGTGTCAGGTGGACTGCCCGTCTGTTCTGTTCTTGGCGCCTCTCCGCTTATTGGTTCGTACAAACGTATTGGATGATATTCACGTTTTTAACACCGCTCTGCTTGTGCGCTATGGTTCGATTGAGTTTGGGTATCCTAGGGTCATGTGTTGTGCGTATTCATGTCGGTATGTTGATGGGCGTAATTGTCTGGCTAGGTTACTCCCTAACACCTTTACGTTTTTATATACAGCTCCGCAAAGCTTTATGTCAACGTAAGAGTTCTACGTGTATACAACTCACAGACATTTGAAAATTTGGAATTAGGACTGTAACCTTGATTCTGTCAACAGCAAGACCCTCCACTAATCACTATTCACCTTCAACGTTTGCCAATCCTTCTTATTAACATTCAGTCATGAAGGTTAGCACATCGACCGTCCTTGCAATCTTGGTAGCCGCCCCAGCCTTTTTTCCCCCCTTGGCGAGTTCGACTCCAACACGAAGGCCAATTGTGAATCCTGTGCTATACCTTGGTCATGGCCAGATCCAAATGTTCGGAGGCAGTATCTAAGAAAAGAGTAATCTGCTACTTGCTCCGATTCTGCGCTTTCGTCCAACTCTCAGAATGTGGCCGTAATTCGCTCCGATCTCGGTCAACTCACTGCCGAGAGTAGCGTCAGTGAGTTTACTTCTCAAACTAAAACATGTATGGCACAAAATTGTAAAGCTTTCCTAATTTAGAATGGGATGCTATCGAACCTTGGATAAGAACGACCACACAGCACGATAATACCAGATTACCTCTTTCACCTCTCTCGTAGATAGAGGGAAGAATATGCGCCTGTGATGTCCCGAACAAGAGCTTCAAAGATGATGGGACCTTGAGTTCTACCTTCGACGTCTTCAGTTGTGTTTTTGAAGTAACTGTTTACAGTGTTTACGCTTGAACTGGGAAACTGATTCATCCAAGACTCCCTGTGGTACTGACCTGCAAGCCAGCTTGCTCCATATTGCACCAACCATAATAATTTGTATCTCTACAGCTCCGCCAAACTTTACATCAACGTAAGCGCTCTACGCATGCATGGCCCACAGATACCAAACAATTGATAATTAAGAGTGAAATTAAGACTTTGTCAACAACAGGGTTGAGGGCTTGATCGGGTTGATTAAAAACGGACAGCTTTTGGGACTCCTGCATATAGATGGCATCGGTAGTCAGGCACACCTCAGGTCAGTTTAATATTTGGTATGATTCGAGCGGACATTGATTGTTATTAAAGTAAAGGTAGGTAACGCGAGAGGAGTACAGGCCGCTCTCAACTAAATGGCTACTTCAGGAGTAACTGGAGTCTATATCATCGAGCTTGGCATCGTTGGTGCTTCGGGTTAGTTTGGTTTCCAACTTTAGATACTTGCGACTCACCTATCGTCAGACAATGATTGCGCCATCATGGTGAAGGCATGTACAAGTGTGTCTGAGCGGGTTGAAATCGCAGTAAGATGAACTTTCGTCTTAAGTATCCAGGTCTGAAATCAGTCTTTTCAGATAGGGTGTGAGTATTGCATACAAGGTAAGTCCCTGATTGTTAGTGTTGCCATATCTTATCTCTGCTCATTGTGTGGACCCACCTGTTTTCGTAAAGCCATATATGGGGGTGGATATCCTTTAACAAAATAAAGACATTCTGTTAGATAAGCGTCGAGACTCTCAAGGGCGGACCCTGTTACTAACTGGACCCTGGTCTCAGACAAAGATTCTTGGGGTTCTAGCAGCAATCCTCTGTTGTTTAATCGTAGCCATCGGAAGAAACCAGCATATAATAATACGGCTATACCTGCTTTGTATTGAGGGACACTATCAAAAAAGCAGAAATCTATTCAAGTGCGTTGGGTCAATTGCAAGGCCAATCCGTTTCCTTATGATTTGAAATCGGCCGGAGGTTCGGCAGTTTGGTCAATCAAGCCCGATCTGATCTCGGATGTTGACACAAGATTTACTGGAATCGAGGCTGACTTATGACCGACTATTGGTGGTGAGTCTCAACTTCGGTATATAAGTTTAGTGCATCTACTTGTGAGTAGGCGCATACATTACCAGATCTAGAATGCAAAACAATATACAAATTAGCGCGCTGGGCGAAATCTTTTGGAAAACTATAGCTTCACTTTTGCTATAGATTTTAACGTAGCCAGTAGCAATACTCCCCGAGTGACCATCCTTAGTTAGCTATACCGATAGTCTAAGCTGCAATAACATAGGTGAGTTGTAAGTGTGAACTCCAAATGTGTGCATACACCTGCCCCGAAAACAGGTGCAAGGTCATGTCATTTTGTTTGTCCTTGATTGGTAGTGGTGGGGACACTCGTTGGGCTGCACGAAACCAGGTTACTTTAGCAAAAGGATGTGATTCACAGCTAAAGACGGGCGGTGTCGACCTGCTGCAGGGAAGTACGTCTTGCAAAACGCGGGTGGCCCATGCATACCCATTTTCATGCCAAGCTGGGCGATCCCAGGACCCATGATCTGTCCTTCGCCTCTGCACAACACTATGAAGGGTGGTCACATTTTTCTTTTATTAATATACGTTTCGTGACTACATCTCTAAAGGTGAGCGCTAGGGTAGGCACTGGATAATAGCAATAGGATAATCATTAGCACCGGGAATACGGGCCAAAGAACCACGGGCCCAACCTTGTTGAGGAGTGACTTGTACGTAGTACCTAGGAGTACATGTGCAGAACATCGTGCTTTCCAAGTGATTGTGTCATTCAAATCGAGGAGTGAGTGGCGAAAGGATGCGTTTGTGAAGCTCGTTGAGCCCTCAACTACATAAAGCAGGTTCTTCGTGTGCAGCGCCCTGGGCTGGTAGGTGTTGGTGTACCTTCGGCGCTATCCTATCGACTCGGGGAGGTCATTTGCTCTATTCTTCAGGCCTCACAATGGAGACGCTGTTGCCCACACTGCATGAGCTAGCCGACCAAGCCAGAGGAGAAACGAATGTAGACAGAGTTGAACCAAATGAGATTAGCTTGCCGCTTTAGTGAGCGTCATGATCATGCGACTCACAGAAGACTTTAAATAAGTGAAAATGCACTGGTGCTACTATCCCCGTTGGAATTCAACTTCCGTGCTGTTGGGCAAGGCGCTATGGTTGGAGCGGCCTCGGGTGCACTAGGGCGAAGTTCTGGGAGACAGAGGGCGCGAGATGAGAGGTGACTCCTTACAGCGGGTGCATTCCAAAGGCTAGCGCAGCGATGAGTACCTACCACCATGTGAGCCCAGCATCTAGAGTTGTAGACCAAGAGACCTACCTGCTACCGGCCTCTGTATGAGCCAAAGGGTGCTTCTATATGTCGATGTTCAACGCTCTGTTACTGAGCCAATAATGATAAAGGCGCCGCGCATTGATACCCAGTCGGGTTAAGGAGTCTACCAAGGGGTAAAAGACTGTGATAGAGAAATGACTATAATAGAGAACGGTGCGCAAACACACACTTGTGGATGGGGAAATGGAGACACGTGAGGCGCAACAACTCTGGTTGTTAGATTTGTCATTTCTACCCCCTTGAAGCGCTCATCCATCAACCGTCTCTCCCTTGCTTTCGAACTGCTCCGTTACTTTTTAACTCTGTCTTCTTGAGTTAGTTTACACCCAACACGTCTCATTCGTAGATAAATGCTTACAACCAACTCAGCTTTACCCGGCGCTGATTGCTTCATGCGGGTATGGCGGCTTCCTGTGACCCATGAATCCACGGGGGCATTCAACCATCCTTGAACTCTCTAATTGAGGATTGGGATAGCGTTAGATAACTAGCTACGAACGTGGTATATACATGATCATTCATATATACGGTTCATAGCTAATCAGAGAAACCGTCACAGTCCAGTCCAGGGTATAGGTGGGGGTTCGTGAAAGTATCCCCTGAAGTTTGGCCTGCGGCTCGATTGCTGCTGTGAGCTAACCGCTACCTTCTACAAGTGTTCGAACCTCCCTCACAACACCGCTCCCGTTGTGCCTCCACTACTTAGGCACCTAGTACTGGAAAATCTAGTGGTGTACTCTTAAAGCGGCAATTTTCGGCTGCCTAGGAATGCGCAGTTGTCCGGCCTTTCTCACACAACCATGAACTCCGTTTAGGCTCTTGGAAAACAACCTGCTCGGTCTTCCTTACCCTTCGAAATCGAGTTTTCCATCTGGTAAGCCAGTTCGTTTAGTCGCATATGAGATTGTCAAGCTAAGGCAGCATAAGTTGCTGTCCCATGTTGCGCCGCGGCCACGAAACACTGCTCGTTTTCAGTAGTCAAGACACAGATTACCAGCCTTCTATAATTCTTGTTCATACAAAGAAGAATCGTCGGGGACTAACAGCTGCCTCGCCCTTGTCGTTGTAGCAGAGGTTCCCGTCCCTGTTTCCCCTTTATTCTCTTTGTCCACTCCAGTAAAGGCGAATCCCCCCTCCGGAGCGACTGGTTAGGTCCATAAACTAAAGAGCCAGCAGTCTGTACCTTGTCTACGACCCCTCCTTCCACCTGATTCCTGGAGTCAGATACGTAGGGGTCGTGCTCCGTCATCTGCTGCTCATTACCTTCCCTCGAATGGTATTTCTTGTCAGCACTACTCAAAGTCCAACGTTAGGTAGCTAATATTATACCTCAGGATCACCTTCACATACAAAGCAAAGGAAGAATACGCAAAGCACTGAAAACTGGTGTAACGTTTCATGCCTCTCCATCTTCCCAATTCGTTCGCTTTTAGCCAACAGATTATCGGAGGCATTAGGGTTTAGCAGAGTCAAATGCAGACAGGAAACAAGTATGGTGAGTTCGGAACTTAGGCCCAGTCGTATTAGGACTGATTTCTTTGCAGAAAGGTTGAACAAGAATCCATCTATGACTTAGAATTCTTCCGATATATCATGTGATCAGCTTCCATGCAAAATAGAATTTAAATCCTGCCCAGTTTATCCTTCAGGCGTATTCTCTGAGTGCATAATAAGATACAGATGGTGAGTTGTATACGCAAAAGAAGCATAATCATTGCGGTGAGTGACGAAGTTACCGGTGATCGTTCAGAGATCCGAACTGACTATCATCCCAGATCCAAGCCTCCCATTTGAATAACTTGTACGGCTTGGTCTATCATCAGAGCCAGAACCGAACGCACATCATCATATCTTACCAACAGCCATTCCACTTGTGTTCGACGCCCATTGTTTGGCCATACCCATGGTGGTCCCATCACGTGATCCTGTGTTGCCACTCTGGGCACGACCAAAGAAACTGGCTTTTGAACTGACGATGGTATTGAAAGTACCTCGTATAACAGACAATCAGAAGGAGAGGTCTACTGAGACTGTCTTCGCTCTGATCGTTTCGTCGAATTCAGCCTTATGACTTATTATCCACCGATCTAATGCTTTTTGACCTCTGATGCGCTTTCCAGGTCCGCTTTGAAGATATACACATTCTCTCCTCCTATCAAAGCATCTAGCCTCGTACTTGAAAGCGTCTCACTACCCTCGTCTTAAAATACCCAAGAAAACAGCTATTCCCCCCGAATATCCTGTTACAGCACCGTTGCACAATAACCGTCGTCTCTGCTTTCTCTCCCCTTGGCCTCTGCTCACTCTCCAACCCTCCCCAACCCTCCCCAACTCTCTCCAACTCTCTCCGACTCTCTCCGACTCTCTAAGCTTCGACTCTCTTCCACCCTCGCTCTCATATCTGCTTACATTATTGTTCAAACCGGGAATCCGCGTCCTTTGCCTAAATATCCTCCGGTTTGAACTGCGCGCTGAATCTGCTATGCTTCCTTGTTGACCTACCCATCGTCTTCCGCATCTCTATTATGTCGTTATAACTCTCGCCATTTGTGATGGGTAACTGCCCAGTATGCCGAAACGGTTTTAGGGGTTCCACCTGATCCATGAGAGTGTCATGAACTTCGACCGAGGGGACTGGAGAAACTGTGAGTTTACAATGCTTTTCTGTCATGTCTTATTCGATATGCGATGGTGAGGCTCGTAATTCCGCGTTCGTGATTCGGATAGTTCAGTTTGCGTGGCCTGAGCCTAGCGGGGGTATCTCTGTATATTTTTTACGAGGAGCCTGTTCATGTTCATCACTACACTTTTCCTCCCTGTGTAAAGCGTATTTCACTTGTGTCCGTACCTTCGCCCTACCCTCTCGTAGCACGTGACAACACTTACAACTCTTGATCGGGAAAATGTCTTTCAGTAAGGGTTCTTACCGCACTTCACAGTTAGGTTGAACTCCCTCTAAACCCTGGATCTCAAAGCTTTCCTTCGAGGACTATCACGCAAACCACCATGGATATGTTCCAGCTTTATCGTCTTGTAGATTTCAATTCCTGGTCATGTGGCACATGTAAAAATTAACAAATAGAGCCATCTCAATTCGGGCGTTTAGTTCCGCAACCCGAGCCTCCTAATACACCTGACCAAAAACAGAATCTCTGCTACAAGCCCACGGAAGAAATACCAGCATCTATCCTGGAAGCGAGTGTTTCTGGGCACAAGAGGCCAACGGTACCTCCATCCATGGAGCCCGACGAATGAGGTGTTCATTTGATCCCGAGCTTGCTCAAGGGTCAGTCTTCGGGTCGGGGTCTCCTCAGTCATTCCCCTGATCAATGGCAAGAGAAACCTCAGGTCGTCTACTGCCTATCAAAGATATCCAATAACATGTAGCACACGATGAGTTAGATACGTACTTGAAACAGGTCATCGTGAATCATTTTTCCGAGCTGATAGACATCCGCCGGGAACGGGTCGTAAGGCTGACCGCTTTTTTGTTCCGGTGCTGCCTCTCGTGCATCGACCCCTACAGCTGTACGTGGGGCATTTGGGTCTGGGAACCAAACGGCGTAACCGTAGTCGATAAAGTAGTACCGGACGTCCTTTTCAGATCGAGAGTACGAGGGGTAAATGAGACGTTTGGCGTCGAGGGAATGGTCTTGATAAAAGGGATGAAAGGGCTCCTCAAAAAGGGGCCGGGCGTCCATCATGACATTGGTAGAGGCAATATCCCTGCACGGAGTGAGACATGAATTAGCTGTAGGGCTCTGAGAAATATTACCGATGAGCAACATTGTTACTATGTAGGAATAAGAGGCCCTGTAAGGTTGTTTCTTGAGCATTAAAGCAGGCTATTGGCCTAGTACTCACATCGAACAATTGCTTCAGTAGTTCGTGGACCTCTGCCAAGTTGTAAAATGGAATCAGCTGGTAGGAGCTGAGTAATGGCATAACAACGAAGTTCCCTGCGTCGATGCCGGGAATAGGGAAAGAGTCGAGACAAGGTACAACGTGATTTGAGGGATCATCTTTAAGTGGAGACTCCGAAAAGTGTTTCAGTAAAGCGTATTCGTTAGCACCTTCTCCCGCGGCGTAAGCAACAATCATTTTGAGTTTCACTTGCTGGTTGTCCTGGATTCGAGTAGCATCCAACACTCGGATAGGCTTTAGTGTATCCAGATAACATCAGTCGAGCTGCGTATGATCAAACGACTGCTACTAACTATGGAGTCAAGACTGTCTTCACAGTGCAAAGGCTTGATAGAAGTTCCCTTCCAGGACGGGACCCAATCTGGCTGGTATCGGGGCCGGAGTTGATAGCCCTTGGAGAGTAGGTACGGCTGAAAGGCTACCCATCGGTCTTCGGCCTCTGATCTTTTGTCCGGCCGCGAATGGATACCGATGTCGTCGAACGCAGCATTGTTCATCGCTTGAACTGAGAGGCTATAGTTGTTTTGCGGTCTAAAAAGACAAGAGCAGCTATGTTAGGTTATAGGGCACTAAGAATTAGCTGCAACACATCAACTCCCCGAAAAGGGGCATTCAGTAAACTGATAGCTTTAGCGACCAATGGGAGAACCGGGTGAGGGGGCACAACCAAGTGGATAGTCATCCGACACGTGCCGTTACACAAATAACATTTTCAGTACCCGGGCTTGCTTGGTACCCCTGTGTTTGTCAGTGCTTTTAGCCACCATGTTCCCCAAATGCCACATGCCCTATCGAGTTCTGTAAGCTTCGTCACTTTGGGACTTACCCCGATGCTCTAATGCGGTAACACGTTAGGCCGTCACAGCCCCTTTTCCACTCAAATCAACCGCTTCGGGTGAACTTGCCCACGTATGCCCACCACCCAACATGCTCGCTCTGAAAGGCCTTTCCAGTGTATTTGGAAGGGGACGCTCCACAGATAGCAGGGAGGCCAAAGAGCTCCTTGCGACGGTGGACGATCTGCTCAGCCAATCAAACAAGCTCCTTAACAGTATCAGTCGGCGGATACCTAGCAAGCAGTTTGAGACATTCGAGCACAAATATACCGAGTACGTCTTGCTCGAGTTTGTTACGGTTAGATTATCTGAATACTAGCTCACTTTACTGCACCGCAGGCTTAACCTCATGGTGATTGAAGTCAAGGACGATATACAGGGGCGAGAACAAAAACGCATTTTCTTCGAGAGCGAAGAAGAAAAGGAAGCATTCCAGAGCGATATTCGGAAGCTCCTTCAACAATGCCAGACGTATCGTAATGACGTTGTAGCAAGTATTTCCTGTTCTAATATCGTCACTGTACGCTAATCAACGATTACTACCGTCTATTTAACACCAGACAGCCAGTCGTAGAGTCCAAGGCGATGTAGTGTCAGGCCCCGATATTCAGGAAGCAACCACCGGTACACCGTCTCCATCATCTTTGCAGGTACGGATGCCTTTATCATTCTAAAAAGATTTCTGCTAACTCTGACCAAGTGGGTTGACAATCTTACTGCACCTGTGTTATCTATGGTGGCCGATGCCACATCCCAGGGCAAGTCAATTGTATTTCTACTTGACGCTGCCCACTGATGATATGTTTTAGATCCCAGCCAGCCAGGGAAGGCTTCCATGTCTGGAGTTGATCATAACGAAGATCAACCGAGTGAGTATCAAATTAATAATACACACCGTCCTCTGATTACTGAATCATCTGCCCAGCCAAGCGATTCATCGCTACGGTGTCGCGTAAAATTTACGAGGGAACAATTGACGGCGACTCAACATCCTCATCTCACGACGAGGACCCGTACATCAGAATATTGTTTTGCGTTAATCGCTCCAAACGAGCCATGGTGGTAGGCAAGTAGACCACAGGCATGACCAAGCTTTAAGTTAACAAACCATTAAAGAAACCAAACTGCATCATCCCAACGAGGATAAAGAGAACACGGGTAAGCCTCCATCAAAGAATCAATTAGTAGCCATTTGACAACAAGCTATTTGAAAGACGATCTATTAAAGATTGGAGATGAATTAATGAAAAGCAATCCACGCGAGTGAGTGCAATATTGTTAGAATTAAAGTCATACGGTCAACCTATATGTACCTGTTTAGACTCGAGGGACATCAAATGGTGGATAGCCACCAGGGCCCATCTTTTATTGCGTCATTCATGTCTACCTTTGCATACAGTTCTTCCAGTATATTTACTGGTGGTATGCTATGAACATAACACTTGAACTGTAACCCTGTAGCAATCTCACTGGTACTGTTTCCAATTGTTGTAACCAAACCAAACTGTGGGGTTTCTCAGTAAATTATGTGGGGTGGAATATCATGTTATAACTGTACATGTTTTATTGACCTATTGTACCTCCTAAACTCAACTATCAGTGACTAAGCTTCTAATGCACACCAATTTGTGTTCCTCAAGGTTAAAACAAACAAGCTTTACAACCTGTTGTACCTCTGGGTGGGGGTGGTTGGCAGTGTGTTTTTGTGGTTTGCAGACAGGGTAGTGTGCTTGCCTGTGGCCAAGGAGCAAGGCCCAGGCAAACAAGCTACCTGCCATGACCCATGACACTTTCCTGAAACTTATCCAGATTTTTTGCTCTTTTATTTAATGGACTTTTCCCCTGTATTCTCCAAGTCATGTTTATTCAGATATATGCATGAAATTACTGTAGCCACAGTGCTTATCATGTAATCATAGCCACAATGTTTATACTGTATCTTGACTTGCGTTACACTCCCATCAAATATACCACTAGAATCTCCTGATTTTTCTATTATTTTTACTATTTTTACAAACTACTTAGACTCACTTTTTAAATCACATTGTTAAGAGTTGTGTAAGTACAGGAGTAAGAAAGAATTACTATATAAAAAATGTATATGGGAATAACTAAGAACTAGGATTAAGAATCAGAAGATATGCACAGAATATATGCACAATATAAGCTAGGTTTATCAGTGTTGTATGCCAACTGTAAGGTTGGGTACTTGCTAGTGGATGGGCGCTTAAGGCCATACTACTACTGACAGAGCTGATCTAACTATCTACTTAAGGCTATACTACTTCCGCTTAAGGTGGACTCCTACTAACTACTGGTGACAATGGGGCCTGAGGCCTGGAGGTGTGGTAGGTCAAGTAAAGGGGTAAGTACTTCTTGTTGAAATATCTTGTAGATACTAGATTCTTCTAGTATGTTCTATGCGCAGTAATTGAGTCAGTAAGTACAAGTCATTCAGTGCGCAGTCATATGCGCAGCAATTTACCATATGACTTGGTAGGTTTCTTGGGATATATAAAGGCCCACACACAAGCCCTCTATCCTTACCTCTCTATCTCTACTTCTCTTTTACTGTCTTTACTTTTGTATACAATTTAGTTTAGTTTAATTAATACATTTATATATACATCTATATACATTGGATTTCAACAGGTTATGAGCCCCAATTGTACGCTCAATAACCAACTGTAGATAGATAGATATATAACACACTTACTCAAGTACATTAAACATGGCCAAAGCTGTAGCAAGCACTTCAGCCCCCAGTGCAGCTAGCGGAACGCACCAGATTGCACCCCTTTGGGGAACTGAGAATTATAATATGTGGCGCATACAGATGGAAGACATATTATCAGATCTTGATCTATATGGCTACGTAAACAAGACAATTATTGCACCTAGCAAGACTGTACTGAAAACCAAAAGAAACCGGACAGATGACAAGGGCAAACCATTGCCTGACTATGAATATACAGCAACTAACAACAAGTACACAAAATGGGTTAAAGCCAACCAAAAAGCATTATCTAATATAAGATTAAGAGTCAATGGAAGTGTACTAAACCTAATTCAAGGATGCACAACATCTGCCAACGCTTGGAACGCCCTTGCAACAACTTATCAAGTCAAGGGAACGGTTGGACTCATTGACCTACAAAGAAAGTTCTTCAGTCACCAAATGACTGATGGCAAAGACATCAAGGAACACATCCAACGCATGCGCGGATGGTTCCAGCAAATAAACAATATTAGTCCCGGCTCATGCACTGAAGCCAACTGGATCACAACATTGATTGCAAGCTTACCTGACTCATGGGATTCATTCTCCCAATCAGTAAGTTTCCAATTTGATTTACAAGATAACAGCGCGTTATCAAACCAAGTAAATGACATTAGATTGTGCATAACAGCCAAAGCACATAGAAAGAATGCCCAAAACCCAGAAGGGAAAGCATTCTTTAGTACAAACAAAGCAAGCTTCAATAAACCTATACGTACTGGCAGTAAGGGACCAGATAAGTCCAAGTCTAAATGCAACAACTGCGGTAAGATAGGACACTGGGCAGCCAAATGTAGGGGCCCAGGTGGAGGTGCATACAAACCCGGTCAGAACAATGGCAAAGGAACAAATAGAAAGTTCAATGCACCAAACAAAGTCCAAAACGGCAATGCAAGGACGCATATAGCTGTTGAGGACAATAACAGCTGTGCCAACTACGCGTTCTTGACCCTTGAGAATTTGAATATATATGGAAGTAAGCCAACAAACACCTGGATTGCCAATAGTGGAACAACAACTCACATAGCAAACAATAGAAGCCTATTCAGTGAGTATAATTGATTGACAGGATATGTTACAGGCGTGACTGGTAAGGAGCCCATATTAGGCCAAGGTACAGTGGAGCTATTATGCTTAGCCAACCCAGACAAAGATGAATATAGAAGTATCAAACTTACTAATGTAGCATATGTGCCAAGCTCCCCAGCAAACCTTATCAGCTTATTGCTAGTAACCAATAAAGGCTATTGGATATCAATGGATTGGGACTGATTAGTCATATACGGTGTAAACAATGATCCAATCACTTACGGATCAAAACTGAGTAATTGCAAACACGGAAATTTATGGAAAATCAGTGGAACAGCAGTTAGTAAGGAAACAGCAAGAATGAAGAAAACAACCAATGAGTTGGCGCTGATGAAACAAACCAGTCAAACTTGGTTTGAATGGCACAAAACACTAGGACATATTAGTCCGCAAGCTCTCCAACGCCTGAAAAGCACCAAAGCAATCAAAGGAATGGAAATAAACAAAGACAAAGAAGGACTCAACTTCAAATGCAAAGTATGCATACAAGCAAAGGCGCATACACAACCATATCCAAATGAATTGGCAACAAAAATATCCAATATTGGTGAGTTAATAGTTAACAATGTATGGGGACCCGCACATACACTCTCAATCAGCCAATACAGATACTATGTATCATTCACAGACGTAGCTACAAGATTTACTTGCTTGGGATTCCTTAGGCACAAAGACAAAACGCTGAATGAATATAAGGCATTTGAAGCAATGTTAAATACACAAAAAGAAAAGAAAATAAAGAAAGTCCATTTTGATAACGGAGGCAAGTTTGTGAACAAAGAATGGATTGAGTATGCGGCACAGAAAGGGACAATATTAGAAACAATGGCCCTGCATTCATCTCAGCAAAACAGTATAGCTGAGAGATTAAACCAGACACTCACCAATAAGGCGCAAGCAATGATGCTCAAGTCAAATGCGCCAAAATTCCTATGGAACAAGGCAATTGCATACGCCTGTTACCTTAAGAATTGAGTTCCAACACAAGTGCACAGAATGTTTTGGATGACTCCATTTGAGTCATTTTGGGGCAAGAAGCCAAATGTTAGTACATTAAGACCGTGGGGAAGTAAATGCTATGTACTAGATCAAACCAGAGATTGATCTAAGTTAGATGCAAAAGCATTCCAAGCAATATTCATTGGAATATTGGAAGTACAAGGCAAAAGCTGGAGATACTACAAATCAGGACTGAACAGGATATTACACTTGAGGAACATTACCTTTCCAAGAGTAAACACGGTTAGTGAAGAACCTGGAATTGACCAGGATTGGGGAGATACAGTTGCTCCACCCGCTGAGGGGGAGATGACTCATGCCAACAGCGCTGCAGAACAACCAAAAGAACCTGCTGGAACAGGGGGAGTGCATACAGTCAGCAAGGAAGAAAAGAGTGACTCAAACAAACCTGTAGATATAAAAAGTGAGCCTAAGATTGAACAAAAAGCATCCAACAAATCAACAAAACTCACTCACAATAACGTACTTAAACCTTATACTACTTGTTCTCACTCTGCTATGCGCATTAACCCTAGCGCAACTACAAATGCACTACAACAACTCAACACACTTACGTCTGGAACTAACAACGCAGGAGTCCAAACCCGCAGTTGGAATCCTAATGTTGCTCCCATCAAACTCAACAACATGCAAGGAGGGATTACCCTCAAGATCCGGCACCCTCCCATGTCTGGTCAGTCAGGTTCTCAGCCAAAGAACAAAACTGCTAACCTTTTAATAGAGTTCTCCAATGTCCCTATCACGCCCAGCAACCCCAATAGCTCCAATGTCCCTATCACACCCAGCAACCCCAATAGCTCTGACAACACTGTACCTAGCACATACAACTTCTTTGACAGTCCCTCCACCGTACTACCCACCAATACCAGCACCCTGGACCTTACCTACTTGATGGTCACCCCAACAACACCCAAACCAACCATCAACAAACTTTGCAAACAATTCAAACAGCTATACCTCAATGAACCATTGATCCCCAAACAGCCAAACCCCACCTTGGCGTTGTCCGGAGATATGGAACCAACGTGGACGTTCATCAACAATGAACCGCCAACGCCAACAACCAACAGTCCTACCGTTGCAGAGGCGCTATCCAGGCCAAATGCAGAGGAATGGTGGAAGGCAATGGCCAAGGAGGTCAGCACCCTCAAACAAATGGGAACGTACAAACTAACAGACTTACCACCCAAACGCAAGGCAATGGGGAACAAATGGGTCCTTGTACTCAAGCATGACAAGAACAGCACACCCATCCAACACAAGGCAAGACTTGTAGCCCAAGGATTTAGTCAGCAACCCAGCATTGATTTTGACAAGACATTTGCACCCATTGTACATCTTGATTCAATCCGTACACTCATATCAATTGCTAACCAGTACAATTGGGATATACAACAGCTTGATGTAAACTTGGCTTACCTACATGCCAAAGTTGACAAAGATTTATACATGCAGCAAATCCCTTATTTTAGCAACAGTACAAACAAAGTGTTAAAATTAAAGCAATCAATTTACGGACTGAAACAAGCAGGACGGATGTGGAATAAACTATACAACACAAAGCTGAAAGCAATTGGATACACACCATGCTTTACCAACGCATGTGTATACCACCAAATCAACAACATTAACGGTGAGCTGTGTGTGTCAATCATAGCTACACATGTTGACAATTCAATTGTCATATCATTGCCAAACCACTCTGATATTACAATATCCAAACTCTTGCGCACATTTGACATGCGCAACCTTGGACCAATACATCACTTCCTTGGAATAGCATTCCAACGCAATTGTAAGAATGGCTTCATCACACTCAACCAAGCAGCATATATTAACTCACTAGTTGATTATGCAGGCCTTGCAGAAGCTTACCCTGCCAACACTCCTTTTAGCCTGACCATACAACTCACTCAATACAAAGGAGTCAAACCAAAGTTCAATTATGGTACATACATTGGTCAGCTACTGTATGCCGCCCTATGCACATGACCAGACATAGCTTACGCTGTTGCACACCTTGCACAATTTACTTTGTGCTTTGGTCCGGCGCACGTGACAGCAGTTAAGCGCCTAGTACGCTACCTAAAGGGCACACCAGCTCTTGGGATAACATATTGCCAATCAAACAAAGACTTTGGCGAATTAGGCTATTCCAACGCCAATTGGGGAAGCAACTTACTAGATTGTAAGTCTGTTTCCGGTCATGTGTTTATGCTTGGAGGAGCTGCTATATCTTGGTCAGCTAAGAAGCAAGCCACTGTTGCCTTATCAACAATGGAAGCGGAGTATATGGCGTTATCTCATGCATGTACTCAAGCTATGTGGCTCCGTCAATTTTTTGAGGAATTACAATATGTTGCTGACACACCAACATTAATTGTTTCAGACAACCTTGCTGCGCTTGCTCTGTCCAAGGAATTGCAATTCCATGGACAATCAAAACACATCAACATCTGACACCACTTCATGCAAGATCTCATAGAGAAACGCAAGGTAGCTACACTGTACGTACCAACTAAAGAAAACTTAGCCAACGCTTTTACTAAAGCGTTACCTGCACCACAGTTTAGTTATCTAATGCAAGGAATCATGGGCAAGCCAATGAGCAAAGGATAATTAATTAGCTGAAGATTTTAATTACACAAACAACTGAAATAATGAAACTGGGATCTGTAACAATTGTAAATGAATAAGATTGAATTAATTGAATGTATTGACACTTACTTGATTAAGGGGGAGTGTTGAAATATCTTGTAGATACTAGATTCTTCTAGTATGTTCTATGCGCAGTAATTGAGTCAGTAAGTACAAGTCATTCAGTGCGCAGTCATATGCGCAGCAATTTACCATATGACTTGGTAGGTTTCTTGGGATATATAAAGGCCCACACACAAGCCCTCTATCCTTACCTCTCTATCTCTACTTCTCTTTTACTGTCTTTACTTTTGTATACAATTTAGTTTAGTTTAGTAATAAATTTATATACATCTATATACATAAGATTTCAACACTTCTGACAAGTGGGGGCTGGCTACTTAGCTGGCTAGCTACCTTCTCTAATGAGTAAGAGACAAGGTAAAATTGACTTGAGGTCTCCAAGCAATTTCCTTGCTGTATATATAGACAAAACTGCTAAGTACATGTGGTCTGTGTGTGTGTGAATAGAAGACTACATGTGAAAAGAGAAGTGTACTGTGGGCTGCTGTTATGGATATGACATTTCTTCTTTAATCTGTACTTATTTTATTAATTACACTAGTAATCCTACAGTAAACAAATGAGATAAAGATGCGAACTAAGGTTTTCAAGGTCCCTCTATCCAATAGTGACCTTTACAAAACCTACAAACCTCTGGAATACCCTTAATATGCAATGCCTTTCGCATATATGCTGTTTTCTCACTCATTTAAATATATATAAATTCAGCTGAGTAGATAAACAGTAACAAGTAATATTTCTCTTGTTTTTAGTATCTATTATTCAAGATTCTATCTTGTGGCTACACACAGAAATATTCAGGGTCCCCCTTGTTGCATAGGCAAGTGCTCCGGCGCTTAATCAGCCCTTAAGCGCCAATGCACTAAATGCGCCTTTTCTCCATCACCCGGGCATCCCACACTGCCGAATCGCTTGCGCTTAGGTGCGCATGTTTGTGCGCTCCAGAACGCTGGGTCAAACTCCCAAAACAGACAACATTTGGCAGAGTTATGCCCCATTTACTGTAAGTACCCAATGCAGAGGTATCCTACCTTTGGGACTGTTCACTCCAAGGATGAAACACTTAGCCTTGGGACATCTAAGGACCCACACAGGTAAATACTGCCTTGGGGCAAATATTAGGATTTGTTGTTTGTTTACTATGTACCAAAGTATTGGCTCCCTCAAGTGTTTCAGTTGCCACATGTACCTCCTGTACCCCCTTGTTGTACACCACTGTAAGGTGGGTACACGCTGATGGGAGCGGGCGCTTAAGGCCGTACTACTACACTAGCTTATGTAAGTCAACTATCAAAGGCTATACTAATAGCGCTTAAGGCGCTCTACTTCTATCTACTGGTGACAATGGGGCCTGAGGCCTGGAGGTGTGGTAGGTTAAGTAAGGGGGTGAGTGCTACTGGTACTACTAGGGGCCGGCTACTTAGCTGGCTGGCTACCTTCTCTAATGTGTAAGAGGCAAGGTAAAATCGACTTGGTGTCTCCAAGCAATTTTCCTGCTGTATATATAGACAAAGCACACTATCTACATGGTCTGTGCTTGTGAGAGAAAGAAGTATCTAAGACAAATGAGAAGCGTGCTGCAGGCTGCGCAGAAGCGTGGATTTCTCCTAAGCGCCCTTGGCACGGCATCTCGGCGCGGCATCTTGGCATAATAAGCGCCGAGATCACGTGATTGAAAAACAAAAGATATCCAGTCCGTAAAAAATACTACAAATATCAGAAAAATTGTGCAAGTCCAATGGTATATGTTAGGAGGTTATGACATTGCCCCCCCCTTAAAGGTTCTTGGCGGAGTCACGAGCCTTTTTCAGTTGTGACTTGTTGAAGCGTTTGATCTCCTCTTGACTATGCTCAAGTAGCTCCTCTGGTTCCCATGAGTTGTCCTCAGGTCCATATCCTTTCCATTTGATTAAATAAAACCATTTTCCCCGTTGCCTCTTTGAGTCAATGATCTGTTCTACCTTGTATTCCTCTTCTCCCTCTATTGTTTCAGGGGGAGGTTGTTCCGGGAATGGTTGGCTTGGGGATTTGTGTACTTTAGATAGCAATCCTACGTAGAACACGTCATGAATTTTCAGAGTTTCCGGTAGCTTGAGGCGGTAAGCGTGACTGGAGACTTTTTCGGTGACTTCAAACGGTCCTAGCTGTTTTGGATCCAGCTTGTTGGAGTTTGTCCTAAGTTCCACGTTTTTTCCGTCCAGCCAGACTTTTTTGCCCACAGAATATCTCAGTACCACTCCTCTTGTGCCTGTCATGCGCTCCTTGGTCATTCTGAGTGCTGATTCCGCCTCTTGCCATTCTCGGGCTAGTGTATTGGCCACTTGATCAGCTTCTGGGACGTTGGCAGGAACATTAGATGGATTCATGACGGGATTTCTACCATAAACCAATTCAAAAGGGGTTCTTCCGGTGGCGGAGTGCTTTGCGTTATTGTAGGCGTATTCCGCTAGCGGTAACCAGGTAGCCCAGTCCAAGTGGTCGGCGGCAACATATGATCTGAGGTAGAATTCTATGAACTGATTCACCCTTTCTGTTTGGCCGTCCGATTCTGGGTGGTAGGCTGAGGAGAAGGCTGGTTTGACTCCAAGACGCTGGTACAGAGCCCTTAGGAATTTCCCTGTGAACGTTGTTCCCCAGTCCAAGATGGTTTTGACCGGTAATCCGTGTAGTTTCCAGACATGACTAATGAACAAGTCGGCAAGGCCCTTGGCTGTGACCTTCTTTGTGGTTGGGATGAAGTGTCCAAACTTTGAGAAGGAGTCAATGACTACTAGTATTGCATCGTGCCCGTTTGACTTAGGGAGGCCCGTAATGAAATTGTAAGAGATGGTATGAAAAGGGAATGGGGGTACTTCTAAAGGTTTGAGGGCAATGGTTGGTGCGTGAGCACGTTGATTGGCTTGGCATACTGGGCAGCATTCGACCCATTCCTTAGCTGAAGACTTCATACCGGGCCACCAGTAAGACCTGCTGATTAATTCCAGTGTCCTTTGTTGTCCTGGGTGGCCTGCCAGTGGGGAATCGTGGAATTCCTTAAGCAGTTGTTCTTTCAGGGGCTCTGAGTCTGGGACTACTAGTTTCCCTCGGTACCATAGAAGGTCTTCCTCCCAGTCATAGTCTTGGTAGGCCTTTCGGATAGAGGGGGGTGCGTTATCAGCGTCTTCTGTCAGAAACTGGATGATAGGTTCTAGGGATGGGTCCTCCCTTAGTTTGTTTCGGACTTCGGTGACAATTTCAAGTTCCTCTTCTGATGTGTTGGCAAATACCTCGGCTGGTAGCATAACCTCTGGCTCCTGGGGTGTGTCCGTGTAATCTGATCTCCTGGATAAGGCGTCAGGCTTTCCCGATTGTTTCCCTGGGCAATAATGTATCTCGAAATTGAAATCACTCAGGAATACGCGCCATCTAGCATGTCGTCGGTTGAAGGTTCTTGCCTGCATCCAATATTCAAGGTTGCAATGATCTGTGAACACCTGTATTGGTTTGTCTGTGGCTTCCAAGAAGATCCTCCATTCCTCCAGGGCTTTAATGATTGCCAGTAGTTCCTTGTTGTGGGTATCGTAGTTGGCTTCAGCACCAGAGAAGGATTTTGACATATACGCAATCAGATGGAGCCGGTTATCTTCTCCCCTTTGGCTCAATATAGCTCCCATGGCTACCCCTGATGCGTCTGTCTCTAGATAGTAGGGTAGTTCTGGATTGGAGTGGATAAGAACCAGGGATTTGGTGACAAGGGCCTTCAACTCCTGGAATGTGTCTTCCTCTGTTTTACCCCATGACCAGGGGGTTTCCTTTTTGGTGAGATTGTGTAGAGGCCGCGCAACCGTGCCGAAGTTGGGAATGAAACGTCTGAGGTAGTTGACAAACCCTAAAAAGGCCTGGACCTGTTTTACTGTCTTGGGTTGAGGCCATGATGTGACCGCCTTGACCTTCTTCTGGTCCATGGAAAAGCCGGTGGGGGATATGACAATGCCAAGATAATCAACCGTAGTGACGTGGAAGTGGCACTTGGAGAGCTTGCAGAACAGCTGATTCTTCATCAATTGGGAGAGGACTTCCCTTACGTGGTTAGGGTGGTCCTCCGGTTTCTCCAAGAAGATTAGTATGTCATCCAAATAGATCACCACTGTGACGTCAATGAGGTCTCTGAACAGGTTGTTCATGAAATGTTGGAAGGCGGCTGGGGCGTTGGTGAGGCCAAAAGGCATTACCAGATATTCAAACAGCCCATATTTAGTTCTGAATGCCGTTTTCCATTCATCCCCTTCTTTGATCCTGACGTTGTTGTAACCCCAGCGTAGATCTAGCTTTGTGAACATTTTTGCGTGCCTAAGTTTGGCCATCAAGTTGTCTTGCCTAGGGAGTGGGTAGACGTTCTTGTGCGTGACGTCATTTAGCTTCCTATAGTCAACTACCAGTCTTAGTGAGCCATCTGCCTTCTTTACAAACATGACTGGTGCGCCGGCGGACAAGGTACTGGGGCAAATCTTGCCCGTTGCTAGTTCCTTGTCAATGTGTTGTTTCAACGCCTTAGATTCCGCATCCGTCATGCCGTATATGGGGCCAGGGGTCAGTTTGGCGTCTGGGACAAGGTCTATAGAGATGTCATACTCCCTATGTGGGGGAAGGACCTTGAATTCTTCTTCGCCAAAGACTTTAGCAAACTCGTGGTACTGCGGGGGAAGGTCTGCTAAAGGATCTGAGTCCGCTTCTTCTTCTGAGGCAATTTGAACCTGTTCAGGGAATGTGACTGATCCCTGTTGCCAATCTATAAGAGGGGATTCTGATGTAAGCCAAGTCATGCCTAAGATAGCCGGAGTGTTGCCAATTGGGCAAACAAGGAAGGGAATGGAGTGTGTATGGCCATTGGCCAAGACCGCGAGATGAACCTGGTGCCATATGCGACCAGTCTGTGAAATTGTACCATCTAACATTCTCACAACTTGTGGATTTTCGAGTTGGGTTTTTGGGATTTTGTACTTTTCAACGATGGAGGGGGAAATGAAATTGGATGTTGCTCCGGAATCTATCAGGGTTTTGATGGGGGCCGTCGGGAAGTTTTGCGCTATTAAATCAATGTATAAAAGGGGGCGTTTATTTGAATCAAGAGCGATAGATACAAATTTGGAAACAATAGATTCTATAGGCGCATTTTTTGTAACCAAGGGTTTGACGGTAATCCTTGGTTTCAGTCTTTTCCCGACTCGTCATCAGCTACCTTGGCTACCTCTTTGATGGTAGCTTTCCAGCCATTGGGGCATTGTTTGATGCCGTGTCCCTTTTGACCGCATTTGACGCACAGCCCTGATGCTCGGCGGCGATCCCTTTCCTCCGGGGTAACGTAATTGGGATCCTCTGATAGGCGGACCCGTTGGGTGGTGGTAGTGGTGGAAGTGGTCGCGGTGACCGGGGACTTGGCAGGGGCCTTCTTGGGTTGGTTCTCCTCGTTTTCCCAACAAATGTTGTCTATTTTGACGGAGGCAGCAAATATAGCCTCAAGGTCATCGTCCAGGATATTGTCCTTGGTGGACAGGAGTTCCTTCACTTTCCAGTGAAGACCGCGCACAAACTGGGCAATGTACGCCTCAGTGTTCCAATCAAGTTCTGCCATAAGATTGCGGAACTCGGTAACGTACTCAGACGTAGTGGTTGTCTGAGTAAGCGCGGCAATCTTCCTGGCGGCTGCCCGTTTGGCGTTGGGATTGGCAAATGCCTCTTTGAATTTGGCCGTTAAGGCCGGGATAGTGGTAGGGGGGTTTCCCTTGCCCTTGATGATGGTCCCTATGATAGGGAGAGCCCAGTCGGCGGCCTTATCAGTCATGTGATAAAGGATCCACACAACCATTTGTTCTTCTTCATTGAATTGATCTTGATGAAGTGCAACCCACAGCAGCATGCAATCCAGCCACTGGGTTGCCTTTCTTCCCCTGGAGTCCCCTTTGTATGGATTGGGGAGCTCCATCTTGGGTCGCTTCACACTAGACCCTGAGTCAAAGGGGGTAAGGGAGCTGAGGCTCCGCTTAGGCGTGTCGCCAGGCTCTCTCTTAGGGGCCCGCCTGGGTTCTTCCTCTTCTTCTGAGTCAAAGCCCGTTCCTCTTGATGGGCGGAAGGGGGCCTTGAGTCCAGGCCTAACCGTTCCTGGAGTGTGCGCTTCTCCCCCTGTATGTGTAGGGGGAGTGACAGGCCCAGTCGATGGGCCAGGCTGGGCTTGGACTTGGGGTCCTCCTTGATCCTTGTCGCCAAGTAAGTCGGCGGTCTCCTTGCATATGGCTTTAAGCTCAATGAGCTGCTGGCCTTGAGATTGGATTTGGGCCTGCAGGGACCCAACAGTGGCTGTGAGGGCTGTGACAGCCTCGAGGAGAGCGGTAAGGGACGGTTCCGGTTCCATCCTTGGCAAGTCTTGCGGAGTGGGAGATGCGCTGCAAGAGGGTGGTTGGGAATGGGATGGAATGGAACAACGGGAGGATTGGCTAGAGGGACAGGAGTATGGGTGTGGGACTCCAGAGCGGGTAGAGGGAATGGTGAAAACGGCGTGGGGGAAGTAGTGCCTTTATCAGGACTTATGAGCGGTTTTTCTGTAGTATACTGGCGCTAAACCCTTGCGTCTAGTACCTAGCGTTGGACTGTCCCTACAACAAATCAACAGACCTGGCAGTCGTGATATGGGCGGGTTTTCAGCAAGCGGGTATTTCAGCGGTCTAGGGTTGCTGACTACTGAGTTCCGGCGAAACTCAGGGTATGCGGGGGATTAGAGCCCGTCTGCCTTATAGCAATTTGGTACTACCAGGGACCGACGTCTGTTTGATTATTGAAGACGAAAGGCGAGTCCAATCTGGTTATTTCCCTCGTGCTAGTACAGGGGGTCCTCTCCTTGTTGATCAAGCCTACTACAAGTCGATTTTACAATGTTGTACACCACTGTAAGGTGGGTACACGCTGATGGGAGCGGGCGCTTAAGGCCGTACTACTACACTAGCTTATGTAAGTCAACTATCAAAGGCTATACTAATAGCGCTTAAGGCGCTCTACTTCTATCTACTGGTGACAATGGGGCCTGAGGCCTGGAGGTGTGGTAGGTTAAGTAAGGGGGTGAGTGCTACTGGTACTACTAGGGGCCGGCTACTTAGCTGGCTGGCTACCTTCTCTAATGTGTAAGAGGCAAGGTAAAATCGACTTGGTGTCTCCAAGCAATTTTCCTGCTGTATATATAGACAAAGCACACTATCTACATGGTCTGTGCTTGTGAGAGAAAGAAGTATCTAAGACAAATGAGAAGCGTGCTGCGGGCTGCGCAGAAGCGTGGATTTCTCCTAAGCGCCCTTGGCACGGCATCTCGGCGCGGCATCTCGGCATAATAAGCGCCGAGATCACGTGATCGAAAAACAAAAGATATCCAGTCCGTAAAAATACTACAAATATCAGAAAAATCGTGCGAGTCCAATGGTATATGTTAGGAGGTTATGACACCCCTCTTGGTATCAATCATGTATATACTTGTTTGTGCGCCTTCTCAGGGTATAAAAGGACCCTGTGAAGACGCTTCTAATGCATCCTACTTTTACTCTTATATATTGACATATACACACAAGCCTTTAACAGCTTATCTGCGCATTTACTTTAGTGATTGACTCACTGTAAATAGCATAGGAGGTTATTTGGCGCACTAAGACCATAGGCCAGTCCCAACAGACACAGGGTAACCTATTAGTGTACTTATTGCAACCCTGTGCCCCTTGACTGTCACAGTTGTTGAGTTCAACATTGAGTATAGTGCAACGGTACTGTAAGGATTGTTGTGATTGAGTGATAGTGTTTCAATCCACCATACCCCCTATATTGTAGATAACTTTATCTACAATATCTCAGAAATCCTAGATATATTTTAGGTAAACCCCATAAGTCTTAAGTCTTACTTAAGCATATATAAGTCCTATACTCATTAGGCAAATCCTATAAATCCTGTACATTAGTCAGGTAACCCTCTTACTTAAGGTACTATCCCAGAGACCTTAAGTATACACACCCTTAGTCACTTAGGCTTAAGTAACATTAGTCTAAGGTACTATACATAACCAACCACCTGCACTTCATAGTTGCTAGACTATTTGTTAGGAGTTGTTATTCCTGATAACCTAGCCTATATTGTGCATACATTCTGTGCATATATTCTGATTCTTAATACTAGCTCTTAGTTATTCCCATATACCTTTTGTATATAGTAATTCTTTCTTACTCCTGTACTTACACAACTCTTAACAGTGCCGTTCTTGTTGTGCTTGAGTACAAGGACCCATTTGTTCCCCATTGCCTTGCGTTTGGGTGGTAAGTCTGTTAGTTTGTACATTCCCATTTGTTCAAGGGTGCTGACCTCCTTGGCCATTGCCTTCCACCATTCCTCTGCGTTTGGCCTGGATAGCACCTCCGCAACGGTAGGACTGTTGGTTGTTGGCATTGGCAGTTCATTGTTGATGAACGTCCACGTTGGTTCCATATCTCCGGACAACGCCAAGGTGGGGTTTGGCTGTTTGGGGATCAATGGTTCATTGAGGTATAGCTGTTTGAATTGTTTGCAAAGTTTGTCAATGGTTGGTTTGGGTGTTGTTGGGGTGATCATTGAGTAGGTAAGGTCTGGGGTGCCGGTATTGGTGGGTAGTACGGTGGGGGAACTGTCAAAGAGGTTGTATGTGCTAGGTACAGTGTTGTTGGAGCTATTGGGGTTGCTGGGCATGATAGGGACATCAGAGAACTCTATTAAAAGGTTAGCAGTTTTTGTCCTGGACACAGTCACATGACCAGTACAAGTGGTTGCATGCTGGCCCAAGCCCAAATTTGGGGGGTAGCAGGTGTAATCATGGGTTGTCAGCAGAGGAATAATAGGGCTCTATGGCTTAGTGGTCAAGCTGGTTCAATTCCGGCTAGTTCTATTTTCCTCTGTTTATGACAGTTTTGTTCTTTGGCTGAGAACCTGACTGACCAGACATGGGAGGGTGCTGGATCTTGAGGGTAATCCCTCCTTGCACGTTGTTGAGTTTGATGGGAGCAACGTTAGGATTCCAACTGCGGGTTTGGACTCCTGCGTTGTTGGTTCTGGACATAAGTGCATTGAGTTGTTGTAGTGCATTTGTAGTTGCGCTAGGGTTAATGCGCATAGCAGAGTGAGAACAAGTAGTATAAGGTTTAAGTACATTATTGTGAGTGAGTTTTGTTGATTTGTTGGATGCTTTTTGTTCAATCTTAGGCTCACTTTTTATATCTACAGGTTTGTTTGAGTCACTCTTTTCTTCTTTGCTGACTGTATGCACTCCCCCTGTTCCAGCAGGTTCTTTTGGTTGTTCTGCAGTGCTGTTGGCATGAGTCATCTCCCCCTCAGCGGGCAGAGCAACTGTATCTCCCCAATCCTGGTCAATTCCAGGTTCTTCACTAACCGTGTTTACTCTTGGAAAGGTAATGTTCCTCAAGTGTAATATCCTGTTCAGTCCTGATTTGTAGTATCTCCAGCTTTTGCCTTGTACCTCCAATATTCCAATGAATATTGCTTGGAATGCTTTTGCATCTAACTTAGATCAATCTCTGGTTTGATCTAGTACATAGCATTTACTTCCCCACGGTCTTAATGTACTAACATTTGGCTTCTTGCCCCAAAATGACTCAAATGGAGTCATCCAAAACATTCTGTGCACTTGTGTTGGAACTCAATTCTTAAGGTAACAGGCGTATGCAATTGCCTTGTTCCATAGGAATTTTGGCGCGTTTGACTTGAGCATCATTGCTTGCGCCTTATTGGTGAGTGTCTGGTTTAATCTCTCAGCTATACCGTTTTGCTGAGATGAATGCAGGGCTGTTGTTTCTAATATTGTCCCTTTCTGCGCTGCATACTCAATCCATTCTTTGTTCACAAACTTGCCTCCATTATCAAAACAAACTTTCTTTATTTTCTTTTCCTTTTGTGTATTTAACATTGCTTTGAATGCCTTATATTCATTCAGCGTTTTGTCTTTGTGCCTAAGGAATCCCAAGCAAGTAAATCTTGTAGCTACGTCTGTGAATGATACATAGTATCTGTATTGGCTGATTGAGAGTGTATGTGCGGGTCCCCATACATTGTTAACTATTAACTCACCAATATTGGATATTTTTGTTGCCAATTCATTTGGATATGGTTGTGTATGCGCCTTTGCTTGTATGCATACTTTGCATTTGAAGTTGAGTCCTTCTTTGTCTTTGTTTATTTCCATTCCTTTGATTGCTTTGGTGCTTTTCAGGCGTTGGAGAGCTTGCGGACTAATATGTCCTAGTGTTTTGTGCCATTCAAACCAAGTTTGACTGGTTTGTTTCATCAGCGCCAACTCATTGGTTGTTTTCTTCATTCTTGCTGTTTCCTTACTAACTGCTGTTCCACTGATTTTCCATAAATTTCCATGTTTGCAATTACTCAGTTTTGATCCGTAAGTGATTGGATCATTGTTTACACCGTATATGACTAATCAGTCCCAATCCATTGATATCTGTTGTACACCACTGTAAGGTGGGTACTCGCTAGTGGCGGGCGCTTAAGGCCGTAACTACTACAGACACTGCTTATGTAATCTACTTATCTAAGGCTAACTAACACCGCTTAAGGCGGTCTACTACTAACTACTGATGACAATGGGGCCTGAGGCCTGGAGGTGTGGTAGGTCAAGTAAAGGGGTGAGTGTTACTGTTACTACTGGGGGCCGGCTACTTAGCTGGCTGGTTACCTTCTCTAGTGAATAAGAGACAAGGTAAAATCAACTTGGTGGTTCCAAGCAATTTTCCTGCTGTATATATAGACAGAGGCACACTATTTACATGGTCTGTGCGCGTGTGAAAAGAAGTATACATAACAAATGAGAAGTGTGCTGCGGGCTGCGCAGAAGCGTGGATTCCTCCTAAGCGCCCTTAGCACGGCATCTTGGCGCGGCATCTCGGCATAATAAGCGCCGAGATCACGTGATCGAAAAACATGAGATAAACAGTTCGCAAAAAATACTAAAAATAATAGAAAAAATAGGCGAATCCAGTGGTATGTTTTTAGAGGTTATAACATTGCCCCCCCCTTAAAGGCTCTTGGCGGTGTCACAAGCCTTTCTGAGTCTTGCTTGGTTGAATTGCTTGATCTCTTCTTGGCTGTGTTCCAACAGTTCTTCTGGCTCCCATGAGTTATCTTCTGGGCCGTACCCCTTCCATTTGATCAAGTAGAACCATTTTCCTCGTTGTCTTTTGGAGTCAATGATCTGTTCTACCTCATACTCTTCTTCCCCTTTGATTGTTTCTGGAGGGGGACGTTCTGGGAAGGGTTGACTGGGAGATTTGTGGACTTTGGATAACAGTCCTACATAGAACACGTCATGGATTCTCAAGGTTTCCGGGAGTTTTAGTTGGTACGCATGGCTGGATATTTTTTCTAAGACTTCAAAAGGGCCTAGTCTCTTAGGGTCCAATTTGTTGGAGTTGGTTCTAAGCTCCACATTTTTCCCATCCAGCCAGACTTTTTTGCCAATTGCGTATTCCGGGGTTATTCCCTTGTTTCCTGCCATTCTTTCCTTGGTCAATTGTAGGGCGGATTCCGCTTCCTTCCATTCCTGAGCCAGGGTGTTGGCTACGTGATTGGCTTCCGGGACATTTGCCGGTACATTGGATGGACTCATGACCGGGTTTCTTCCATAGACAAGTTCAAAGGGGGTCTTTCCTGTGGCCGAGTGTCTAGCGTTGTTGTATGCGTATTCCGCTAGCGGTAGCCAGGTAGCCCAGTCTGAATGGTCTGCCGCAACGTAGGACCTGAGGTAGAATTCAATAAATTGGTTCACCCTTTCTGTTTGTCCGTCTGACTCCGGGTGGTAGGCTGAAGAGAAGGCTGGTTTGATTCCAAGGCGCTGGTATAATGCTCTTAGGAATTTTCCCATGAACGTTGTTCCGCAGTCTGAGACTGTTTTGACCGGTAGTCCGTGTAACTTCCAGACGTGGGCAATGAATAGGTCGGCTAGACCCTTAGCCGTGACCTTCTTTGTGGTTGGGATAAAATGACCAAACTTGGAGAAGGAATTGATCACCACTAGAATTGCATCGTACCCGTCAGATTTGGGGAATCCCGTGATGAAGTTGTAGGATATTGTGTGGAACGGGAAAGGGGGGACTTCTAACGGTTTTAAGGCAATGGCAGGGGCGTGAGCTCGTCAATTAGCTTGGCAGGTTGGGCAGCATTCTACCCATTCCTTGGCAGATGATTTCATCCCTGGCCACCAATAGTTCCGGCTAAGGAGTTCTAACGTCCTTTGTTGTCCTGGATGACCCGCCAATGGGGAGTCGTGGAATTCCTTAAGCAATTGTTCCTTGAGGGGTTCTGAGTCTGGGACTACTAATTTTCCTTGGTACCATAGAAGGTCTTCCTCCCAGTCATAATCCCAATAAGCCTTTTGAATAGAAGGGGGTGCATCCTCCGCGTCTTCTGTAAGGAACTGGATGATTGGTTCCAGAGACGGGTCCTCTCTGATTTTAGACCGTATTTCTGTGACAATTTCAACCTCCTCTTCCAAGGTGTTTGCAAAGACTTCCGCGGGTAGCATGACTTCTGGTTCCGTGGGTAGGTCTACATAGTCCAATTGTCTGGACAAGGCATCCAGTTTCCCTGACTGCTTCCCTGGGCGATAATGTATTTCAAAGTTGAAGTTGCTCAGGAATACGCGCCATCTAGCATGCCGCCAATTGAATGTCCTTGCCTGCATCCAGTACTCAAGGTTGCGGTGGTCTGTAAATACCTGAACTGGCTTGTCCGTAGCTTCCAGGAAGATACACCATTCCTCCAAGGCCTTGATGATGGCCAGGAGTTCCTTGTTGTGAGTGTCGTAGTTGGCCTCTGCCCCTGAGAACAATTTGGACATATATGCGATTGGGTGTAGTTGGTTGTCTGATCCTTGCTGACTAAGAATAGCTCCCATGGCAACCCCTGAAGCATCTGTCTCAAGGTAATAAGGGAGTCTTGGGTTGGAATGGATGAGGACCGGTGACTTGGTGACAAGAACCTTCAACTCCTGAAATGCTGCTTCCTCTAGGTTGCCCCATGACCAGGGGGTTTCCTTTCTGGTAAGATTGTGCAAAGGGCGAGCTACTGAACTGAAATTAGGGATGAAGCAGTGGAGGTAGTTGACAAATCCTAGGAAGGCTTGGACCTGTTTGACCATTTTGGGGGTTGGCCATGATGTGACCGCCTCAATTTTCTTCTGGTCCATGGAAAAGCCTGTTGGGGAAATGACTATGCCCAGGTAATCTACCGTGGTGACATGGAAGTGACACTTGGAGAGTTTACAGAACAACTGATTCTTCATCAACCGTGATAGGACTTCCCTGACATGGGTTGGGTGGTCCTTGGGGTCTTCTGAGAAAATCAGGATGTCGTCCAAGTAGATAACCACAGTGACGTCGATGAGGTCCCTGAATAGGTTGTTCATGAAGTGTTGGAAAGCGGCCAGGGCATTGGTGAGGCCAAAAGGCATTACCAAGTATTCAAATAGCCCGTACTTTGTTCTAAAGGCCGTTTTCCATTCATCTCCTTCCTTAATCCGGACATTGTTATATCCCCAGCGTAAATCCAATTTGGTGAAGATCTTGGCGTGCCTGAGTTTGGCCATGAGATTGTCCTGCCTAGGGAGCAGATAGACATTTTTGTGGGTTACGTCATTCAACTTCCTGTAATTGACAACTAGTTGGAGGGACCCATCAGCCTTTTTTACAAACATGACCGGGGCGCCTGCTGAGGAGGTACTAGGGCGGATTTTGCCCGTTGCTAATTCCTCATCAATATGCTGTTTTAGCGCCTTTGATTCTGCGTCGGTCATGCTGTATATGGGGCCAGGAGTCAGTTTGGCATCTGGGACAAGGTTGATGGAGATGTCATACTCCCTATGTGGAGGGAGGACCTTAAATTCTTCTTTGCCAAAAACCTTAGCAAACTCATGGTACTGAGGGGGGAGGTCTGCTAAAGGGTCTGAGTCTGCTTCTTCCTCGGAGGCAATTTGAACTTGTTCAGGGAATGTAACTAGTCCCTGTTGCCAATCAATAAGAGGAGCTTCTGCCGTTAACCATGTCATGCCTAGGATTGCCAAGGTGTTGCCAATGGGGCAAACAAGAAAGGGAATGGAGTGGGGATGGCCGTTGGCCAAAACCGTGAGGTGAACCTGGTGCCAAATGCAACCAGTCTGGGAAATGGTACCATCTAACATTCTCACAACTTGTGGATTTTTGAGTTGGGTTTTTGGAATTTTATATTTTTCCACAATCAAGGGGGAAATGAAGTTTGATGTGGCTCCTGAGTCTATTAGAGTTTTGAGAGGTTCTGCTGGGAAATTCTGGACGTATAGATTGATGAATAATAGAGGTTTCTTATTGGAGTCAAGACCAACTGATACAAATTCAACGCAACTATCTAAATTGTCCTTTTTCTGAGTCGGGGGCTTGGCAGCAGTCCTTGACTTCAGTCTTTTCCCGATTCCTCCTCTGCTACTTTGGCAACTTCCTTGATAGTTGCCTTCCATCCATTAGGGCACTGTTTGATGCCATGCCCTTTTTGGCCGCACTTGACACAAAGGCCAGACGCGCAGCGGCGGTCCCTTTCCTCCGGTGTGACATAATTGGGGTCTTCCAATAGGCGGACCCGTTGTGTGGTGGAGGTAGTGGCCGCAGTGGCCAAGGACTTGGCAGGGAGCTTCTTGGGACGGTTCTCCTTGTTTTCCCAACAAGTGTTGTCAATTTTGATTGAGGCGGCAAAAATGGCCTTGAGGTTGTTGTTGGGGACGTTGTCCTTGGTGGACAGGAGTTCCTTGACCTTCCAGTGAAGGCCTCGCGTGAACTGGGCAATGTATGCCTCAGTGTTCCAGTCAAGTTCCGCCATGAGGTTGCGGAATTCTGTGACATACTCAGACGTGGTGGTGGTCTGAGTTAACGCGGCAATCTTTCTGGCGGCCGCCCTCTTTGCGTCTGGATTGGCAAAGGCTTCTTTGAATTTAGCCATTAAGGCCTGGATGGTGGTGGGAGGGTTGCCCTTGCCCTTGATGATGTTCCCAATAATAGGGAGTGCCCAATTGGCTGCCTTGTCGGTCATGTGGTACAAGATCCATACCACCATTTGCTCTTCCTCGTCAAATTGGTCCCTGTGGAGAGCAACCCAGAGCATCATTCAATCCAGCCATTGCGTGGCCTTGCGTCCCCTGGTATTGCCTTTATAAGGTTCAGGGAGGTCCATTTTGGGTCGCTTTACGCTGGACCCTGCGTCAAAGGGGGTTAGGGACCCTAGATGCCTCCTAGGCGTTCCTTGAGGCTCCTTTTTGGGCCGCCTGGGTTCTTCCTTGTCTTTGGAATCAAAGCCTGTCCCTCTTGAAGGCCGGAATGGGGCCTTGAGTCCAGGCCTAACCGTACCTGGAGTGTGGGTTTCTCCTCCCAAGTGGGTGGGAGGAGTGACAGGCCCAGTCAATGGGCCAGGCTGGGCTTGTGGGGCTCCTTGGTCTTTGTCCCCAAGGAGGTCGGCGGTTTCCTTGCATATGGCTTTAAGCTCAATGAGCTGTTGGCCTTGGGATGTGATTTGGGCCTGCAAGGACCCGACGGTGGCAGTGAGGGCTGTGATAGCCTCAAGGAGAGCGGCAGTGGTCGGCTCTGGTTCCATTCTTGACAGGTCTCTTGGAGTGGGAGATGAGCTGCGAGAGGGTGGTTGGGAGTGGGTTGGAATGGAACAACGTGAGGAGCAGCTGGAGGGACAGGAGTATGGGTGAGGGACGCCAGAGCGTGTGGATGGAATATTGGAAACGGCGTGGGGGGAGTGGTGCCTATATCAGGACTTATGGGCGGTTTTTGTGTAGTATGTGGGCGCTAAACCTTTGCGTCAAGCACCTAGCGTTGGATAGTCCCTACAACAAATCAACAGATCTGGCGATCGTGATATGAGCGGGTTTTCTACAAGCGGGTGTTTCAGCTGACTAAGGTTGCTAACTACTGTGTTCTGGCAAAACACGTGGTATGCGGGGGATTAGGATCCGTCTGCCTTATAGCAATTCGGTACTACGTGGGGGTGGGGGATTTTTGATTATTATATCCCGCAAAGTGGCCCCGATCACGTGATTTCCCTTGTGCTAGTACAGGGGACCTTCTCCTTGTTGATCAAAGCCTACAGCAAGTCAATTTTACAATGTTGTACACCACTGTAAGGTGGGTACTTGCTAGTGGCGGGCGCTTAAGGCCGTAACTACTACAGACACTGCTTATGTAATCTACTTATCTAAGGCTAACTAACACCGCTTAAGGCGGTCTACTACTAACTACTGATGACAATGGGGCCTGAGGCCTGGAGGTGTGGTAGGTCAAGTAAAGGGGTGAGTGTTACTGTTACTACTGGGGGCCGGCTACTTAGCTGGCTGGTTACCTTCTCTAGTGAATAAGAGACAAGGTAAAATCAACTTGGTGGTTCCAAGCAATTTTCCTGCTGTATATATAGACAGAGGCACACTATTTACATGGTCTGTGCGCGTGTGAAAAGAAGTATACATAACAAATGAGAAGTGTGCTGCGGGCTGCGCAGAAGCGTGGATTCCTCCTAAGCGCCCTTGGCACGGCATCTCGGCGCGGCATCTCGGCATAATAAGCGCCGAGATCACGTGATCGAAAAACATGAGATAAACAGTTCGCAAAAAATACTAAAAATAATAGAAAAAATAGGCGAATCCAGTGGTATGTTTTTAGAGGTTATAACAATATCCAATAGCCTTTATTGGTTACTAGCAATAAGCTGATAAGGTTTGCTGGGGAGCTTGGCACATATGCTACATTAGTAAGTTTGATACTTCTATATTCATCTTTGTCTGGGTTGGCTAAGCATAATAGCTCCACTGTACCTTGGCCTAATATGGGTTCCTTACCAGTCACGCCTGTAACATATCCTGTTGATTGATTATACTCACTGAATAGGCTTCTATTGTTTGCTATGTGAGTTGTTGTTCCACTATCAGCAATCCAGGTGTTTGTTGGCTTACTTCCATATATATTTGAATTCTCAAGGGTCAAGAACGCGTAGTTGGCACGGCTGTTATTGTCTTCAACAGCTATATGCGTCCTTGAATTGCTGTTTTGGGCTTTGTTTGGTGCGTTGAATTTTCTATTTGACCCTTTGCCATTGTTCTGACTGGGTTTGTATGCACCTCTACCTGGGCCCCTACATTTGGCTGCCCAGTGTCCTATCTTACCGCAGTTGTTGCATTTAGACTTGGACTTATCTGGTCCCTTACTGCCGGTATGTATAGGTTTATTGAAGCTTGCTTTGTTTGTACTAAAGAATGCTTTCCCTTCTGGGTTTTGGGCATTCTTTCTATGTGCTTTGGCTGTTATGCACAATCTAATGTCATTTACTTGGTTTGATAATGCGCTGTTATCTTGTAAATCAAATTGGAAACTTACTGATTGGGAGAACAAATCCCATGAGTCAGGTAAGCTTGCAATCAATGTTGTGATCCAGTTGGCTTCAGTGCATGAGCCGGGACTAATATTGTTTATTTGCTGGAACCATCCGCGCATGCGTTGGATGTGTTCCTTGATGTCTTTGCCATCAGTCATTTGGTGACTGAAGAACTTTCTTTGTAGGTCAATGAGTCCAACCGTTCCTTTGACTTGGTAAGTTGTTGCAAGGGCGTTCCAAGCGTTGGCGGACATTGTGCATCCTTGAATTAGGTTTAGTACACTTCTGTCAACTCTTAATCTTATATTAGATAATGCTTTTTGGTCGGCTTTAACCCATTTTGTGTACTTGTTGTTAGTTGCTGTATATTCATAGTTGGGCAATGGTTTGCCCTTGTCATCTTTCCGATTTCTTTTGGTTTTCAGCACAGTCTTGCTAGGTGCAATAATTGTCTTGTTTACGTAGCCATATAGATCAAGATCTGATAATATCTCTTCCATCTGTATGCGCCACATATTATAATTCTCAGTTCCCCAAAGGGGTGCAATCCGGTGCGTTCCGCTAGCTGCACCGGGGGCTGAAGTGCTTGCTACAGCTTTGGCCATGTTTAATGTACTTGAATAAGTGTGTTATATATCTATCTATCTACAGTTGGTTATTGAGCATACAATTGGGGCTCATAACCTGTTGAAATCCAATGTATATAGATGTATATATAAATGTATTAATTAAACTAAACTAAATCGTATACAAAAGTAAAGACAGTAAAAGAGAAGTAGAGAGAGAGGTGTAAGGATAGAGGGCTTGTGTGCGGGCCTTTATATATCCCAAGAAACCTACCAAGTCATATGGTAAAGTGCTGCGCATATGACTGCGTACTGAATGACTCATACTTACTGACTCGATTACTGCGCATGGAACATATTAGATTGTTCTAGTATGTTCCATGCGCAGTAATCAAGTCAGTAAGTACAAGTCATTCAGTGCGCAGTCATATGCACAGCACTTTACCATATGACTTGGTAGGTTTCTTGGGATATATAAAGGCCTGCACACAAGCCCTCTATCTCACCTTTTCTCTACTTCCTTTTTTTTTACTGTCTTTACTTTTGTATACAATTTAGTTTAGTAATACATTTATATATACATCTATATACATCAGATTTCAACATGTTCAATTGCTGAACCGGAAGCAGGGTATCTGGGGAACAAGGCGAGGGAAGTTAAAGAAACAGGCGTAGTTGAACTGCAAGCTCCTGTCATCATTGATGAGATTATTTGAGATACCTCGCAAACAAGTACATGTATGCAATAACACACAAATTACAATACGGTTGTGCAGTATATGTATACGTCACGGCAATGCAAAACAAGACATAAACCTGTCAAGTGCGCTTTTCGACTTGTTGGAGCCTCTTTTTGACTGTAGATATGATCATAACCCCTGATCCTCTCTGAAAGATTGCCCTTATTTGATTCTACCGGTAATCCCAAGTGCCATAATCCAAAGAAAGCAAAACGTGTGAGCTCCCAAGCATATGCGCATATTGGTAGCGCATATAACTCACTGATGAAACGTACAGGACCAACCAACTAGCTCGATATCATCTCATTTGATGGGACATTACCACAATGATCCCAGGCTTTCTCACAGTGCTCCATTGAGTGTTTACTGCTTTATGTAACCTACTTTGTTAGCGCGTTATTTTTGTGCAGGTAAAAAAAAACGCGGAATTCGCCTCAATCACATCAGATGGGTAACTAGCCACATGTGAAAAGTTCTTCAAGTATCTGACGGCGGATTATTCTTCTTTTTGCGTTGCCACCACTTCTCGAGTGTACCCTCAGGAACTAATTAAAAGAGCAACAAAGTCGCATTTCTTTTGGGTTTAGGATGGAAAGGCTAGTTCTGTAGTACTCCGGGTAACGCTTAAACTCAGTGGACTCTATTTCGGAATTATGATTTGTTTTGTACAGGCAAGTTTTGTTTTATTTCTGTAGCCGATCTCAGAATGTTCAAACGTTAGGCTCTGGGTGATTCAGCTGTATGGGAACCTAAGGCTCTATAGCGTTATGTTGTTCGCATATGCCTATGGTACACTTTTATGTTCAGAGTACCATTTTTAATACTTTAATCTTTCCACTTGACTCCGGCTAACTTTGCTGGTTTGACTAAGGGTTAATTTTCTTAGCCAGTTGGAGCTCATTAACTCAAATTCATCAATCCCACAATATTGCGCTCGGTAAAATAACCCTTTCGTGGCCCACAATATATGCGTATGGTCGTCCCGACTGTAATCTGTGGGTGAACCATATCCGCTAAGCCGTGGAATGCAGAAGAGCAGAATACGATGATTTCAGTCCAGTACTGGATGACCAGGAGACGACGAACACAGACCCGTGGCTTACTGCATGGAAATACAACTCAAGTATAACATTATTGAATTATGGCGTCTAGAATTCTGGGGACGAATGAACCGCAGTCCTTTCGTTAGCTGCTTTTCGACGGCCAAGATAGCCAAGGCTCAATCTTAATCAGGCACAGCTATGCAAACAATCAGGTCCGGCCTGGCGTTCGCGTTTCCCCTCGCGTTTCACCTTTTGGCACTTCGAGAACCAGATCGCCTAGCTGGTTCTTGGCTTATGGAACTAATCACAGGGTTAATCCAACGAACCGTGCCTGACTAGTAGAGAGATGGCTTTTTTCTTCCTTTGAACTTCTATGCCAGTTTGTGGTCATTTACGAGGTCCTTGCTTCAGCCGGCAATTAAACACTCGCGTAGTTTCCAAGTCGTTTTCATCTGTTTGGTGATAACTTCATGCTATTATCATCTCACTGATATGTTGCATTGGCGACCGGCTGGGCATTAGCATTAGTGACCGGCCTGGTCTCCCGTGGATTGCGTCCATATATAGGTCCTGAGCCGTTTTATTGGTCTTTTCAAACATTGGTTCTGGGCACATAATTCACATGTGTCGTATTGGGCCTAATGAGAGCCGAAATTTTTCAAGTATATAGCATTACAGATACAACAAACAAGACCTTTGGTGCTCTTTGAAAGGCCAAAAAAATATAGGTACGAATGAATTGTCAGGACATGGTAACGGGGGGCAAGGCGAATCCTGCTGACTACACTCAATTCGATCCTTCCACGAGTTTTCACTGGTGAACAAAGAGGGTCGATTGTATACAAATGCAGTGCTCACTAAATTCACATCAGCCTAGTGACGCAGTCCACGTTCGCTGAAATTCCAGTTACTCCGCAGCTGAGGCCATTGAGGGGGGGGGGGCCGAAAAGTTGAAAGCACGCGTCGATGCAGTCGTGGAGAAGGACAGTTCCTGTAACTGCCCACGCGGCGGACTGAATGGCCTACTCAATCATAGTCTTGGCCGGATGCGTTGGCAGCGACTCGCCCGCCTCTGATAGCTCAAAAGCAAAGCCAGACCGGCGATGATCAAATCTCAGGGATCACCCTTCTCTTGAGTCCAGACGCCGATCCTGAAATAAACCTACCCACGTGATGATCGGCACCCTCCAACTTGGTGCTAAACACTTTTTTGTACGCGGACGCGGTGCATGGTCGAGCCCGTTAATGTTGATATTTCACTCGCATAGCTCGCGAAAGCTCTCTCGAAGAGACCCGTCCCCAGAGTACAAAAACACGGTTTTAGGAACCATGGATTTGACGTGAAGGACAGGCAAAGTGACGGTATGCCAAAAAACACGTCGACTAAACAGCGGAAAATACGTCAAACCCCCGCACTCCCTTAGCCTTGCCATTCGGTGCCTGTTCTGGGTCGTTCCGCAGTTCAGATTTGGCCCTGCCCCATTCCAACACGCACCACACCCAGGTGGGCCAATCTATTTAACCCATGACTTCCGAGCCATCAACGACACGAAACTAGGATTACCCTCTTGCGTACTCGCTTCACCCTCTTTTCTTTCCGAGCACTCTTTGCTATACACTCCCTGACCATGCTGTCTTCGGTCGTTGCTGCCTTTGTTCTCGCCGCCTCTGTCAACCAGGTTGCGGCCAGCCCATCCCGACACCTCTACGCCGCTCGTGCGTACGCCCAAGATGCTCACCTTCTTGAGGATTATGAGACGTAAGCATATCTCACATCCGAGCCCTTTTTTCTTTCTAATTTGGTTTCGGTTGGAAAAGCTACCACGGCCGCTACCTTTCAATTGGTAAGTCTGTCAATCGATTTTTCAGTAACATGGTGCTGATCCTATTCCTTAGGATGTTCCTCTGCAAAGAAAAACGATCAAGCATTCTTCAAGGAGTGCTGCCATCCATTGCACAAGGGCGGGGAATTGTCTTCGGACAAGTGTAACGCATCCTCCAATCCTACCACCCCGGCAGCGCCCCAGCCTACTACTTCTGCATACGCTGCTGCCGCCTCCCCAGCCTCCAGCAACCCCGAAACTTACTCTGGTGGAGTGTATGTGTTTTTCTCGGTGTGCCACCACTTGACGCTGAAGTACACTCATTTCCTAGTGCCACCTATTACTACCAAAACGGAGCAGCAGGATCGTGTGGCAATTACAATTCGGATGACACCCCAATCGTCGCCGTGGACTCCCGTACTATGGATCCTAGCCTCTGTGGCAAAAAGGTTCGAGTCACTAACACCAACAACGGGAAATCGGTTGTCTGCACCATTGCAGATACGTGCCCTACATGCAACACCGCCACTTCGCTCGATCTCTCGACCGGTGCATTTAACCAAATTGCCAAACCAGAAGAAGGCATGGTTCCAATCGCTTGGCATTTCGAATAATTTATTTTGTCTGTTTCGGGATGTATCCGACTTGGCTAGGCTTCCGTATACATACACATTCATATCGCATTGTTGCATCCTTAGTCAATGTGCTCTTTAATAAAGACTTTCTGCTCTTCCGGAAAGTTATCGGGCGCTCGTTAGTCAAGCATCCAAATCATTCGCGTTGTTTGAATATGCACATTACTGAAGATTGAATCTGTTGGTAAGCTGCCGCAGTCGCGATACTGGCTACTTTTTTATATTTGACTATCCACAAATTTCGGATTGACTTTGAGGGATACTGCCGAGATAAAGATAGTGCTGAATTAGATGTTTCTGGTGAGAAAAAAAACCCACATGCATTACTTCTCTCATTCACTGCAATAAACAGGTTGCATTATCTAACGCACTAACTTTGATGGGGTCTTCCCATCGAAGGTTGTTGACTTATAGCTGGAGCTTACTGGGCGACGTTCCGCCCACATATGTGAAGAATACATGTATTGATAAACATGTGAGCCGCAGCGTGCTGATGCATCGCATGTGATACTTGGTGGAGGGCGGAGGTCGCGGTCGCGTGAGTCTATGCGCCAGACGCCATCCCATACGATGGTCTCGGAATGACATACCGAATACGAGAATTCAGCCTGTTCTCTCGTTTTTCAGCATTCACCCGCTGTACCTGCATTTTTGTCGCGTATCTAATATTATTTCGTTATTGATCAATCTTATTACATATCCACTTCTATCATTTATCTATATTGCGCGATTTTCTGCCACCCCAAGTCTTCGATCCGGACGGTCGCGGTCTTGGGCCCTCCCGTTTTTGCCACTTACAGTGCCCACATAGCATACATAAGATTGTATCAGACCGAGGCGTAGGTTCAGTCTACACGATGAACCCCCAAAAGTACGGAAAATCCGCACTTTGGGGGTCTACCATACCAAGTAGTACACTTTAGTCAGTGGTACTGTACCTGTACATGCAGCGACGAGTGCAAGCCGGAGAAGTCTGAATGATGCGTTTGAGGCAGTGTAATCATGGAGAGTTATATTTCTCCGCCGCTATTATCCTGGGTGCGGGGGTTATGGTCATACGCCTTGTATATCTCGCCGACTTTCCGGCGGTTACGCGTTGAGCTTCTCTTTCTATTCTTACTTAACCGACGGTGATCAACTTGGGTGACCAATAGCAAGGTCGCACTTTTGATTGTAGTCCAGCAAATCTACCAGAATGGCTGTGGGGCTCAGTGAGCCCAGGACCTCCGGAAATGGGCTTACTATACGCTCACGCCATCATGAATAGGTTGTTCCGAGGCAACGTCGAAGAAAAGGGTATAAAGTATTCGTGTTCCCAAATGGCTTTAGATGCCACCTATCTCTTGTGAATCATCTGCTAGTAAAATGAAGCTCGCGCTAGTAGCTTTAGCTGGTGTTGCCTCCGTCACAGCTCAGGTAGCGGTGCCTCCTTGGGGTACATGCGGCGGCATCGGGTGGACTGGTAAGCAAATCAATAAATATAGGCCTCATTGTCCCTATTCAGTGAGATTAAATCATCCTAGGCGGTACAACTTGTGTGGCGGGCTGGTATTGTCATGAATGGAATCCATGGGACTCCACGTGGTGCGTTTGGATAGCTTTGTATAGGTTCTTAGCTTGCACTAATTTTACCTAGTCAACCAATTCCAAAAACCACGAGTTCTTCTACCGCGGTTCCTGCATCTACTGTTGCTCCAGCATAAGTGGTATGATGGCGATTTGCGGTGGCCAGAAGTAAGAGGACGAGGGACCCTTTGATTGAAGATAGAAATATTGTGACTAGAAAAGAATGCCATTTTGTTTCTCACAGAAAAAGAGATTATACATGGGAAGTATCCAGGCGCTCGCATGGTTAATGTAGAAATAACTTGTACATACTAGAACAATCTAGTATCTTCCATGTAATCGAGTCAGTGCGAACTAACCAATAAGCTATATGCGCAGTAAAGCGCAGTAAGTACGCGTCACCCCTATAAGTGACTCGACTGGTTGGTTCACGGGTATATAAGGTGGCTTGTTCTGCCTCCTAACGACTCATCCCATTCTCTCTCAATCTCACTCTCGTTCATACTTTGTAATTAGTTAGATCTTAATATATATTTGTTTCTATATACAATTTACTTCTTTCTACAGTTAAGGTTTCTGATCGAACCTACTATAAAGCCCTATCCGAGCAAACCGCTAGAGACACATACGTTATATTATATTTGGAGCCAATTTGTGAAATATGTTGGCTCCGAGTGAAAAAAGGGTGGTTGTTGCGTGTTCTGGCGATTTATGGAGGCGCATATACCCGATATTTTCTGAAGTATGATCGAATTTCTGGACAATTACAATGCGATTACGCTTGAATACGAGAAAAGATTTGTATTAAGGCCACGAGCTAAGTATGACTATTGGATCAACTACTCTTTGAGATTGTCAGCATACCTAAGGGTATCAGTCTGCTTCGCGGTAATCGGACGAACTAGAATTTCAATGGGGCACTAGTGACTGGCGGAACCTATAGCGAAGCAGATCGACGCAAGGAGACAATCAAAGACATATATGGGCATGCTTGCCTCCGAGCAGGCCGGTGCATTTATCCGACTGGATTTGTTCCACAGATTCAAACAGAGTCCCGGACTCGGGTCGCTTCTACGCCTAAGCGCTTAGCTCTCAGCCGCAGTCACGTGCATCCGTGGGCATCACGGAGATCACCACATCATACTGATACAACGCTTTAATCGACGTTTGAGTGGATCTTCACTCTTGGGATAAACACGATAAAAATGTTCGCTGGTCGAAACGACGCTTATGTCGACTCGGAGACGAGGACTTTTTGTCCGAGTGTGTCCGGATGAGTCGTATAAAAGTTGCTAAGGTTGGCTGGTAAGCATTATCACAGTAGTTCCACCTACCTGCTTAACAAGTAGCTCTAACACAAAACACAATGAAGTTCATAATTGCCACCTCTGTATTTGCTCTTGCGGGCTCTGCACTTGGTCGTACCTTTACGGTCTATAATGCTTGCCCCTTCACCATTTGGCCTGCCGTCTTCGTGCGTATTTTTCGTCTCCCCATTTTACAAGTAAATGACCGAAGTTTGTGTTTTATAGACTGATCTCAATGTCGGATCCGCTGTCCCTGGGATTGAAACTGGTTGGGAGGCTCCCGCTTGGAGCAAGCGCACGTTCAACGTGCCCGATAACTGGAAGGCCGGCCGTATCTGGGGTCGCCGCAACTGCAACTTTTCCTCCAACCCTGGCCCCAACTCTTGTCTTTCGGGCGGGTGCAATGGTGGATTAAAGTGTGACTCTCGCACTGGTACTGGGGTTCCTCCAGCGAGCGTTGCGGAATGGACTTTGAGCGCTGGTGACGGCCAGGATTGGTACGATGGTAAGGACTTGAGTCAGCATTTGAGTGTGTTTTATTATCTAATGAAATCGCCTTAAACAGTGTCCCTGGTCGATGGCTATAATTTGCCTATGCGTATTTCGAACAGCGCTGGCTGCCCCGTTGCCGAGTGTGCTGTCGACCTTGGCCCGAACTGTCCTGCTCCTCTGAAGGGGCCCTTCGATTCCAGCGGCTTCCCCGTTGGCTGCAAAGTGCGTTTTTCATCTTGCTGAATCTGCTACTCAAATTAATAACTACGGCTCCAGTCTGCATGCGCTGCGAACCTTGACGGGAACCAAGCCAACTCAAAGAACTGCTGCTCTGGCCAGTACAGCACTCCTGCGACCTGCCCCCCGAGCGGCGTTTCGTACTACTCGTACTTTAAAAACGCCTGCCCGCGCTCATATGTCTATGCTTATGACGAGTCGAGCAAAACTGCACTCTGGACTTGCCCCACCTCGAAAAAGGCTGACTGTGAGTTTTTACAATCGAATTGGACAAGGAGATATCTGATTCATGTTCCAATCCAGACACTCTTACTTTCTGCCCTTGAGCGATCGAATATGGCTGATATTTGGATAGCTGGCTGGATTTGAAGTAAAATTTTCACTTTTATTTTTATAGCAACTTGACAATGCGATGCTTGTGTGTTGTCTTGGCCATTCCTAATGAGCTGCCTATAAGAAAAGCGTGTTCCAAGGAGGCCGTTGTTGACTCGATGATTCAATTGGTCCCTAGGCATCATACTCTTTGGAATCATCAAGTTATGACCGGTCATCCAGGTACGATATTACTGGAGAGTGCTCGTTTCCTTCAATTCGCGTCCTCCATTTTGAATATCATGCCGAAGAACCCCATTTCTGCCAGTTATTCTAGATCTATTGGCGCGAGGCTTTACGAGACGGCGGCTTCGCCCTTCGATTCTCTCTTCTGGGCGGGGTAAAACTTATTTTCTGGGGGGAAGGGCGACATCAGCTACCAAAGAAATTATGGGCCCATTGAACCGATGTAAGTGACTTGAAAGAACCTAGCGCAAATGTAATGGACGGACCCAAATTGTTGCCAAGAAAGTTGATTTGATATTGTCCTTGCTGCTTTCCTCGACTCATCCGCTCCGCCCCACGAGGCAAAACACGAAGATCAAGATAAGAATGTATACCAAAACAACCCCGGGTAAAGTAAAATACAAAACGTACGACAGATCATAAAATGCGTATACAGTTATGAATATTTCAGAAACAACGGCATCAATGTTCAAATAGCTCATCAAGTCGTACATGCGATTCAAATGACGTTAATTGCGTGCAAACCCGAGTAAAATTTACTTTGGATATGCATATCTCTTATCAGAACCAGACCTTGTAGTGTAAGGGTTGCGGGAACTATAGGACTGTGTTGCGTACGTCGGGGTGGTAGGTTGAGATTGCTGATACCCGCCGCGAGAAGTTGTAGGTTCATGATATCCCCCACGAGGAGTTGTGGGCTCGTGATAGCCTCCTCGGGGAGTTGTAGGTTCATGGTACCCAGCCTTGGTAGATTGAGTTGGGTAAGCTGCTTGAGGTCGTCCCACGGGGGTTGAAGTGGGATAGTAGTGCCCCTTGGGAGGAACGTCGGGTGGTAGGTGCTGAGTGCTTGCGCTTCCTCCGCCATGGACCATGCGCACGGTGCTCCCTCCGTTCTCTGCCATTCCGTGCTTTCCACCGTTGTTCCACACTACACTCTTCCTGCCTCCGCGAGCACGCTTCCTCCTCAGGTATAGCCATCTCGATAAGAGGATCAAGCATAACAGCACAAAGAAGCATGCAATCGCAATTCCGATGATGTTCGGAATGGCTATGGGGCAGAGATCAGTTACAGCCTACAGAGATATACGAAAAAAAATGCATACGTAGACCAGGAGAGGATGATTCATTGCTCGTGGCTTGTGAGATAGAGGCAGTCGGCGCAGTGGCGGTGGTCGACTCCATTGTATGAGCTGCACGAACGTTAAATGCAGGAATCCAACAGTTTGAGGGCAACCAGAAGAAGTCAAGTGCACGAGAGCAGGTTTAAGTACAGGATTTTTCGTGGCTCCACGCAATATGACGGTGCCAGCCAAGGAAGAGTACAGAACGAGGCCAGGGCGTGTCGGGGTTCAATCACACGTGTGGGGTCATTGTCCGATTGAAGCTGGGCGCTTGTCTGTTTGGAGCGAAGGCAAATCAGGAATGGACGTAAACATACGTCATTGTTCATGGCACAATTTCTGGCCGCATACAGACCAATCAACTGAGTCGATACTCCTGATAATGGCGAGTATATGCTCATCTCTAGAGGTGTAGTCGGTAGATCATTGTACTTGGGCACTCAAATTCCGCCAGGGTGCAGTCGTTCGTGATATCAAACACCCAGTACAGTGAATTATAACTAATTATGGATTTAATCAGCACCCACGTGGATACTGAGCTTCTCAAGTTCAGTGCGAAATTGACTCTTGATTATTTTTCGTCTCGAGCTTGGGCGAGTGATACTCCACTGTAGTGACGTATGCTTCGGACGGTTGGCCTCAACCGTTCAACGACGTCTGTGCGGGCGTTTTATATACGTTAGTTTATCGTCTGATCAAAGACCAATTCTGTTTCTGGCATGGCAAAATATTTCTTGTGGGAAGGCACGAACATACTACTGGAGGGTGTTTCTACCAAGGTCTGTTGAGAAATTCAAAACAATCATTGATACGAATCTGAGAGCGGCATCCTCTATTTTACAGCATAATTATGTGTGTCCCACGATAGCCTGAGGTATATACAGTTCCTCTAATTGCTTGATTTCTTCTTCCGTAAGCTTGACATGGATACTACCTGTTAGCGAGCAAACGTTTAGAAGAGCAAGAGCGTATTCCAAACAAAATCTACTAACCAACGATATCCTCTAGATTCTGCAAGTTGGTGGTGCCGATAATTGGCGCGGTCATCCCGTCCTTTGACAAACTCCAGGCGATTGCGACCTGAGCCATACTGATACCCTTGGATTTGGCGACTTCTTCAACGCTACACAAGTAATGAGTTATAAAACCATATGACTGTGATGCCGGATTGGGGCAAAGACCTACCGAGATATAATCTTATTGTTTGCCTCCTTGGTTTTATCGAGGTATTTCCCCCATCTAGGATAGCAAGAAGGCTCAGAATAGGTATCATGCTCAACAGTCAAGGTAGACTCACGCATCCTTCTGGGACCTGTCCGTTGCCTCAGATTGAGAAACTGGACGACCTAATTGACCCCTGGCAAGTGGGGACCAGGGTATCATCCCAACGCCAAACATCTGTGACTTCCTAAGTATGTCTCCGCTACATGGGGTATACCAATTTACCTTCAAAGTTGGAATCATCTCTCGTTCCTCTTCCCGATAAAGTAGACTATGATGGTTCTGCATTGAGATGAACGGCGTCAATTTGTTGTTGATTGCATAGTTTTGCATCGCGTGGAACTGGTAGGCGTGGCAACTTGACATTCCAATATAGCGAGCATAGCCCGCTTGCACCACATCATGAAGAGCTTGCATAGTCTCTGCGATGGGGGTGTCGTAATCGAAACGATGGCATTGTAAGACGTCAACATAATCAAGTTGGAGTCGTTCAAGAGAGTGCTTGACCGCCTCAAAAATGTGCTACAGAATAAACATTGAGACCATAGCAAGTTTTAGAGTATTGTATGAACTTACTTTGCGACTTAGACCCGACTGGTTGACATATCCGTTGGCTTCGGCTTGCGATCTGTCCGCAAACTTGTCCTTGGGAGTGCGTCCAACAGTGGCATAGAGCTGGCAAACAGATAAGTTAATAATAGTCATTCTGATACGACCAGTTGACATACTTTAGTCATGACGACTATCTCATCCCGAGGAAGATTGAGCTCTTTGATGGCCTTCCCAAAAATTCGCTCGGACTCTCCATTGGAATAAACATTGGCAGTATCAAAGGTTTGAATACCCAATTCGTAACTAAATGAATTGTCATGAGTTTGGGCAAGATGGATTGCTCACTATGGATACTCACGCTTTTTTAATATGTTTAATTGCTTCCTCTTCCTCTAGAACCCATTCGGCCCAGTCTTTGCTACCGTAGGTCATGAGACCAAGGATGATCCGCGACACCTTGAGACCAGAGTTGCCCAAACGGACTAATAATCATAATCAATCTTAGGATGAGAGATCTCTACTACAGAAACACATACCATAGGTCATCTTCTTTTGGCTTTCCTGCCCAGACATGATATGCTCTTTGGGTGTGTTAACGTTAGGGATGGTAGTGATCTGATCGTCTAGACTCGAATAGTGCGGTATATATACCCACCTATTCATTTATAATCATTACCAATCGGCCGCCGGAGCATAAGGAGTGCTGACTGAAAGGACCAAACTATACACAGTGCATGACGCGTCTCCTCTTTCGAAGGTGGAGGCCATTGGTACATCTTCTATAAATGAACTTCCGATCGTGATGTAGATGGCTATCACATGACCTAATTCGGGCTTCGTAACTCCCGCGCCGATCAGTGCATATATACGCACTGACTACCAGCCTGACTGAGGCTTCATAAGTAAAGAATGGTTTGCTGTGGTTCTAATGGTCTCATGAATCATCTATTTCAAGTAGCTTCATTTTTTTTTTTTTTTTTTTTTATAAGATATATGCATGATACACTTCGGAAACTGATCCGGACCCTGATTTGACCTATGTAACTACCTCTTTGAGCGTTTGAATTCTTGGGTTGCGTACTTTAAGGGAGAAAGTATTGAATAGGTTTACGCAGTGTAAGGATCGGGTGACCTCGGGGCCCGGCTTCGAGGTCCCCGAGCCCTCATCTCTACCTAGGTACAAGTGCACAATAGAGCTGCCGTAGCCACGCAGCGCACAGACTACGCAGGTAATACGGAATAACTCGCAACGGAAACATACTCCATGCATATGTGCTGGGCTCACGACCTTTAATGACCTCACGAATGCACGAGCGAGTGTATGCACTTGCTACTCATGTGAACAAAGAATTGATCTTAGTTACTTAGAGACTCGTGATACTTGTAATTGAATCATTTTAGAATCCATCGACTTCGACAGCCGGACTTACTCGATAGCTTTAAAGCATATGCTCAGGCTCTTTATATCTCACTAGTTTCTTTGATCGTAAAGTTACATTATATATCACTCGTTCCATATAACCTTGCACACAGCTTTACTTTACTTATAACCAGCTCGATTGGATGACCAAGTTCATGTAATGTCATCTTGTTGAATTTTTGGCTGCTTTGACTTGCGTAGTATTTGGTGGATATACATTCTGTCATCTCATCATGCCATCGAAATATCTCAATATTGATGGGGCCCAAAGCAAAAGTTTGATATTCAATGAGCATGATCTATAGCAAGCCACATACTTGGATCGCAATGAAGCTAATTGCGATTATCATGAAAACTATGCCAGGCGTCTAATGCCTGCACAGGACATCCCAGTACGGTGGGAGACGAGCGTGCAGGAACAAAATAATTGACACAGGAATATATAGAACCCCTAAATGGAAGAGGGACGGAAAGCCTCGACCATCGAAGGCCTCATGATCACCTGAGGGCGCTAGCGCGCCGCACATCTAACAATCTTTGGCAGGATCAGTTTCGGCCGGTCCAGGCGCACTTGCTGACATGGGTTGAACAAATCTCTCGCATGTCTTCGAAAGTTACTGATTCAGCATATAGGGAATATCCACAAAATTCAGCACAAGGTAAGTTCGCATGCATACCTGGCGCAGTCAGCACCGTTAAGCCTGTATGTATTAGACACTAAATCCGGCATTTACGTTTGAACATATGAGGTCACGTACGTCTCCCTTTACCAATGCCAGCGTGCAGGCGGACCTAACTTATACTATTATGATGGTGGTGAGAGTACACATTGTTATATATGGAATAAGCTAAATATCCGCTTGTGAATGCTATGATCCTGGTAGGTTGGAGCCTTTGAGATGATCCCTCAAAGGGTGAGGCTTTTTTCTCGATTATTCCGGCATAGATTTTACATCAGAAGACTCAACTTCTTGTTGCTAGAGTTCAGTAATCAGCAAATTTTGAAACCAGCATCTTAAGATTTGACCATCCAAAAAAATAGAGACAATTATTACCACGCTTATCCAACCTTTCAAATTTGAGCCGGGTGCCGCACCAACTAAATGGTTGTTGGCGGGAGCAATGGCCCCGTATCCGGTTGGGACCAAGGGTTTGGCTGGAGAAGGTGTCTGCCCAGGCCTTCCTTTGAAGGTCCCGGTTTTATAACTTCTTGCCAAAGAATTTAACACATAACAGATTGGTTGAGCCAGATGCATCATACACCTGATTCATAAGGAATACGCGAGCTTAGTCTCCGATTGGGGTGCTGGCGAGAGTTTATGGCTTGAACCATGGCCCAAAGCATTGCTCAGTCTATCTTAACTTGGTTTGTTTCACTCGAGCTCTATAAAAAGTGGCTCGTTACGATTTCAGCTCTACGGGGCCCCGAAAATCTCGGGAGCGCTCCGGCACCCGCTATGGTCGGCGAGCATTCTGGGGCGTTTGGTATGAGGTTCGGAAGTGCTCGTGGAGTGCTCCCAACCGCTCGCCGGGCGATCCTGATCCATCTGATCCTAACGAGGAGGTTCCCAAAACTGGAGCACTCCAGAGCGCTCCCGGGTTTTTGGGGCCTGCGTAGAGACAACACTGAGACTGAGCCTCAGCTGACTCAGCACACTGTTACGAATTATTGGCTTACGAAGATCAACTCTCTCTTTTGCTCGCTGCTCGTGCCGCTACTTATATAAAAAGTTTTATTATTTTTATAGCTATACATGGGGACAGAAAGGACGTGAGATAGGATCTATTAGATTAATACTGATCTTTGAATCATGGACCGAGGCCGAGACACAATGGGCGCCACGGGCCCAGCAAAAGGCTTTTTGGTCAATTTTCCAGGTTGGAAGGCACGCTCAACTATGAATCGTAGACCACATAAATATCATTAGCAATGTTTTCGGAGGCGTGTAGGCAGTCCATAGAGGCCAGAGGTGTTTTATACGCTATGAGATATTCGCGCTGAATGTTGATATGAGATCTAGGTCACCAACATGTTAACGTTGCTCGACTGCAAACCTTTCTATAGTACCTCGAGATCTCCATGGGACGTTTACTTATTGACCAATGCTTGAACCTGCCGTCAGCCACCTCTCGTTAACGTTAGCATTCATTACAACCACTTGGTCCCCGATGCCATATTGATCATTGGGTCGCTTCATCTTTTACCCAATATCAGAGTTCATTGATCTTATCAAATACTGATAGTCTACAGGAGGCCTTCTCCAAGTGTTGGAATTGGAATAGTCGAGAGGGACAGCCGAAGACTATTCAAAGATATATCTGTGCCGTCTTTCTCCGAGCTCGATCGAGTTGTATCCGATGGGCATCACCCTTCAATTGATCGTCTCCAATCAATCCAGCTCGTGAACTATTGTCATACTGGTTGGATGGAGCCTGGACTTGCATCATCTTATCGCTCATATTTCACAATGCGGCCAATATTAATAACGAGATGACACAGATTCAGGAACCCATTCGGTTGTTCGGGCCATCCGGGCACTGCTACCCGAGATACAAGCCCAAAATCATACTAGTATCGGGCTTCTCCCCGCGTAGTGTTGGCCCATAAAGATCAAGTCGGGTTCTCGAGAAAATGCTCAACGAATCTTTGAATGGCTTGGTCTAGTGTTTATACATTGGGTTTAGTACTTGTGCTCCTACGTGGGGTGAGTGCAAAGGATCCGCTTAGCATTTCTCAGTCCGAATGGGGCGCGTTCAACGCAACGCTTGGAGGACGCTTGGGTCGAGGGGTCCCTTTTGCGCGGGATTGCTTTGAGAGCGTTGATTTTGGGGTTGGCCCAACTGCTCCGGGTACCCAGTGCTCTACTGTTCAAGCCAAGTACCCTGATAATGGTACGTCGCCAAACCTTTGCCATGGATAATTATGTGACTTGCTTTATTCTAGCATTTCGTGCTCAGCTGTACGGCCCGAGACAAGTAGTATGTTCAATTTACTCAATATTCTGGTACACGCTGCTGATTGCATTTGCCAGACTCAATGGGAAATATGCCAAAAAACGAATGAAGGCTGCTTATTGGATTCTAACAATCCAACCAACTCCAGCGCATACTCGCCTCCTGCGGTTTGCCACCAGGGCAGTGTGTCGCCTTACTACGTGAGGGCATCGTGTACTTTCTTCATTAGTTCTATATCAAAATTAATCCTTTGTGTGCAGGTTGATGTCCGGAATCCAAATCACGCAGTCAAGGCATTTGAGTTTTCTAAAAGAACTGGCGTACCGATATCAATAAAAAATACAGGGGCAAGTCGCTATGGGGAGCTTGTAATTTCCCTCACTTACCGATACTCTCTAGCACGATTTTCTGGGGCGGAGTAGTGCCCCTGCAACACTGTCTTTGTGGGTGGGCACCATTTTTATCATATCTTCCCTACACAATTAAATCAGTTAACAATCATTTATTAGACCCAGAATATCAAATATGTATGTCATGTATGCGCGAATATTCACAATTGAACTAAGTATCTTGTATAGATCACTTATTCGAGCTCCTTCACCCCCGAAGGATGCAAAGAAAAGTACAAGGGTGTCCCTACATTGACATATGGGGCAAGTAACAAGAACTCCACCTGAGCGACTGAGACTGATCCGATCCTCCTTTCAGGCCGGCCAAGACATGGATTCGTTATTCATTTTTGCTGATCAACATAATATAACGTTCATTGGGGGAAGTTGGAGAACAGTAGGCGGCCGGTGGATGGGCACAGGTGAGACTAAGACCTCTGGAAACATTCTCTGTTCTCTTATATATATCAATAGGGTGGTGGTCACTCGGTCCTGACGAATACTTACGGCCTGGGAGCCGATCGAGTCGTTCAGTTCAAGGTAGTCACCCCCGATGGCCTTTATCGTACCGCCAACGCCTGTCAGAACAAGGATTTATTTTGGGCTCTGCGGGGCGGTGGGGGTGGGACTTTTGGCCTGGTATTGGAAGCCACTAGTGAAGTTGCTCCTAAGCCGATACCCACAGTCGTAAGTCTTATGCCTATCAGCTGAGTCTGGACGCTACATAACAATTTTCTTCAGAGCTTTTCATGGAGTCTTACTCCCACACCAGAGAACCTAAGGTCATTCATGACTATCCTTGTGGAAAACGCCGTCCGCTGGTCACAAGAGGGATGGGGAGGATACGTGTATACCCCCGCAGGCATCATTGCGAATCCCCTCCTTAACGCGTCACAAGCAGCACAGAGTCTAAAACCCATTACTGACTTTTTCAAGAACGTGACGAATGGCGCTGGAGGGGGCGCTGGGAGTGGCGCTCAAGGGCAATGGGCGGAATACTCGACCTTCTTGCCACTTTTTACGGCAATTGTGTCTGGGTCTGGTATTGTAATCAATTTTTTTCTTTCAGCTATTACCAAGTTATTGATGCATTAAGTTTAGCCGAATCCAAAAAACCGCGCAATTGCTTCGCGTCTCGTCCCCAGATCCCTTTTCAATCCAGCCAACTCCTCCGCTCTCGTCGAAGCAGCACTTGAAGTGATCACGCGCTCGTCTGGTACCGCTTCGTTCTATTTCGCTACTCCGTTTTTGTACGACGTCAAAAAAACTCAACAAGGGGACTCGAGCGTTACTCCCGCTTGGCGGGATGCGGTCTGGCATGCTTTGGTTGATATCGAGTGGCCCTGGGATGGAGGAGCGGAACAGGCAAAAGCGACATATAAAAGGCTAGTTACGCGATGGATCCACTCAGGAAGCTTACGCCAGGAGGGGCGCATACCAGGTAAGTGATTCCTCCACTGCCACATGTAGGATGAACTCTGAGTCTTGGCTGTAGAATGAGGCGGACGTATACGAGCCGGATTTTGCGCAGTCATTTTGGGGGTCCAACTATGCTAAGCTCCTTGATATAAAGCATAAGTATGATCCTGACGGTTTATTGGACTGCTGGCATTGTGGTAGGTTTCTCGCTTAAACTATGTGATGATGGGTCATCGGAATTGATTGCCCCAATTTCAGTTGGATGGAAAGGCAATAAGACGCCGATCGCATCCTGTTATCTGTAGCCTCCGAACGAAGTGAATACTCCAAATTTTGGGACACCTTTTCCCATTGTATTTCTGTATATAGGTTTGAGACTACATATCAATGCATGACTTTTGGATATTTCGCAACCCAACCAGACAATCATAGCACATGCGTTGATTCCCTAACCCTAGATATAATCAAACGAATATATTGCGCATATATTCGTTGGGTAGTTCTTGCTTATAAGCTCCAGTAGAATTTTAGTGAAAATTCCAACCTCACTCAACAAGCAGGCCAGGACAAGTCCCAAAATTGGGAAATGAATTATTAGATCGACCTTTGGACTGAAAGTCAATTGGCCAAGCGGATATGGCTGCTTATCCTAGGCCTTATGGGGATAAATCTTTATGATTCTATCAGACTCTGCCGCTCATTTCCTGATGATGCCGTAACACAGCTACGGCTGGTCATCACCAGCTTAGTACAAGCTACTAAGGTAGCTCGGTATCCTAATATTCCGACCAAATTCCACTCCGCCAGATGTACTGATCCTTGGTCCTTTCAACGACCCATCGGTGCCCAGAGCCCCTCATGACACTGTACTTTAGGCTAGCACTTATTCTGCGCAAAATGCAAACCGGTGAGGACATTCGGGCTGCTATACATTAATTGCTCCGAGTCCTGAGCTCTTTCTCCATAGATACTTAGCGAGACACTCACAAATCTCCAAGAAACGTTGAGCGAGGCTCGAGTTGAGAGCAGTGTCGCGGTACATGCGTCCGGTTGATATAATAAATTATCCTTTACTATCAAAGGGGTGGAATTTAATCACTTTCTGTCCCTCTGGACCAGATTCCACTAGCCCCCTGTAATTATCCAGTCGAGAACCAGATATTCATAGTTCCTGCGCTTGAAACTCGATTTGTTAACGTGATTTCTGTGCGCAGCTATTTGAGCTAAATCGTTAGTCGTAGAGGTGTCCATCCATGAGCTCTGAATATGTGCGTGATATGACCGGATGGTTCATGTTTTCATTCACATACAGCAGGATTTAAGCTCAAGGCTCAAGTGAAATTTCAAGTCATAATCACGTAATCAGTAAGCATGCAGACCGCCCGTCCTTTCACTCCACCACCACCGGCCGTCACCGGATTACCCCTTGCATGCCTAATACCAAGCTCAGATTTATGACCTCACCGCCCAGAAGGGTGGCAAACAGTTGATTCGGTTGAAGTGTGCACGCTGGCTCTTGGATTCGAGGATCTAGAACTTGACGAATTCCCTCCTTCGATAATACCGGCTTTTCCTTCCGCTAGATTCGCCCGCACAATTACCTATCACTAATTCTGCAACTATCGATGACGTCTTTTACGCTATAGATTGTGCATTATTACGGGGAATATAACGAATGTCTTGGCCATCTCTGAAACTGGTCATACTAACTTGGAGGCTGTCAGCATCTCGGGACGATAGTTTTTCGGCGCTTGGGTTTCTGCTTGGTTCTCACTAGAATCTAGGTTTGGGTAACTTGGTATAATATCTGGTTAATTGTAATATACTTGAACTTGAATGGTGGCGGCCTTCTACACCCTTTTCAAGGCGCCCTGGATCTTCGATTCATCCCTTGGAACGTCATATGATAGAGTATGGAAAACACAGGCAATATAGATCATATTCTTCCTGAATGAATGGTGATATGATGTTAGCGCTACGTCACTGCTAGCAGAAGGTAGGCTGCCGCGACCCTCTCGGTTCACACGCTAATATTTCTAAATCGGTAGCCGGGGAAAGCAAACAGGAAGTTACCAATCCTAAGCCAAATTTTTGCAGGCCTCTCTTGTAAGTCTTGCTGATCGCGGAGAATCAGATTACACATAGAATCAACTATCTCTGCCGATTGTTTTCTCAACTTCCATCAGCGCCTCGAAGTTACCCCTTGGGTGGGTACCTGCATGACAGTTCCAGCTCGACACCGACACTTGTGAGTAACTTGGAAATACGAAGCTCAATAAGAGTCTCACTGACTATTCAGGCTGAATGTTTTAGTTGTTTCTCCCGAACAAACCGACCAACAGCCTTTCACTAGATTGATAGCCTAGCTAGCCGGAGTCATTCATTCGGCCGGCTATCGCTTACATAACACAAGACCTTAATGTCCACGTGCGACACAATTCAACCAAAGGAACCACGCTGTCCGATCGTACCTTGCCGACTTCTCCCCGTGAGGGATATAAAACCCGAGCAAGAACCCAAGATGTTCCTGTTTCCGTCTTCTCCCCTCCTCGCTCGACGATGGCTTACCCCGCGGTGTTGGCGGCCTTGGTGGGATTCGTAGTGGCCAGAAGCCCGTATGATTTACCGGAGTCAGAGTGGGCTTCGTTAAATGCAACGGTTGGAGGACGACTGGGGAGAGGTGTACCATTGGCCAGGGATTGTTATGCTCAAGCTGGAGTCAATGTCACGGGGCCGGCGGCAGGGTTAAACTGTGCAACAGTGCAGAGCAAGTATGCGACTGACAGTGAGTGGGCATTTTGGGCGATAGTGACCGGAGTTAACAAGTCGGATCGGAAGCCTGGAGAGCTGGTATTTACGGGGCTCGGATGGAGGTGCGTTTCTTCCATTTATTCACGTTGATGGTAGTGCTAACCGGCTTCTAGTTACAATGGGAAACGTGCCAAAAGACGAACCAGGGCTGTTTACTCGACCCCAACAACACCAGCAATGCGACTGCGTTTTCAGCACCACGAGTGTGCGACCAAGGTAGCATATCTCCGTACTATGTAAGTGCCTTGCAAGAACCACTATCCTTGCGTTGGTTATTTCTTCCACGTGCCCAGCATCATTCCCACTTCTTCCTCCTGTGCCCCCACCGGCCCTTAATTGTGCACCGTTTCTCACACTACCATTAGATTACAGTCAAGACCGCAGCAGACGTAACTCAGGGATTCGCCTTCTCAAAAAGGACGGGCGTGCCGCTTTCAATCAAGAACACCGGCGTGAGTTGGGTTGCTTGTTTCGGCTCACTCGGCTTTCTGATAGAGTTTCTCTCTTTCTGTGTCGGGTTTGGTTCTGGGATATGATATTTGGTCCCGCTGATAGCATGACTTTACTGGGAGAAGTAGTGCGCCGGGAACGTTGGCATTTTACGTGAGTTCGAATTCTATATCTTGCCCCCTGAAACAAGTCGGACTTATGACCGCCACTCTTTAGACGAATAATATCAAATATGTAGGCAGCGCATCTCTGTACTCAGGATTATCAGACTGAACCCGCAAGTAGATAAACTATTCAGCGGCTTTTGTTCCAGAGGGATGTAAACAAGACGGCGCCCCGGCCTTGACTTATGGCGTAAGTCTGAACCTTCGGCAGCCGCGACTTTCTTCTCATTGTCACTTAGGCTGGACAAGACTTGGAGTCTTTATTCCTTTTTGCTGACAAGAACAACCTCACGTTTATCGGCGGGAGTACCAGGACTGTTGGTGCCGCTGGAGGTTGGGTCCAGGTCAGTTATCTCTTCTTGTGTAGTCATCAGCGTTACGCTAATTCATTTACAGGGCGGAGGTCATGGAATCCTTACCAACACATATGGTTTGGGCTCCGATAGGGTTCTTCAGTTCAAGGTCGTAACTCCTGACGGGCGATCCCGAGTCGCCAATGCTTGCCAAAACCAGGACCTTTTCTGGGCATTACGAGGTGGAGGAGGCGGGACATTTGGCGTTGTGCTGGAAGCGACGAGTCAGGTTGTACCTAATCCCGTGGGCACAGTGGTATGTCCTTGCGTTAATTCTTTTGGTAGGATTTATAACGATGTCTGTAGTCCCTTCGATGGCAACTTGTCCCCACGCCTGCCAACATTCAAGCCATGTTCAAGATTTTCGTTGAGAACAGCGTTCGATGGTCTCAAGAAGGCTGGGGCGGATTCCTTTACCCTACGACTTCCCTCCTTGCCAATCCACGGTTGAACAGAACAGCGGCCGAGGCCAGTCTCAAACCCCTGACCGACTTCTTGAGAGGTGTGCCGGATGGCGCGGGTGGGAGCGCCGGGAGCGGAGCACAAGTTCAGTGGAGCCAGTATGACAGTTTTTTACCGCTCTTGTCGGCTATTGTAACAGGATCCGCCACTGTGAGTCGAATCTGGCTGCATAATATTAATGTTCGAATTTTTAACAAGTCACACCAGACCAAGCCCCGAAACTTCGCCATGTCATCCCGCCTAATTCCCCAAACAGCATTCTCGAACGCAACCTCACTGCTTGCCGCCATGCTCCAATCGTATCAAACCGCCGGAGGGAGCGTTGCGTACTATATGACTACCCCATTCTCGTACCAAGTCCCCAACACTGAGCAAGGAAAAACGAGCGTCACCCCAGCGTGGCGAGGGGCCGTGTGGCACGCCATCGCCTCTTCTTCATGGGGCTACGATGCTGGACCAGACGTTGCCAAACAGGCTTATGTCAGGGTTAACTCGGCGATGAATCCTTTACGGGCGATCACACCGAATAGCGGGGCGTATCACAACGAGGCAGACGTTTACGAGCCTAATACGTCGCAGTCATTCTGGGGATCGAACTATCCTGCATTGTACGCGATCAAGCAAAAGTATGACCCGGACAAATTACTGGACTGTTGGCATTGTGGTAAGTTTTGTTTTACTTTGTTTCCTTGAAGCAAATGCTTATACTTTGTGTTCAGTGGGATGGCAGGGCAAAAGCACACCCATTGCATCATGTTATTTCTAGAGGACCTGTTTTGGCATAATTGTTCATGTTCGCTACGCTTTTCACGATTCGAATGAATCAATTGATCACTTTGAAATTCAACTACAGCAATGTCTCAAGTCACAGTCCGAGTTCAAATATACCAGGGAGGGGTATTGCCCTTTTTATCCCGCGCGAGGTCGGAATAGGGTACCATCTACGACTGAGTGAATATGGATAAGATTGGGGAGACAAAAGGACCTACGGCGGCAGAGGATTCTGGCTCACATGGTACGCCAGAGCAATCTTGCACTTGAATGCATCTAGCGGTGTGACTCTCTTGAGAGTTGAAAGGTGGTAGGCGAATACCGCAGTCTAGGTCAAAACGTCAAGCTGGATAATTCAAAAGTGTAGTCTGGCCTACATCATTTGTTCTAGGACGATACTTCATGTCGAAAATCACTCAGCAGGAGCGCGGATATAGTCGGAATGTGCAATAAACTTACGGTAATTGACCCACAGGCACGGAGTCTTCTTTTAAATTCCCGTCCCCCGACCTCTAGGCCATAACCTCTCGGCACACACGGAACAAGCAAGTTGAGCCCGGTTGCCGGCATCTTCTCCGCACTTTCAATGGGCGGTAAAGTCATAGTCTGTAATATAGCCTTCGATTTAAAGTGAAACTTCAAGTTCATGTCACCAGGGGGAATGGTTGAGACATAGATCATGAAGAGCCCAACGAAACCTAGGAAGACAGAGAGTGTGTAAATCACAATAGGTTTTTCACGAAGGCGGAGCAGAAGAGAAGGCATGGTTTTGTATTGCTGATTTGCTCGAGGTCGTTGTCCAAGTCAGCAAACGATCAATAGGGGCTCGGGTATTTGATCTCCATGGAGCGGGATTTATTTGGCCAAGGAGTACGCAACCAGGTCACGTGTACTGAATCGTCTTGGAGTGAATAACTCTGCCCGTGATAATCAGATGCCAAGTCCGTTTGTCCACGCAAGCATGCTCGGCTCTAGTTCCGTATACACAAAATCATAGTTCTATTATTACCCCACACTACTTCGATCAGGGAAAGGGCGGCCGCTAGATATACTGGACCAAGTCAGTATGCCCGTACGGAGTAAACCGAATCCCATCTCCTGCAGTCATACGTTTGTCCTAGGTCTATAAATCGACTATTATGGACTCAGCACCGAGCTGGAGCATCTCGAACACTGGTATGCGGCTGTATGCCTTCCTAGAACTCCTGACTAATCGATCACCAGACCGATATGCATGTCACGTCTGGTCTTTTGCGTATATTCTTCCGCAAAGAATGCGAACGTTCAAAGTGCCGACGGCCCGTTGAGGTGGTATAAATTACATTGAATGGTTGCGATGTTGGAACAAGTGGGGCACGATGAAATTATTGAATGTCCTTTCGTTTGTTGCTTTCTACGCTTTGACCGCGTATGCGTTTACCAACCCTCTCAAGACGAAGGATGGTTCGGACCCTTTTATGGTGAGTGCCCATTGGCATCTTCAGTAGGATTATTTTTACTGATATTGGCCGTATACCGTAGGTGTACTCAAATGGCTACTATTACCTGACGAGTAGGTCCTTGGACTCTATCCCCCGGGCCGGACTAATCAATCTATGATAATAGCGACGTCATGGAGTAATATTCAGATTACTAGAGCAACTGTGAGCTTGCTTACCTTTGCCTGGCACACTCACATGTAATAAATCGTTATATCTATATAGTCAATGGCTGGTCTCAAAACCGCGACACCCAAGATCATTTGGTCAGATACAACTGCAAGCCGCTGCTGCAATTTGTGTAGGTTTCCCTATTCGAGTAAAGTTACTTTTTAGTTGAAATTGGTGTATAGGGGCTCCCGAAATCCACTGGATCACTTCAGAGAATGCGTGGTTTGTGTAAGTAAACGGAGGCCATAAATGTCCGGATCAGATTTCTGAAATGATTTTCTGGTAAATAGTTACTATACAGCCGGTACTGCTGGTGTCGAAAATCAGCATATACATGCTTTGAAGAGTAGCTCGAGTGATCTTTGGGCGTCAGTCTGGTCCTACGCAGGTGCGCTGACTATTATAAGTAAGGTGTTACGCGAATACCAAATAGCCTATGCTTAGGACGAGTTACTATTCCAAACAAGGACACCTGGTCCATTGACGCAACAATTCTGAACCACTCTTCGGGATCTTATCTGGTATATTCGGCTTACGATTCGACCGTTTTCCAGAGCGACCAATGCATGTATATCGCGTAGGTGTCATGGTTTTCCCGAGGTCGACACACTATTGAACTTGTATGTGCTATCTAGTAAACTTAATTCTCCCACTACTGCCGGCAACGCATCTAAGCTCTCGTGCCCAACAAACACATGGGAAAAAATTGTTACTGGTGTCAACGAAGGCCCAGGTAGGTAAAACCAAGGAGCCGTAGCTTGCGGGTGAACAATAACTTTATTTTACAAGCCGCTCTGTATCACGGTGGGCGTACATGGATCGTATGTGAGTGCTTCAATCTGCAGTTTGTAGGATGTATAATTAACCCAGATGTAGATTCAGCGTCTCACTGCTCGGGAACTGGATATGCCCTAGGAAGACTGGAGCTCACGGGTGCCGATCCACTCTCTACTTTATCTTGGACCAAATACAACGCTGGCCCAATTTTCCAAGCAGCCAATGGGAGCTATGCCGTGAGTAACTTTGATACATGATAACATTAGTATATGATGATCTTTATGCGGATATAGGTTGGGCATAATGGGTTCTTTACTGCGTGAGTGCAAAGCAAGCTAGGTTTGTGAACCTCATCTACTAACTTTCTCAAACTGAATCCAGACCTTCGGGCAATATTTACAACGTAAGCCTTGCCACGAAATCTTTCGACTGGTCTTTTTAATTATTTTTAAAATAACAGGTTTACCATGCCTCGCCATCTTCCGCTGTTACGTGTGACGGAAATCGTCGTACCATGGTCCAGGCTGTCAACTGGAATAGTGATGGGACTCCTAATTTGGGTAGTCCACGCCCAATCTCGGAGAATATTCCTGAGCCCGCCTGAGGTCATGTCATCGGATGTATGCATCTGTGATATACTACATGTCACAAGATATATTTTTGCATGTAGATTCGTGTTCAAAACCACTAGAAGATAAAGGCTGTCTTTACTACGACAATACACCTATCTATATGCACGTTTGTTTGTTTTTTGCGCTCGCAAGACAGGCCTGAGTACAAAGCAACTGGGCGCACTATCGATCTTTAGTTTTGAACAACGATATTGAGCCGACCATGAATAAATTATATAAGTGACATTCACGCTTATTATCGAATGATGAATGACTTAGCCTAATTTCCATCTCATATGAAAAGTCATTCAATAATAATAGCGTACAAGACGGGCTAACCTGAGTGTGGAAGTAGGTTTGATATTTCTGGTTTACGCACATCAGCCTTCTGAATAGCTTAATAAGTATCGAATATAACATAAATAGCTATGATCGTATAACCTAAAATTCTCTTCAGTAAACTTGATTTTGGATTACCATATGCATGTGATTTGGCGCACAAAAATATGCTCACGCGAGAGCAGGGTCCAATCTGAAATTGCAGCTGAAGAGCATTTCAACTGCGTGTCCGGGCAAGTCATACTGTACTACTTCCTACCCCAATCATGAGCTGCATTTTTACAAACCCCAACGCTCGTCATCACAAAGTGCCCGCTGCCACGCATAGATCCAGTCCTGCAGCGTTTCATCGCCGATTTCTACCTGGCTATTCGCCGACTGCACTCATCTCTGTACCAACTATTGCCCAGGAGTTGAAACTTGGTCATATTCTGGTTAAAGATGAATCCAGCCGGATGGGTCTCCCTGCCTTCAAAATCCTGGGGGCATCGTGGGCCACATTTGTTGTTCTATGTGAACGATTTGGACTGGACCCCGACTCGGCGTCATTAGATGTTATCCAAGAACTTTGCAAGAAGGAATCAGTATCTCTTTGGGCCGCAACCGACGGGAATCACGGGAGAGCGCTGGCCAGAATGGCGTTAGTCATTGGGGCTACGGCTAAGATTTACGTCCCTCGTTTTATCACCGAGCGCTCGAAAGCATTTATTGCTTCTGAGGGGGCGCAGGTTATCCAAACTCAAGGAGACTATGACGAGGCCGTACGCTTAGCTGCTAGGGAATGTGCGAAGGCAAATTCTCCGTATGCTTTTCTTGTCCAGGACACCTCGTGGGAGGGTTATGAAGATATCCCGCTACAAACCTCCATTGGGTACTCGACTTTGTTCTCGGAGATAGACCAACAACTCGGTGAGGCCGGGCTTGGAACGCCTTCCCTTGTCGTCGTACCTGTAGGCGTTGGCTCACTCGCGCATGCAGCTGTGCTCCACTACCGGTCTGATGCGCTCTTTACGCCACCCTCGATCCTCACTGTAGAGCCTGAAATTGCCAGTTGCCTCTTGGCTAGCCTTAAGGCCGGAGAAATGGTCACTGTTCCTGGAGGTGAAACAATAATGCCAGGGCTTAACTGCAACACGGTCTCTCCCATCGCTTGACCCGACCTTAAAGCATCCGTGGACCTTGCGACAGCGGTCACAGACGCCCAAGCTGACCAGGCCGTGCATGACTTGGCAAAACTCGGGATATCTTCGGGGCCATGTGGTGCCGCAACTATCGCCGCCTTGCGCGAAGTTAGGGCGCGACTTCACCAAATAGGAGAGAATGATGCAGTCGTCGTGATTAGTTCCGAAGGGAGTCAGGTCTACTTAGATTCATCTGCATAGGCATCCTAGTGATAAGATTTTACGCATATTTACTGTGGAAATCTCTCTTGTACGGTAGGAAGAAAAATGAATCTGGGGAGACACAAGTTATTTTGAAGTCAAGAGAATGAGAGCATGCTAAATATATCATAAAATTGGATTTGAGCTGGAAATTTTCATAAGAAGGATCTCAAAATTAAGGTAGATTTGGTCCTGTAGAGTGAATTTAAACCTGGGATAAGCTCGGATATAGCGACTAGAGTAAATGCGCTTGGCTTTGTTCGCGAGCATGCTAATTGTAGCTTTCTTGATAAAATGCCTGTGATAATTTACATCGAGTAGGTTGACAGGCTCAAGTTGAGTTATACGTGATCACGAATATACATGACTTAGCCACACACAGCATGCGTCCAAACCTCAATACTCTTTATTACAGTGTGGGTGCAGAATTCTCATCCGCTTGTACATCTAGCACTACACGCTCACATTGGCTGGAATGTAACGCTAGTGGCGCTTATAATTAGAATAAATCTAAGCCGCGTAGTAGACTGCATGCTAATTATCATCGTATGGCTCTATAAAAAGCATAAATATGGGACCCTGGTTCACTCGTACCTAGGTACCTCACTATGATTCTTCTCTTTCTCGTCTTTAATTCATGAGACCTATTACCATCATTTACATATATATTCATACACCAAGACATATAGTTCAATACATGTCCTGCTTGCCCCCTTCAGCGTAACAGGTAAATCACAGCCTACGCAGGCTCCACGGATGATACTTGACCGATTGCACATGTATATAGGCCGGGACTACAACGGACACGTGATCCCCCAGGCCTAGACCCTCCATACCGTCCGACCATCTAGGATGGGGCTAGCTCTATACTTCGCCTGGCGCTCTTCTTCTCCCGTCACCCCCGGTCAGACCGACGCATTCCCCTCTGTTCTCCTCATGACTTTCTGCCACCCCAGGCCTTCGATCTGGACGGTGACTATCTTGGGTGGCCTGGCCAACAACTCTGGACCTCCAAGGTTGGTCCGGGCTCTCCTACTCTCACCGCGTACAGAACTACCATAAATCAGGACGACTTGGCTATGCACATAGATGTATACTTCGGGTTACAAAAAGGTACGTACATATGCACAACATGCGCGAACAATTTGGTCAGAGCACAGGTCAAGTTACTTATTCAATAAGAATTATGCTGTAATTCTTAGGTATAGCAATTTGACAAGGTCATGATCAAAGTCGTACCATATTTTTTAGCCAGGTCAGTCGGCTTCATCGAGCCAGCCCTGATTGTGTCTATACCCGTGCATTACTTGGATGGCATCTGTTCGGCGGTAAAACATTCATCCAAACCCGAGCATCAGGTTCAACACAATTTGCCACAATTGATTACGACTGAAAAATGAGATACCTAGGCTAATCTTTGCAGAAGTTCGACAACCTTAGTTTATACTTGGGTGCCTGTATTGAGTATCAAATAAATTGATGAGGCTGCACTCGACTGATTTGATTTGGGGCCCGGACTTCAAAGCAGTAGTTTTAATATTGCACAGGCAAATTCACGATATAATCGATGACACAGAAGCATATAGCGATTATCGTCAACAATTCGCGATTCATCTCACCCACGACTCACTGTGATTCGAAACCCCAGTCATCCCTAGATCTCGTTATAGCAAACCTTCCGCTTTTAGCACCTTTCATTCTTTTCCGCATGGATGCTATGCCCCAAATCCGTCGGGATCGCATGACTCACATGTGCATGTATCGGGGCCGAGATCTCCATGGATCCATTCCTTATGCACTATTATATGTCAGAGGGCAAAAGTGTTCAGTCTTAATTGTTGCGCTTGTAAGTTGTCCTCCCAAGTTTGACTTGGGACAAAATATCCTGATATGTGTAACTAGGCCGTACGGATTATTGATTTATCTATGCTATCTTTATGCTATGCGGTCACCAGCTACTTCAAATCTAACTTCCTGCTTCCGAGAAACAGGAATACACCAGAATATCTTCCATGCAGATCTATTTACCTACTTCCTCACAGAACAGTTCTTAATTCTCCGTCCTGAATTCAATTTAAACATAGACTTTCAGCCCCGGTCCACGTTCGAAGATCATCCGTATTCATTTCAATATTAGGGAGTTAGAATGTTTCAAGTTTTAGTTCAAATGTTGAAATGATAGCGCGGAAGGGCATTTAGGATGGATTACAAAGCTAGGGAGGCGAACCGGTTGACAACAAATCTCCAAATCACTTTGACTGGAGATGCTTCTCCATCAAATTTGCTTCGATCTTTGACAGCATTCTTCTTAGTTCCCCATATCCATGAATGAGCCTGCGTGGTTAAAGGTCAGCGATGCTGCTAGGACATAGATTCCTCCTCCTGTTGTTCCATTTTTGAAAATACGCGTATCGAAGTTTTGTAAAGTGGCCGGCTGCAGATCTGTCATGCGGTCGGGATGTGGGCTTATAAACCGCCATGTTCGTATCCTTGTTCTCGCACCTCTCTCACAGATCGTATATAGCATTATGCTACGCTTCACACTTGGCTTGGCAGCTCTCAGTGCCTACTCGGTGTTTGCCCGATCCCCGTACGATGTATCACAGACAGAATGGAATGCATTCAACTCGACTGTGAGCGGACGACTTGGTCGCGGTGTCCCCTTTTCTCGAGCGTGCTTCTCAAATGTTGGCGTAAACGTTACTGGCGTCTACTCCAAAGAGGAATGTGCGGTGGCTCAGGAATCATACGGCTCGGCAGGTGAGTATTTTATTGATTTTCAGGCGATTCGTTTGGTGACAACCATGCAGGCTATAGAGTAAGCAAGTTCGGGAGTGCAGTAGAAGTGAGTTTTATATGTCCAAACCTGAGATACGTTGATTTAGCGAGTTTGAAGACACAATGGGAAACCTGTCAAAAAACTAACCAAGGATGTCTTTTGAATCCGAACTCGCCTGGGGACGCCGATGCGTTTAGTTCAAGGGCCTGCCACCAAGGAGGAGTTTCTCCATATTATGTAGGTTAATCTCTCTGGGAAATTACATTCAAAAATTGATCGAAGCACTAGATTACAGTTCAGACTGCCGAGGATGTTAGTAACGCATTCGCTTTTTCGAAGAAAACTGGGGTTCCATTGGTAATCAAGAACAGTGGGGTAAGCCACAAAATCAATTTATACTTGATAGTTCGTGCATAATAAATCATTGTAACTATAGCACGACTATACTGGACGTAGCTTGGCTCCAGAAACTCTGGCGTTATGGGTAAGTTTGCCTCACATCATGCCACATGGTGTTATCATAATTGAGTTTTTTTCAGACCCAGAATCTTAAATATGTTCGTCTACACTTGGCGATCGGGTACTAGAAGAGCGCCCCTGACTTGTTGTTCGCAGATCAAGCATTCGACTGACTTCACACCTGAAGGATGCACAGCCACCGGGGCGCCGGTTCTAACTTTCGGAGTGGGTACATCTTTACTCATTGTTGCGACTTCTGACTCTGTTTGGGTAAGGCCGGGCAAGACATGGGCTCCCTGTACGAGTTTGCCGAGCAAAATAATATTACCTTCATTGGTGGTAGTGGTAAAACAGTTGGTGCGGCTGGGGGATGGCTGCAGGTAGGTTGCAATTAATTATAACCGTGATTGCGAAGAAACTGATCTTTTCAATTAAGGGGGGAGGCCACTCAATTCTCTCCAACAAATATGGCATGGGAGTAGACCGAGTGCGACAATTCCGGGTCGTCACCCCTGATGGAACTCTAAGAGTTGCCAATTCTTGCCAAAATACCGACCTATTTTGGGCATTGCGGGGTGGCGGAGGTGGAACATTCGGAGTTGTCATGGAAGCTTCTATTGAGATTGTGCCGCATCCTGTCGCCACTGTGGTACGCTGTATCTCGTCATTCGCATTTCGGACCAAATTTAACTCAATGTTTTAGGCGCTACAATGGGAGATCAGCGCATCCTTAGGGAATGTCACAGCAATACTAGGTTTGATCACGAATGTAGCCAGCAATAGCGACAAGTGGGTTCGTGATGGGTGGGGAGGATATATTTACCCCACATATTCAGTTGTGGCAAATCCTTCGTTGAATGCAGAACAAGCGAAAGCCAGTCTCAAAGATCTGACAGATTTCCTAACAAGAAACGGCATTAAATATCACTGGCATGAGTTTTCGACCTTCAAGCCGCTCTTAGAGACCATTATTGCGGCACCAATTGTGAGTATCCAACAAAATCCATGCTTGAATCATAGCTAAATACAATACATGAAAGCCTATCGCAGTAAATGCTGCGCTGGCATCACGTTTGATTCCCGTATCCAAGTTTGAGCCCCTAGTCAAGCCCCTTACTGTCACTCAAACCCTCGAAACTTTTGCTCTTTCAGCAGGAAAGTTCGCATTCTTCCTAACCTCCCCCTTCAATTACAAAGCTACCGAGGGCGATACGAGCATCACTCCTGCATGGAGGGATGCTATATGGCACGCGGTAGTGCTAGCAGATTGGGCATACGATGGAAGCGCCGTTGCCGCCAAGCTTGCTTACACTCAAGCGAGTTTAGCAATCGGACCACTCAGGCTTTTGACCCCGGGAGGAAGCGCGTATCAAGTATGTGTTTTTACTCTCCTCGCTGGGGGACTCAAATATTGAATAGCTCTTGCTTCAAGAACGAAGGGGATGTCTACGAGCCCAATTGGGAATCATCGTTTTGGGGCTCGAACTACAACAAGTTATCCTCACTAAAGCAGAAGTATGACCCAGACGGCTTACTGGACTGCTGGCATTGCGGTACGTGACAATTTTCTTTTGGTACTAGTCATTTATTGAGTACGCATATAGTCGGATGGAAGGGTAGAAACACCCCGATCGCGTCGTGTTATCTGTAAAGACACGTGAAAGAGTTTGATTGGTATACTCAGGGAGGTACTGATATAGGACCAGTACAACAAGATGGCCTGTGTACAGTAGCATTAGCATAAATCTACGTATTATTTATAACCAACTCATGCCCCCGCATTTAATATACAGGGGTTCGCTCCAGTCCCGCCTCTATTACCCTGATGACCAAGTAGCAGTGGGTAAGAAATTCAATCTATTAAATACATGACTGTGGCTTCGCTACCTGTAGACTAGGTCTTCATCTGATGGAAAACAGGCAACACTCCAGACTTAATGATAATATTATGTATTATGTATTGTACGCATGCGCTGTCAACTGCTGAGAATCTTACGACGGCCGCGACGGTCTATTTTTTAGGATTTCCAAACCAGAAATCAACTTTCTATACAGCAACAGCGGCAATAGCTTATGATGTAATGAATTATTAAAAAGAGAGACTAAAATACGGTTGAGACTTGAAGACCCCGAATGGAATTGCTAGTGAGATGGGCTCTACGCGTACAGCATGTTATCGTATGTATAACACAATCTTCCCCCAGAAAAGCCGGTCCATCTGTTGGAAGATGAGTGATCGCATGACTATACCATACGAAGAGGACCTACTTGTTCTTGTAATTACTGGTGATGCTCATGACCTGCTCTACGGCGACATCGTGAGCCTCCAATCCGGAGACCGGCAGCAGCGATACGGTATTGACCATCGGTGGCAGTCCGGTGGGCCATTGGTCTATCTCCGTGAGAGCTTGCATCGAACCTCCAGAATAGGACCCAGCGTTTTCGGGATATTTGGCTTGCCACATGGCAAAAACTCGATCGAGCATCTGTGCAGGCGCATGAGTATGATGAGCAATAACTTCTCTCATGAAACATACAGCGTGATGTAGCCAAAACAAGGGGTCGGCAGGATTGGTAGTTGGGGCCGCAAGGTCACTATGAGGGAAGATATTTATCAATAAGAGCATAAGAGGTACGAAAGACAACGCATACCCTCCGACAGCTAGTTGTATAGCATTCCTAACTCCTTGTTCTCGAACGCCTTCGATATCGGCAAAAAACATATCCGAATCACCACGATTGCCGTCAATAATCGCCTGGATTTTGACGTGGGTGGCGGTTTCGTTCGCCCAAGCCTGTTTGTTGGGATACTCGAGCGGGAACAACACATTCTCGTCGAATGGTTGTGGCGTCCATTGTCGACGGATTGTGTGGGGGACAGGGTATGCGCGGATGGTTTCATTAAAAGCGCCGTCAGTTACGTGCCAGTCGTTGGCTTCGGCTCCCCATGTTCCTAGACCGTACACTGGATCAGAGTCGAAGATAGGAGACTTGGAAAGGTCGGCGACGTCTAATTAAAAGTTAGTATGGCGGTTGGACAATAAGGGCAGGACTGACTTACCCAAAGACCAGTTCCAGTACGGCATTGTGCCGTTGAAGTTGCAACGAGTCTTGAGAACGCGCTCGAAGGAATCAAGGTACCAGCGATGCCTAAAAGTTGAGATATTCAAACTCTGATTATAAATTATATGTTGGCGTAAATTAATTACCACGGGAAGAAGACTGGAAGAATCCATCAGCAATAGTCAACAGAGTGTTAAAACAGAGGACTTACGTGCTGTGACTTGAGACTTGGTGTACGTGTCCTAAGAAGCCGAGCGTTAGAAGCTGAGGTAGGAAATTAGAAAAATCTTACAGTATGCGCGTAAGTCCAGTCATCGTAGTGCGATGAAGTCTCATTGATCAGTGGGATACCCCCGGAGAGTCGAGTCTTGTAGAGTGCATCCGAATGAGGTAGATTACCGGCGCACTATGAAATTCAACCCAAGTCAGTAATAGGATAGAGTGTAATAAAGGCAAGGTCACACCTTCAATGCATCAATCCATGCCTTCTTGTCGCCATTGCTCAAGGTGCGCCATTCTCGGCGAACGGCAGGTTTCGTGCACTCGCCTGGTTTGATGACCGGGGGAGCAGAATAGATCGACTTGCCCGCATCTGGAGTATGTTCGTTTGTAGTACTCGCCACGACGACTACTTCATCATTAGGCGTAGGGACGTGGAGATCGTAGGCAGAGATGAGAGGGAAGGCAGCGGCGACAAAGAGCAGGCGCATGATAAGAAACAAGAGAGTGAATATGAGTGAACTGTCGAACAGCTACGGAGATTGTGCCGTATTTATCAGTTCAGAGAGTCATGGAGCAACACCGACTTGGAGCTCCTCCGAAAAATGGCAGAATTGTTGACATGGTGGGCTGTTGTTGTGGCATGCCTGAGAACCAGCGAGGTCCAGGCTAAGAAGTTAGAACAATCACCATGATGATGCGTTCGAAAAGAAGTTCGAGTGAGATGAAAAAGTAATCCCAGTCAAGGCATCATCGTCTTTGATGGGCAGGCAGAGTAGGCTCAATTTGACAGCATCAAACACTGGACGCGTCGAGCGAAGTTTGTCATCTTGAATGTCAACACCATAATTGCGTCGAGCCGGCTCAGAAAAACTAGGATAATGGGTGAGTGCTGCTAGTGCATATACATATGAAATCTGTTCAGAAATTTTGCTTAATTGTGTGGTCGCATGTACTCGCGAGCTCGCTCCCAGTGGTCGTTCTATACGTCTGTCTTCATAAGCCACCTAGTATTATTAATCTCGGCGCTTGGCTGTCTTCATCACCGGAACTCTCGCTCTCCCACCACCGGTCTCTCTTCATGTCAGCTCTACATGTTGAGACTCGGACCTACCTGTCTATTTGTCTGGGTACCATCATAAAATTACCGCCGGGCATGCAAGGCGATGTGAGAAATTATTCAGTGGATATATAGCCGTGCACTCGGTCGACAAGACTCAGCATTCTCTACTCTAGTCACTCACTCTCATCTAAATTCCAATCTTTTAATATGCGCTTCTCCGCACTATTACTTCTATCAATTGCAAGCGCTGTATTATCAGCCGAGGAGTGCACGAATCCTGTCGTTCGGAAAGAATGGAGAAATCATTCGATAGAGTAAGTATAATGCCTTTAGATTGAGTGATATCACATATTCATCATGTTTATTGCGCAGGGAGAAGAAGGAATTCATTCGAGCCATTAAAGTGTGTTTCAATAATCTATATCCCTTGTCTTCTCCACTCATTTGTGTCATAGTGCATGGGCAATAAACCACACCGTCCGAACTTGACCAAGACCCGCCTCACGCCTGGCGTACCCCTTGTTAATAAATCAAGCACCCACTATGATGATTGGGTTTATTTGCATGTCGACTCGAACCAGGCTACCCACGTTGTATCCCGTAAGTCGTTCCTTCAGTACGAATTAGGACGCTTCTGAGAGCCCTTTGTTACACAGAGTTCTTCCCTTGGTACGCGCTATACGCTGGATTCAATTGCTCAGTGAAACTCATTTAAGCTAGGCACCGATGGTATCTCCACGCATTCGAGACGGATATGAAGAACACGTGTGGATTTAATGGGACGATGCCTTGTATGTTCATTCCCTACTTTTTAAGCAGCTTTATTCTAATTTTAGTTTAGACTGGGACTGGACACTCGGTATGAGCCCCGATCAGACTTTTCCCAAATCCTGCTCATGTTTTTTGCAGATGCTCACGACGTGTACAACTCGCCCATCTTTGAGTCTGACCCCGAATACGGCCTTGGCACCTGGGGAAAGGAAGAAGACGACTGGATCGTCACAGACGGCGCGTTTGCCAACACTCTACGCGCTTATCCCGTCCCTCACTACGTTCGTCGCCGGTTCACGCCACAGCCATTCGTGAACAACCTGATCTTCCCGTTCGAGTACGCGAACAAGACGGCCTTTGCGAACGAGACTTTTACACCCGAGGCTATCGAATTTTTGGTCGATAATTTTGAGGGCGATTCGGCTGCATTCTTTGCGGGAGTGGATGGACCGAGGATTCAAGGCGTACATAATGGATTGCATATTTTGATGGGCGGGCAAGTACAGCTTATCTTGAGCGACGAATGCCACAAACTAATCTCCGGATAGTGACATGTCTGACCCATCGCCTACTCCATCTGATCCCTTGTTCTGGTTCCATCACGGGGTGAGCATAGTTTGCATTGCTTCTTTATTTTGTTTCTTACGGGCACGAAGCAACTCGACCGTACTTGGGCCCGATGGCAAGCTCGTCGTCCCGCAAACGCTCGCTCGTTCTATGGCGGAAGTGTGCAGGATCTTGCACGATACGACGAGTTCCCTACAGGTGAGTCCCTGAAGACCGAGATCCGCACACCAGTTGTAACCGCTTTCTCAGGTGTCGGCCCAATGGCGAACACACAAATGACGCTCCCCTCTTCCGGAATGGAAGAGCAGGATATCCGTATCGAAGCTGTCATGTCGATCACGAGCAATTACAAAAACAAGTAAGTGGCGTGGGCGTGCTGTTCCCGGTTTGGAACTGACTCGAGGACAGATTCACTGGCTACGAAGGCGGTATCCTTTGTTACACCTACGATAAGATGTAACTTGTCCATTTCTTTTCGTTTATGGGATGTGTGTATATATCTTAAGTTTCGAATAATCAGCTGCTTGCCGTCATTGACATGTCCAATTTTCTGATAACCTGACGACCGGGAAAGCCGAGGACGAGCCTCTGTTCGGTTCTTCTCGAGGGACGGAGGCGAGCACCGAAATGGGTTGGTTGGGTGATTAACGTGAATTGTTGCGATGCGATTGACATCTTTGCGAACCATACCAGTTGGATTTCAAACGTATGTCTGCTTCCGCTGCCGTACCACTTTCTGAACGGTTGACGCGAAGGTATACATTATAGATAAAGATATATGTACGTGATATGTGCCTAGGCGTCTAGACCATTCTAACAACGCAACAGTTGTTCGTAGGCAATGCGCCGAGATTGGTCCTTTACCGATTCGGGATAAACGAGAATCAATTTATTGGAAAAGACGTAGTGAAATTGAACCCCGAGCTCGGGGGCATTTTCCGAACTGAAATAGCGGACTGATCCAGTTCGGGCAAGTCTTTCTTCGTGGGATATCACTAATTAGACCTCTTTATATGCAGCACAAGCAGCGAGCAAATCATCGTCGAAAGGTTTGGGTGTCAGCAGACAAGACTCAAGAAGCCAAGTGATCGACCCAAGAGCGCTAAGAGAGCTTACATAAGAAGAGCCGATCGAAAGTGGGATAGGAGAACTCCGCGGGGAAATTGGCAACGATGGTAACAAGGGACGGGAGATGATGGCTGGTCTCGTCTGTTTACGACCCCGACACCCGACGATTCCTTGGAAATTGATTTTCGTGGGGATATTATAGCATATTCAATTGTCTGTCACTCTGCGATCAGCACACTTGGCAATTGGGCTTGGACTGGAGACTTAACCCCGACCACCATCTTCTCCGACTGGCATAATCTGCCACAATGTCTATTATTTCCCCTCAGGCGATGCTCCTATGGGCCACGCTCTCTTCCACTCTCTTGTTGTTTCTTGTCCAGCACTTGTACCGTTACGATCGTTTTCAAGTAAGTCTTTCTTTTGTTTACAAGTGTTGGCCTCACCCAGGCTGCAGTGTCTCAAATGGCGAGGAAGTTCCGATGGGGGATTCAAGCGATTTATGACGGTGGGTTCATAAGTGACTTGCACGAATAGTTGATTTATACCAGCTCAGTACTCGTACATTATTAGTGTACCACTCATCGTCACTTACAGTGTCGCCATGGCCGGTATATTATCTCTTGTTCGCTAGCCTTCGCATAATGCTGATCGATTTATCAAGTCATGAAGTATCAGGCGGGTTACATCTCTTTCTCCAATCCCGATTCGACACCCTCCCGCCCTCTTCCCCGCATTGTGGTCCCCGCACCAACGAGTACATGGCCCGAATCCCACCAAAAACTCGTATTCCCCCTTTACGTCATTTTTGCCGTCGCATGGGCTCTCGAAATCGTCTCTCACCTCGAAGAACTCTGTTTTTGGTTGTTCATGATCAAGGAGCAGGAGGATACTGGCCACGGAGGAATACGCCCATGGTTCAAAAGCTTTGAATACAAGCTTTGGTGTTGTGGTATGTCCAACACGCCCGCCTCGCTGAGATTGGCGCTAATTGGCATTACGATTATTTTGTGTTTGATTCATTAAACCCAAACTGCTGCTCTTCGCCCGCTTCTCCTACACTCGGCCTTCCCCCACCTCACTTCTTTTACGCTCGATAATTCCCCGACATCATATCCCGGCGCTTGTCCCTTCCCCAATGAACTGTTGGCTACCCCACATCGATCACTGGGCGTCCCACACTGGTTACCGCCCCCACAACGATTTCTATCCCTATGCAATGTCTCTGCCGTGATTGACACGCCTACTCCGACTTGATCGCGCTGTCAATAAAAAGGCTCTCTGATCGCCGTTGTACTACTCCCACTTGTTACACTCGAGACCAGACATGACCTCCAGCAAGTAGAGGCCTGGACATTCTTCACGGGATCCGCTGGAAGTTTGATTATCACTCTCTGGTTCTTCAAGGTTCTGTGAGTCTAGGTTCATTTTCGGTCTTGGTGGTGTCCTCATGTTAGTCCGAGAATTGCCCTGGGCCTGGTGTTATTTCTTTGTGATTGAGTTTATATTGACCCTTCTAATCAACAGATGGAAGTTTCCATCGTTCCTCAAGCGAATCGAAGCTGAAAACGCCGAGCCAGATGTGATCGTTAGGCTCGTCGCGTTCCAGGATCTCAACGTGAGGCCTCTCGATTAACTTTGTTCCTGCGGCTTCCACTGACTAGTTACCCAGCGTATCCGAATCGTATTCCGGTTGATGTTCGTTATACCCCTCCTTATCCTCGCATGCGATGGTCTTAGATCCGACGGGCCCCACCACATCATCGGGACTGCGTAAGTACCCTGTCTCCTGTTCTCCCCTGCCGAGCTAACTTTACTCCACAGTGGGGCGGTCGATATCTTGGCCATGGTTGGAGGCATAGGTTGCATAGTCTCGAGCGTCATCACACTTTTGGTAAGTCCGTTTACCTGTCGGAATTTCATACGCCACCACTCTTTTTGTTCTCTGTTTTCGTAAAACTCATTCTCACACCCCAGATATTCTTCCCACGGAGTATCGCGCGCGAACAAGGATACACTGCCCGTGCCCGTACTCGCTCTCACCCCACTATGCAAACCAAATCGGCCAAGAGCGGAATCGTCAGTCGCCCCCACCTCACGGTCCAGAGCCGCCACACCCGTAGTCAACGAACAACCGTTGGGGAGATCGAGGTGGAGCCCTTGCAACGGCCCTTGGCGGCCCATCCGCTCAGTCCGACGGGAGTACAGGTTACCGTTCAAACGACCACACGGGGGGATTCGTCGTACTTTGGCGGGCCGACAGTTCAACTAGGCGATGAAGCTTTGCCCTCATACGTTGGAGATGGACTCGGACTGAACGACTCCAAGAGGCACATCCATACAGTCGATGACGATGATTATTTCGCGGCTAGTGGATCTAGTATCATCCGGTCCGGCTCGATCGCCACATCTTCCGTTCCGCTTGTTGAGAGGAAAGGGCTGCATCCCTTATTGTGCAGCTACACTAGCCCGATTAGTGAGTGTACTTGGCTTTATTCGGAATGCGGTTACTCATGAAACTGTTAGACCTTTCCGAACAAGACGATGTAATCGGGCGAGCGCTATAAAGCCTCAAGTCCTTTTCTCTCGTACTTTTTTCTCCCGTCTTTTGTTCCGAATTCACTGGTATTCCACACGGTGTGCCTCGCTCAAGAGCATGTCCCTATTTTATCGTTCTAAGCATTGTCTACTCAATCCATATCCCTATCGCTACTCGTGTAGTTTTGTATTCCTTCGCTCCCAATTGTTCTGAAGATGTGTTTGACTGTGTGTATGGAAAATCGAGGCTGTTTGTTGCCCTCTTGTGGCCATTAACATTGTGTTCTTTGTACTATAACTTGTTGGCACTCGATCGATGGATTGTTCAGGTTGATTCTACGTACTAAGAGAGTGTAGGCGTACACAAATGAGCATGCGTTGTTGCAAATCATTTCAAGTGAGGCGATTAAAAGGCCAAGATATCTATATGCGCTTCAGTTTGCCTGTTTCAAGCGCGATGTAACGTAATCAAAGCCGCACCAGTACTTTTCATACAGTGCAGTCGATACCCACAAACGAAATGGTTTCCCAAAACCATAGAATTCTCAGCCAAGGTCCGGTTAAGCCGTGTCATTGGACCGTGAGGTGCCAATCCGTGCGAGCGCTGAAGGCTGTTTAGTGATTGGTCAAGGCTAAGATGTTCACCAGCCTGAGAGGCAATGAACGCCAGGCTATCTTGGTTAGTTAAGCTGCTAAGCAACAGGCAAGCCAGTGAACTTGTATATCTTAAGCGCTTAAGCTTATTCGCCGAGCAGCTGAGATGGGAAGCCTTTGCTTCAGTCTTATTTTTGTCGAAAATACCCCACAATGCTGCGTCGAGGTGATGGTAGAGACCTTGGACCATGGTTAATTTGATTGGCTGTACGCATACACGACGCCGAGCGCGCAGAAATGGTCGACAAACACCCAGCCGAGAAGTTGTTCTAATAAAAGGCTCAAATATGTGCTTGATATATCACTGAGAGCCGCTTCACCTATCCTGGCTAGAAAACACGTAGTGTTTGCGGTGGACAAGACATTGTCGACATGAGCAAGGCTGCGGTTCAATGCAAAATTTAAGGAATGATTGTGCACACGCTAAGACACGAGATCCATCTGATGTTTTTGTTTAAAAGCATAGCATACGAGCTGCGTGACCATGAAACTTATATCATTAAAGTTACAGAAACTCTGTTCTATGAAAGAGTATGCAATACTAAATTTGGCTTCAGCCGTGCTTGCGATTCGGCCTATGCTTGGGTAAAATGGGCGCCGACCTAGGCCTCTATTGAGAAGCGGGGTCGACAAGCGTGAATGAGCCATCTTCGTGTTCATCCACAAGGTCGGAGACTTTTGAGAATCTTACCATCAGCTCATGTATAAGTAGTGGAGACCAATCTTACAGTGAACTGAAACGTTCTTGACAATTTGCAGAACGTTTTCGACATATTTCCCTTTTTTGAGACTTGAAACAATTTCTCCATGCTCTCGGAATCATTGCCAAGTTTTCGACAGCACATATCTGGATCAAAGAGTTGGAGCCATTTTTACGTGAAGAAGGTCAAAATCTTTACAGTCTTTAGTTACTGTCGCCAAAGTGATAGATGCCTCGCTCGCAAGTTGTTGCTTTACTGAATCATCCTCCGCCATATAATCGCGCATTATTCTCACTAGATCTGGAATTATTTCGGTGTCGGCAACACTTTGTCCGCAATAGACTATTAAAGGGTTGATATGTAAACTAGGGGCGAATAACTTGGAAACCTGAAAGGCTTACGGTCCTGCATTAGTAACGCCGTGGTACGCATGGCTTGGAGAGATAGCTCGGGGTGCTTATCTTTGGCGCATATCAGTGGCCGAATGTAAATCGTGATACCCTCACAACGGAAAGCCTCCCTTGGGGCATCTGTATAGATGTCAATTCTTGGATGATGTCGCGTTGCTCGAGATAAAATGCTTTGCTTACAGTTACCAAGTCGGAAGAGAGACAATATCACATTCAAAGCGCCCTCCGCAAGAGCTGGTTGAGCATTTTTGTGAGATGACAGGGAGAAGCCCCTTTGAGTTCAGAACGCACCCGCTTTCTCCTTCTCCCAAGGTGCTGCACTTTTGATTCGCGCACCAAAGCCCCCAGTCAATTGGTCGATTATCCCGGAGATTCGATAGGCAATTGTTTCACTAACGTCCTCCATGATTTGAGTGAATGCTAAAGTTTTCGTTAAGTGTCAAGACGGGTTGCCGGAAATTTGGGAGACGTACTCACTTGTTTTCGCAACATCTGACAAGATGTCGGTAACCACACGTGCCAAAGCCATTGAGCGAGCCCCCTTTGGTATCCGTTCCCAGTTCCATTGCGCTAATCCATTAAGTAATTATATGTATAGCCAGTAAGAGATATACATACCATCAACAGAGTTGTCCTCGTTCAAATCTTTTGACGAAAGTCCAAACCAGCCTTTGATACGAGCCCAGGTAGTTGGCTTGGATGGATTGGCTAAAATAGCAATTGGTGAGACCATAGTAGATCAAGTTAAGCGGACATACAATCGATATCGCCCGCAGCCCAGCTTTCGAGCAATAGGATAGTGCGAGGTAAGACGATGTCCCGTAACCGGTCGACTTCAACAGCATCTTCTTCACCAAAGCCAGTGATTGCGCGGACTATCTTCACGGTATCCTGTTGATCTGGATAGGTTTTAAACAGCCTGTCAAGGAACTGCGGCCCTCCGTACGCCCATATAGCATCAGGTTTGCCGGGATCTAGCGGATTCCACGCAGCCTTGCAGAAGCTAACTAACACCGAAAAAAAAAACTATGACTTACTGTCCACGAGAACGTAATTTTTCAGCCTCTCAAACCAATTGTCATCAGCATGCCCAGGTTCATCTTTCAGTATGTCCACCATGCGCGTGAATTGATAATCGTCCATGCATGACGGTTTTCTTTCCGTCTGGAAGCCCATGGGCAAATTTTCCCACTCAATTGTCTTCTGGGTGCCATTCTTCTTTTCCTCTTCTGTTAGTTGTCCATCGAGGAGTATTGCTTTAGGGCTGTATGTTTTGTTCGCCGTGTTTGGTTTATTTTCACCTCGGCTGAGACTTGCTTTGACTGTCCAGTGAATCGATTGGTAGGGAAGCACCTCCCGAGCCCTCTTATTGTGAAACCACCTTGAGATATATCAGCGCATGATAAAATCAATATACACAGCGTCAAAGCGTCAGACTTACCACCTTGATCTAGTTTTGCCATTGGAAAGATGCTCTTTCCAGCATAGGAATGGCGCATACTCAAGAATCATATAAAAGAATCCCTTCACAGAGGAGACTCCCATGGACTCAGTCACCTCGGCGTGAGGAATACCGATCTTGACGTCATGGAGTCGTACGGATAGACCTTTTTTGTGGGCTTCTTCCATCATCCATTTGAGTGGTTCTCCCCCACTATCCAAAGTAGGATTTGCCTTGTTCCCTCCGCCACTAGCCACGGATAGATCAGAAGGAAGATAACCAGATAAAAAATATACCTACATGTCCGAATGTGTTCCTGCAAACCATACATACTCCTGTGAGTGGTCGCCTATACAGAATTCCTCAACGTGCTCGGGGAGAAACTTGACTCGACATTCATCGAGTGCCAAGGCATGACGGAAGTGGGTAATATGTTTGACCTGGTCGGAAAAAGGAAACGGCTTCCTGGGAAGGATTCCGACAGATGCAACGGTGTCCCTGGGTCCAACTGGTCAGATACCATTGTGAGGACATCATGAAGAATCTGATCCATACCAAACTCCGACGAAATGCAAATCGACCGTTTTACGACAAAATGCCTCTTTAAACTTTTTCTTTACAGAGTCTCGCTCACGACTAGAATATATCGCCCAGGCACTACAATCATGTCGAATTCAGTCCAGAAGGTATATATGAGAGGCTGCGCACAACGGAATTTGTTCTTGATTCCCGGGATAAATAAGCCCGACCTGATACAATTGAATAAGTAATATTAACAAATTTATAGGAGTGGCTGAATGTACCGTGTGGATCATGCCCGCAAGTGTTCGAACTTGATATGCGCCTCGTGAGAAGCCTAGAAACAAAGTAAGTGAAACCTAAAACAAAAAGAGCTAGCTACTCATACCAAACAAGAATATCTGATCTCCCGGCTGGTAGTGATCAGACAACCAACGATACGCCCCGATAATAACCTGGTCGAAATTCCTGCAAACACGCTCAATCTTATTCAAATCTATAAATATGCAAAAGTCTTACCAGGCAATCATCAAGTCAATAATACCTGCAAGCTGTTGCTTCAGGTATGCAAAGGACCACCAGAAGGGACGGGCATACGTCCCAACACCACTGTTGTAGTAGGTAAGCTGGGTCGAGTCTTTGGTTATACGGCTATAGAGCTCGACCACGTTGGTGTTCTAGTAGTACGAAATCAATATTGTGCATAATAGACAATGAGACGAATAACCTTCTCCGAAAACTGATTGGAAGTGCCATCAATACATACAATGAGCTTTCGTGGTTGTGATTTGAGACTCGAGTCTTGTCCAGTATTAGCGGCCGGGTCGCTCATTGTAGCTGAGTCTCAAAGGGATAGATCACTGTGGGAAGTAGCGGTACTCCCTCGAAGTGTCAGAGTTATACCGCGTTTTAGCTCGAATTTCACTTCCGAGAAGCGTCGATGTTGCTTCGTCGAAGTGCCAAGTTGTGGGGACCTAAAACGTGGCCCTATTAGGCCACTACTGACCGCGAAGTGCTAAATGTCGCAATAAGCACTATTTGCGGGTCACCGAAGTACCAAATCGGCTCCGTCGAAGTGTGAAGTGCTAATCATTTACACTTCAATATCACAATATTCACGCTCCGTCGTAGTACTTTTCACGCCTCCATGCCGTAAATTTGGCACTTCTAGATGACCAACTTCGTACTTTGCATGACTTCAAGTTGCGCTATATGTGTATTTCCGATCCTCCAGCAGTATGAATATGAAATAAATGTATGACTTGCGCATATCACTATACACATCTGCGTGAATCAGATTGTAGCATTTGATGTTTTTGTTTAAAAGCATAGCATACGAACTGCGTGACCATGAAACTTGTATCATTAAAGTTACAGAAACTCTGTTCTATGAAAGAGTATGCAATACTAAATTTGGCTTCAGCCGTGCTTGCGATTCGGCCTATGCTTGGGTAAAATGGGCGCCGACCTAGGCCTCTATTGAGAAGCGGGGTCAACAAGCGTGAATGAGCCATCTTCGTTTTCATCCACAAGGTTGGAGACTTTTGAGAATTCTACCATCAGCTCATGTAGAAGTAGTGGAGACCAACCTTACAGTGAACTGAAACGTTCTTGACAATTTGCAGAACGTTTTCGACATATTTCCCTTTTTTTGAGACTTGAAACAATTTCTCCATGCTCTCGGAATCATTGCCAAGTTTTCGACAGCACATATCTGGATCAAAGAGTTGGAGCCATTTTTACGTGAAGAAGGTCAAAATCTTTACAGTCTTTAGTTACTGTTGCCAAAGTGATAGATGCCTCGTTCGCAAGTTGTTGCTTTACTGAATCATCCTCTCCCATATAATCGCGCATTATTCTCACTAGATCTGGAATTATTTCGGTGTCGGCAACACTTTGTCCGCAATAGACTATTAAAGGGTTGATATGTAAACTAGGGGCGAATAACTTGGAAACCTGAAAGGCTTACGGTCCTGCATTAGTAACGCCGTGGTACGCATGGCTTGGAGAGATAGCTCGGGGTGCTTATCTTTGGCGCATATCAGTGGCCGAATGTAAATCGTGATACCCTCAGAACGGAAGACCTCCCTTGGGGCATCTGTATAGATGTCAATTCTTGGATGATGTCGCGTTGCTCGAGATAAAGTGCTTTGCTTACAGTTGGATCAGTCACGCGCACGGGCGATCATTAACCGCCCCGGCTACTGTGTGCGTGCTATTGGCAATCATTGATCCTTTGTTTTCGACGATTCCATCATGTCTGGTTCCCTTCCCCGTCAAATGTGCCTGGCCGATCCTGACAGCAGACCGCTATTTCTTGAGCCGGGGATAAATGGAGGTATTGAATCGGAGGCCGCGAGGCTGTTCCCCTCGGCTTGTAATGATATAAAGTCAATTCGCCTTATAACATTACCAGCATCATTCCCCCAAGATACACTCAAGACAGAGGGCCTTTTTGCTACCCATTTCCACACCTGTATCGACCTGTCTTAGACCTGGGTATGAGCCAACCGGTTGAATCTACACGAGACCCAGGCCTCAAACCAAAACCGCGAAAGTTGATTGTGTGCATTGATGGCACTTCCAATCAGTTTTCGGAGAAGGTTATTCGTCTCATTGTCTATTATGCACGATGTTGATTTCGTGCTACTAGAACACCAACGTGGTCGAGCTCTATAGCCGTATAACCAAAGACTCGACACAGCTTACCTACTACAACAGCGGTGTTGGGACATATGCCCGTCCCTTCTGGTGGTCTTTTGCGTACCTGAAGCAACAGATTTCAGGTATTATTGACTTGATGATTGCCTGGTACGCTTTTCTTTTTGTAAAGCAGTAATATTCAAGTAGATTAAACATCTTAGCAGGAATTTCGATCAGGTTATTATCGGAGCATATCGTTGGCTGGCCGATCACTACCAGCCGGGGGACCAAATCTTCTTGTTTGGTACGAGAGGTTAACCTGTTCTATTCTTTTCTTGGTTTCTCAACTTGCTTCTAGGTTTCTCGCGAGGCGCATATCAAGTTCGAACACTTGCGGGCATGATCCACACGGTACATTCAGCCATTCCTATAAATTTGTTAATATTACTTATTCAATTGTATCAGGTCGGGCTTATTTATCCCGGGAATCAAGAGCAAATCGCATTGTACGCAGTCTCTCATACTTGTCCTGTGGCTTGAATTTGACATGAGCAGTGCTTGGGCAATTTACTCCGGTGATGAGCCAGAATCCGTAAAGAACAAGTTTAAAGAGGCTTTTTGTCGCGAAAAGGTGGATCTGCATTTTGTCGGAGTTTGGTATGGATTAGAATGTTCATGAAGTTCTCACAGTAAGATTTGACCATTTGAACTTCAGGGACACCGTTGCATCTGTCGGAATCCTTCCAAGGAAGCCGTTCCCGTTTTCTGACAAATGCGAGCATATAAATCACTTTCGCCATGCCTTGGCACTCGACGAACGTCGAGTCAAATTTCTCCCTGAGCACGTCGTCAGTGAAGGCGTACAAGGTTACCAAACACAAGAGGAAGTATGGTTTGCGGGAACGCACTCAGATATGTGAGTGGGTTAATCATCTGGTTGTCGTCCTTCTGAATTGTCTATCAATAGTGGCGGAGGAAACAAGGCGAACCCTACTTTGGATCGTGGAGGAGAACCTTTGAAGTGGATGATGGAAGAAGCCTACAAACAAGGTCTATCCGTACGACTCCATGACGTCAAGATTGGCGTTCCACATGCCGAAGTAACTGATTCCTTGCGAGCCAACTCCGTACGTGGGTGCTTATATACGATCCTCGAAATTCTCCCATTCTTGTTCTGGAAAGAAAGCTTTTCTAGCAAGAAGTATACGTTGAAATGGTAGGTCTATTGCTTGAGCACTCCATGTGATGGTTGTATGGTGCGCTAATTTTTTTTTTACAAGGGATCCTCACTTAGGGAGCCCTCGGGAGGTTCTTCCCCATCAATCCATTCACTGGACAGTCAACGCGAGTCTCGGCAAGAATAATCCTCAGGAGTTAGATCCAACAGGAAGGGGATACAGTCCCAAAGCGATACTTCTGGACGGCGACTTAACAGAGGAGGAGCAGGGCAGTAATGTTAAGAAGATAATAAAGTGGGAAGATTTCAACATTGAAGAGGATCGATTCGGACGGCGAAGCTGGGTGGACGATCACCAATTTATGCTCATGATGCGCATACTAAAACCGAAATCTGGTGATGACTGGTTTGCGAATTTGAAAGATTATGTTTTGGGGGAGAGTGAGTGGTGGTTTTCCGCCTAGTGTTAGCCGAATTTCGCAAGGCTGAGCAGATTTCGCTAGATCCGGGTAAACCCGATGCAATCTGGGCATACGGAGGGCCACAATTTCTTCAAAAGCTATTTGAAGCACATCAGGACCAGGAGAGTACAGTGAAGATTGCTCGTTTGATTATTGGTTTCGGTGAATAAAGAAACATAATAGCGCTCCTGACAGTAGTATTGACCAAACGGTTTAGATGATGACCTTGCATCAAGCAGCCCCGCAGGTGCGCCAAAGCAACCTGTTGGCAAGGACCAAAGGAAAAGAGAACAAGGTCAGTCCGCAGGTACATCATTGACACATCCCTAATCGATTCAGCTACAGATTTAGCCAATCGTTTGCGGGACATGGTTATACCTCGCGCTATCCTATTACTCCGAGAATGGTCCGAAAAAGACGTAAAAAGTGTGTCACTTCAACTTAATTTAATATCGTACCAAGTGCGAGCTTAGCTACAGATGAGTTGCCCAAGCAAAGCGTCTGGGCGAGTGTTCGAGGTTGGTTTGGGCTCTCGTCAAAAGATACGGACGAGGACGACTCCCTTGATGGTACGCATATCATTCACCAGTCAGTGGTTCATTGATTCAAATCATGGTAGCAAAATGGGACTGGAAACGGATACCAAAGGACAGTCGCTCAATGGACTTAGCACGTGTAGTTACCGACATTTTGTCAGATGCTGAAAAGACAAGTGGGTGGATCTTGCATACTTACGATAAGAATAATTTTTTCTTATTTGACAAAAACTCTAGGATTTGCTTATGTTATGCAGAGCTCCAGCGAGCAATTGGCTAGGCAAATTATGGTGGTTATTCACGAAATGACTGACCGCGAGACGCCAATCCAAAGTGCAGCATCTTGGGAGAATAGCAAAGCCGGTGAGTCCTGCGCTAAGCCGTAATCAGCTTTGTCAACTCAGAGTCATGCTGCGAACCAGCTCTTGCGGAGGGAGCTTTGAATGTGATAGTGGCACTCCTCAGCCTCGGTAATGGTAAGTGTGGCATTATTCCTTGAACCACAAAGAAATCGTTCAAGAGTTTATATACATATAGATGCCCCGAGGGATGTTTTCCATTTCGAGAATACCGCGGCTGCAATTCGTCCACTAATATGCGCCAAAGAAAGACACCTTACGTTGTCGCTTCAAGCTATGCGTACCGCGGCGCTATTGATGCAGGATCGTAAGCTCTTTAGGTTTTCACGTGGTTTTCACCTACTTACTTATCCAACTTTTATTAGTATATTGTGGAATGGATGTCGCAGATTCTGAAATTATCCCTGACCTGATTGGAATGATGCACGATTACACGACGAAGGACGACCTAGTGAAACAGAAACTTGCGAATGAGGCATCCATAACATTGGTGACATTAACTAAACACTGTAAGAGCTTCAACCTGCCCATGTGATGACGCTTTTAACTCTCAAATTCAGCATGGTGTTGCCAAAAGATCAGCGGTGATTCCGAGCTGATGGATAAATTACTTCAAGTATTGAAAGCAAAGAATCATGTCGATAGCATTCTGCAAGTTTTTAGGAATGTCTCAACTGATTGTAAGACCGGGCCCAAATATTGCAGCCTGAACTAACGGCGGAGTTTTACGCAGATCCCGAGGGATTGTCGCCCAAGCATATTAAAGGCATTTCCGACCAGATGGAAAAAGACGTCGATGCTTTGTTCGCACTGGCAAATATTGCTTCTCATTGTGCGTTAAGTTTCCTTGGATACTACACCCGCTGATTCATGTCAACACTTCAGATACCTTTGATGTAACATCTTGGGATATCTTTGATAGAAACAAGGTTGCTACAAAGGCTATGGGCCTACTAGGCCAACAAGATATACAAATTCAAGCGGCTGCCCAGTTGATTAGGAACCTAGTTGACCAAGGTACGAACCTCAACTATTATTCAGTGACTTTTGCTTAGTCGTTTACAGAATCAAGTCTCACGAAAGTTTCGGGAACACCTTTGAAAACATCTATAGTCCTTCCCCAGGTGTTTTTGGCTCTCACAGCTTCGGTTCGGGAGCCGTCTCGTTCCCAGTCAGCAATTGACGAGTTATTGGCAACTATTGTGCGATTTTTATTGCTAAGTAAGCCTCTACTAGTACAAACTCAAATATCTGAAATAACCTCAACTACTCCTGGTAGAGCCGAATCCAGGAAACAAGATACCCGCTCTGATCTTGGAAGCTGAGATACCTAGCTTGGCTGCACTAGCACAGTCGGGGAAGCAACCCGCAATTTTGGCCGTCTCGGCTGCGTTTGCGCACAGTTGGTCTTTACCTTTGCCTGTGTTATATCTTGGGCTGATACAACTTTCTTTAGGCGAGAGCGGAAAGGAGCGTGCCACTCAGTACATATCGAGCCTTGCTGAGATGATGACCTTGGAAGACCAAAAATTCTTGAAAGATTCGATAGAAGTGCTCACGCTCCTAATTAATGAAGGTTTGCTGATTCATGAATCCGAGCATAAGTTTGCGTAATTTATTTTCGACTTAGGCTATAGTCTTCAAGGCGTTCATGCAAAATGTGTGATGGATGCTATAGTAGTGATTATCAAGGCAATCTACACATATCAACTGTTTGCTGAGGATGGTACGTACTGTGTAATTGTGAAAGTATATTCCACTAACACACCCCAGCGCCTATGTCCGACTGGGAAAAAGAGAAAGTTGTTTTCACAGTTTTTGATCTCTTTGAAGTTTTGTGTAATGATAGTGAGTTTCATCAATTATTCACGTATGTACATCTAACATGACACATAAATCACATAGGAGATAACCGTAACCACTTGGCTAGCACTGAGATCTTTGAGACCATCATACTGGGATCAGGTATTGGCTACGCCACTCCTACTGACGACCATGCAAACGCGATGGTGGATCGTCTTACTCAGTACGGTGAGCTATCCAGACTTGACAGCTTACAGCCATTTTGACAGCTTACCCTTTTGTGCAGAGGACCTCACTAATATAATTGAGGCGTTACGAGAAAAGCGTAGGTACTGCCACTCGCAAATAAGTTTGTTACTTACGTTTCAATTTAGTTCCTCCTCGTGAAACAGAGGATGAGATTACGGATGAGGTAACAAATGATGGCGAGAACCTAGCTGGAGTAGCAGGCGACCAAGAGGAGCTAGGCGAAGTGAAGGATTATTTACAGGATACAAGTGAAGCAGAGGATGAAGCGGAGGATGAAGCGGAGGAGACGAGCCCATTGTTACCCTAGATTTAAAACAGCACCTTAGTTTGGAGATTTACTCAAACGGGAGGTGTTTTTTTACGATATAGTTTTATAAGATACAACGAGCTTTTTCTATTTATCATCTCCCCGCTCGTCTGCGTCGGCTACGAGACCCAGACCGGCAAAGGTTGGGGAACCCCCGCGGCTGCGAAGCAGCGAGGGTGGACCGGGGGCGCCTGACCACAAGTCTGGCTCGTAGGTGGGCAGCCCAAAGTAGCTTTCGTGATCCACAAGATGGTGGGTGGGATAAAAACGGCCCGCGAAGGCGTGCTGCGGCACTTGGTGTGTACGAGGCCAGACGGTGGAGGAGGTCCGACGCAAGTCGACACGGCATGAAGCGGCGGTCAAGTGTCTCAGTTTTTTTTTTTCTTTTTTTTGATACACGTCCATAAAATAACTATGGGAGCTACATGCGAACTAGGCAAACCGCTCACAGAACCGAAACCGAACCGTCAAAGCTACAGGAACAGAAACAGAGAAAAGAAGCACGTAAGAGACGGAAACAAGCGAGAGGGTAGCACGGTCAGAAAAAATAGCGATGTCGCGCGGCGACGTACAGGTGGCTTAAGGCCTAACTCGGGGGAGAGGCCGTAAGGGCGGGAATGGAGTGGCGGCCTTAAGGGCGTAACTATTACATGTTTGGAGCGGTTGCCGGCAGGCCTCCTCGTCTTCGACCTATGCCCGTCCTGGCAATAAACTTTGCGACTGTCTCAAGACCTGCGTGGGAGCCAAACAATGTGGGATCGTTATTATTGGTGGAAAACTCACTGAGTATCCCCCTGTGTCCCGCCGTAGCGGGACAGGAGGTGGTTAGATGAAATATGGTCTCTTCCGACTCCCCGCACTCTACGGGGGCATGAATTTATCCGGAGGCCTCCAGAGCACTCATGAGGACCGGAGCGCTGCGAGGAGGCCCCCCCCAATCCGTCAGTGTCGTAAGTTCCTATGTCACATCGTGCGGTCTCACGAGTTGATGTAGAGCCTCGCAATCTACTCGATCCACTCGTGGTTACTCACGAGTTTGATACTCTTCTCACGATTGAGTGGTCTTTGCGGCGTTGTTTGTTGATTAGCTACATGTGTACGCTCGCTTTTAAACTATAATTGGCGATTGATCTCATTCACGCACACAGTGTAATACAGCTAATACAGTAATTCATTGTTTCAGTTCTCACAGAGGCTTGCGCAACACAAGCATACGTCACAAGTATAACCCAATACAACCCGACGCTACACGGCACGACACAATCCAACACAAAACGACACGATGCGGCACAAAACGACACGCAAAATGACACGACGTAAGATAATAGTACATGATATAAAGTAGAAACGGCGGAGTGGGGGTTGAGGCAAGTCAAGGCACAGGCAATAACGCACATGAGGATGAGGAAGAACAATATGGATACGGGGCTGAGCAGTATACCTAACCATGGAGAAAACAAGACGAATTAGACGGAACGGGTTTTGCGTGTATGATTGGGAGGAGGCAACAAGTCGACAGAACACCGAAGAGCTAAGAGCGAAAAGAGCAAGAAAAGGGAAAGGGAAAGTCGATGAATTGAGTCATTGTGTACACGCTGGTCTGGAGTCGGGGTTGTGAGAGGGCATGACGGGTGACAGTCTTGAGTTAATACGCCTAGTGGGTGGCCAGGCCCTTGCCCTTCGACCGTGCACTAATCCGTCCGTCGTTGTTGTACTCGACCGGCTCCTCTGCGGTGAGTGCTGCATTGTTCTCCTCATCTCCACTCTTGCCGCCTTCCATTCCTTTGTCATCCTCTTGGACCTGTTCCCATTTGTTGTTGTCAACCCATTCTTGCGTCCACAAGTCCGCCATTTCCTTGTCTACTTCCTGTATAAGCCCCTCGCCGCTCTCTTTGCCTGGTGTCCTAGACGTCTATAAGGACGTCGAGGAGGAGGGCGCTTGCAGCCGGGTACAACTAAGTAAAAACCGCGTAAGGCAGTGGCAAGCTATCCTACAACAACAACCAGCTATACTACAATGATCAAAGCCGTAAGGGCAATGGTGAGCTAGGTAGGTACAACGCAGAAGCCGCTTAAGGCGGTGTGGACTAAGTAACTAAGTAAGAGTTTGCTGGGCTATAAGGCCCTTGTACAGTGTGGAGTGCAACAAGAGGTAATCAACCTGGGTGTTACCATGGTTGGTTGGCCTCCTTATATATTACAGAGGTGAACTATTTACAAATACAATATATGCAATACCATAACCAATAGAACCCCGCTCCGCAGTTGGCCTTACTCATGCATACGTGTCACTGACGTGTCATAGTGATGTCATCAGGTGGAGGTGGCTACGTGTGCTGAGGTAAGCGCGGGTGGGGACGTGGCTTGGCGCTTAGCATATGATATAAGCGCCAAGGTCACGTGATTGAAAATGTTGTTTGTTTGCCTTCGTTTAAATCCAAGAAAATGGGAATAAATTCCCTGGTATCTACTGTGTCTACAACACTGCCCCCCTTTAAGGGCCTTGGCAGCGCCGAGGGCCTTTTTTCTCATTTCTTCTTCATATTTTCTTAAAATTTTCCCCGCATTTTTGAGGTTTTCTTGGGGCTCCCACGTGTTCTCTTCTGGTCCATAGCCCTTCCATTTGACTCTGAAGAACCATTTCCCATTCCTTTCCTCCATGTCTGTTTTAAGGTGACTTAGGACACGTCCTAACACATCCTAGGCTATTTACATAAGCCATAAGTACATAGGATCCCCCATCTTCATCACACGGAGGTTTGACTTAGATGAGACTGGACTTAAATGAGTGGTTAGATGTACTGGGTTAGGAAATCACTTTAACTACTTCTGTATTTGGGAAAGAGTTAGCATGGCGTACCTGGTATGCCCTTGGAAGCACCACCCAGTACAATAGCACACCAGCTACACCATGTGTGACTAACAAAGCGCTGGCGTACCCGGTCCGCTATGTGTGACTTGGGGAGTTGGCGCACTTGGTCTGCTATGTGTGACTTGGGGAGTTGGCGCACCTGGTCCGCTATGTGTGACTCAAGGCGTGGTGGCGTACCTGGTCCGCCATGGGTGACTTAGGATGGGTGACTTAGGGCGTGCTAGCGTACCTGGTTTGCTAGCACTCTCTGAGTCATACATGGCCAACAGGGTACGCCACGTATGACTCAAGGAGCGCTGGCGGACCGGGTACGCCATGTGTAACACAAAGAACGCTCATGAGCCTGTGACGCCGCAGGCAAGACAGTATTGAAAAAGCGCACCATGTGTGCGGCTTGCAAAGAAGCGTACCGGGTACGCCATCTTGCACCCAAGTGTCAGGTTCTTGAGACATTTCTGCTCACCTTGTTATTGTTTGTTGTCATTTCAATGATCTTACAGCACTGCAGCACATCCATGCGTGGCTTCTAGAACGCCTTGAGGCTTAGTACATGAGTTGCACTGCCTTGAGGCTGACTCAATTTGTGCCCTAGCCCTAGGGCATGGGGCCAGCAGACCTGGTATGCTACTATTGCGGACAAGACTGAGATTTCATTAGTACTACCAATTCATTTCTTTCACAATGAGCACAGTGCTGGGGCTGAACGTGTTGATTAGAACGTGTTGATACAATAAGGAGATCATCACACGTTGGTCTCAGAGAAAGTATAGAAAACGTTCTTCCAACATTTGCATTCACACAACGCTCTCAGTAACCCCCCTCCCCCGCTTGTATTATTATTTTTATTATTTTTCTATCAACATGCCCGCTGTAAACATGTGGCTTGCTCCTCTTGTCTACCGGCTGTCCTTTGAGGCCAATCTGCCCTCAGCCACCAACAACGTCTGGGACGTGTTCCCATTGTTATTACAAAGTAGTAGGTTGGTGGTAGGTTGAACCAAGCTACACTGCAGGGTGGCCCAAGCTACACTGCAGGGTGGCCCAAGCTACACTGCAGGGTGGCCCAAGCTACACTGCAGGGTGGCCCAAGCTACACTGCAGGGTGAACTGTGATATGGCACAGGGTGGGAACCAGGTGGACACAACCCACATATGGTGTTAGGGTGGATTATAGGGAAAGCATCAGCCCTCCTACAAAAAGTTGCGTACTTTACACACAGCAATACCACCATCCCCTAAGTTAGGGTGAGTCATGTGACAACTGACCACCCATGCCACACAGAATTGCGTACAACATGCAGAAGTATAGCACCATGGTCAATGTTAGGGTGAGTCACATGATCAATGATTACTCCTTGTACTCACAGTTGCGTACCAAGTACGCAGCTATATGACCCACAATCATGTTAGGGTGAGTCACATGACCACCCATCACTCTACTCATGCAGAGTTGCGTACTTGGTACGCAACTATATCACACACAATTGTGTTAGGGTGAGTCACATGACCACCCACCGCTCTACTCATGCAGGGTTGCGTACGCAACTATATTGCACACAGTTATGTTAGGGTGAGTCACGTGACCATCCACTGCTCTACTCATGCAGAGTTGCGTACTTGGTACGCAACTATACCACCCACAGTTATGTGAGGGTGAGTCACATGACCACCCACTGCTCTACTCATGCGGAGTTGCGTATGCAACTATAGCGCACACAGTTATGTTAGGGTGAGTCATGTGACCCTCCACCGCACTACTCATGGAGAGTTGCGTACTTGGTACGCAACTATACCACCCACAGTTATGTTAGGGTGAGTCACGTGACCATCCACCGCTCTACTTGTGCAGAGTTGCGTACTTGGTACGCAACTATACCACCCACAGTTATGTTAGGGTGAGTCACGTGACCATCCACCGCTCTACTTGTGCAGAGTTGCGTACTTGGTACGCAACTATACCACCCACAGTTATATTAGGGTGAATCATGTGACCATCCACTGCACTACTCATGCAGAGATGCGTACTTGGTATGCAACTATATCACACACAATTGTGTTAGGGTGAGTCATGTGACCCTCCACTGCACTACTCATGCAGAGTTGCGTACCAAGTACGCAACTATATCACACACAACTGTGCTAGGGTGAGTCATGTGACCCTCCACCGCACTACTCATGGAGAGTTGCGTACCAAGGTTAGGTTAGGTTAGGTTAGGTTAGGTTAGGTTAGGTTAGGTTAGGTTAGGTTAGGTTAGGTTAGGTTAGGTTAG